>NC_063169.1:35596739-35945072 GCF_023159225.1 Perognathus longimembris pacificus
AAGAGATTCAAACTTTTCATTTATCATGTTTATCAGTAAACTTTGTAGAGCATTTTGGGGGTTTTCTTCTATGTTTTTGATTGACTGCTCTGCTTCCTGCTTGTTTTGGGTGGGGGATAAGACTTCATTATTTGCCATCTTTCTTGTGTTTCTTCTGCCCATTTGGATTGGGAATGCCAGTCTACCAGCACCTGTGAGCACTGTTTAAGACCCAAAGCAGCCCTTACCAAGCACTGTTGTGTAAATCTTACAATTTCACAATTATATACAGATAACTTGTATACCTGTCTATAAAGTTAGATTTGGTGTTCCTAAAGAATACAATTTCAATATAACATCTGATCCTGGGCCCTATATTCAGTAGTTACTTATTTACTGTTACAACCTTATACACAATTCTTGTTTTTATATTAAGTTCTTTTAGGACTGGCTTTCTCTATGAACCCCTTTGATTCACTCGTATTAAGCTGGGATATCCTCTATCCAATAACCAGGAGTCAATGGAGCCAGGAGGTCCAGGCTGTAAGTCAGGAGGGTAAGTTGGAGGTAGTAAAGAGAATAGAGTAAAGTGTATTGGGGGGGTGGTGGTGATTTTGGTTTAGTTTCAGTGACGTGGAAATGTGGAGAAGAGTAGAATCAGTAGAAAGCACATTGATAAAATGACAGACACTGGAGAGTTAGCAGAAAAGGGTGTAGGTGTTATTTATAGGAAAGTAATTTTTAAAGGAAGAGGACCCAACGAGAGAAATGAAGTAAAAATACTGGAAGACAGATACACAAAACAGAGAAAAATTATTTCAAGGAAGCATAAGTAAATAAAAAGGAAAATAACAGAAAAGGGACACCCAAGCAAATAAACAAACACAAAAAAAAAACTTGATAAAACAAACCAGTAAAAATGGAAAAAAAAAAAAAAAACAGCCAATGATGTTTCAGGTGTGAAAAAATTAAAAAGAAAATTTTAAAGAAAAGTTTAAAAAAAATGTTTGAAAAGAAAAAGAAACCAGTCTCAGGTTTCCCTGCAGTGGACTGCAGTCTATTTTCCTGATTGGCTGGTTTGACTTGATTTCAGTTGGCAAGGGGTGGATCTGTTCTGACCTTCTCCCCTGTTGGTGCAATTGTGGGTCTCTGAGGTTCGCACAGCTTGCAGGCAGGCCTTGGGCGTCCTCTGTCGATGGGGACGTAGGCAGTCACAGGAACTGTGGCTCCTCTGTCTGCTGTGGGGCCGCTGCCCTTGATGCCTGGACTCGACTAGACTGTGAACTCAGCAGAGCGTGGCGCCTCTGGCCTGTTTTGCTCCACTAAGAGTTGCTTGCCTGAGGGAGGCGGCCTCTTTGGCATAGGTAGCTATGGAATGCAGCTCCGTTTTGGGCTGGGAATTAGTTTCCTCTGTGACGGGACCGTTTAGCTGTCCCCGGAACTGTTTGTTCCTCCTTCTGTTGTTTCCGTGCCCCTGGTAGCTGCTCGCAGCTTTTGCTTTAAGTTTAGAAGTTCCGGCGGGCAGGGCGGGGCATCTCTGGATAATCCCCGGACTCGCCTTCCGCCAGGGCAGGGGGCATTCTTCTGGGCGGAGCTGGTTCTCACTGATTCCGCCCCTCCTGCCCTTTTCAAAGATGGCTTTTTTGACCTCGCTTTCCCCAGGCCCGCTTCAGTTCCAGTCTGGTCTGACCCTATGCCAGTGGCAAAGATGGCGCTTTGCTCTGGTGGTGGGGACAGGGATGCCTTCCAGAAGCTGGACTGTAGGCACAAGCGAGAATAATTTTTTTTTTTGCGGGGTACTCACGCTGTCTCTGCGATGTCAGGTCCTCCGTGCTCGGCTGCCGTCTGGAGTATTTCTCGCTTTAGCTGTGCGGAGTGCGGAGGGCTGTGCCTGGCACTGTGCCGGAGCCAGCGCTGACGCTGCGGCGGGACGCCGCCCGGAGCTCAAAACTGTGTTTTCAGACCAGCAAAGTTGATTTTTCCTTCCTGTTCAGAATCCCTGTACTGTTAGAACTTACTTTGGCTGTCTTTCTCGGAGAAACAGTTTCTATGAGGTGAGAAAACTACGATATCGGAGGGAGCTCTGCAGGGCTCAGCCGCTCCTCCGCCGTCTTCCGCCGAAATCCCTACTTAGGCTATTTTAATAATCTTTAATTCTATTAACTTTAATGGTGCAGAAGCTGAGTCTTAAGGAAGTGAGATATTGCAATTGACATATTACAAAGAGGGACAGAGTCCAGGAGTTTGGAATTCCCCTCCTGTGGATTCATTGCCACATTACATTCCTTTAGTAGTCTTTACCTTTCCCAGCCTCTGGTAACCACTGTTGTGCTCTGTACTTCTATGAGATCAACTTGTTTTAGACTCCAGAAATAACTAAATTATATAGTATTGTCTTTCTGTTCTTGGCACACTGTGTTGTATGTAATATCCTCCTAACTCCTTTGTTTTGCCACACTTTACATCATATATAATCCATACACATATGCTATTATTATCTATCACTTAAGACAAAAAATCTTCAAGGCCCTTTTTGTTAGTCCAAGACTATCTGACTTCCTAATTAAATTAAATTAATGGTATGTAGTTCTTGAATATCTTTTCATGAGCTATCACTTCATAATTCTGCAAAAAAAAAAAACAACTCTGCTCATTTGAATCTGATAGCATTAGTGAAATTTGAATTAAATGAATGTCAAGTTGACTTTCTTAGGAAAAACAAGTCCCCAAATAAATAGAAGGTGACTGCCACTCATTGGGGAAGTGACACAGGAAGAGAGTGGTGAATTTCCTCATACCTGTGGATGGTACTTGCCAGATTGGGACATGCTTTGTTGTGGTTGCTGATGTTCAAATTTGTTCATTTGCTGTGTGATAACTCAGATAATCTGACATTCTTTCCCCAAATCAATGGGTAAGAACACGTTCTTTAATGTCTGCACTTAATATTATATTGCCAATGGTGAGAAATGTAAATGCTGAAATTGCCTGCAGTATTTAGTTCCAAATAGGACCAAAGGCAATCCAGTATATGAATGACTTGTTTTTAGCTGATCACACAGTAAAAAAAAAATGTATTATTATAGTCATTGCAGACCTCAGGAGGCATTTCCAAACTTCACTAGATGAATTATTATAAATAATATTTCCTACCTATCAGTAAAGATATATAATTAGATTGGATAAGATCATCCTTTGAAATGATCTTTTCTTCTACCTTAATATCCAATTTTTTCTTTCCAAATTGCTCTAACCAAAGGTATCTTGATTATCCTTATGTTTGATCAAATGTAATTGGACGCATATACATAGGCCCAAAAGGTCATCTATCAGAAGCATATTTTAATTAAGTAGTATTTTAACTTGATTGAAAAAATACTCTGAACTTGAACAAATAATGTTGAGTGAGACAAGACACAGAGAACAAAGGGGCATGATCTCCTTGATATATCACTGTTAAGGTGGGGGGAGGGGGAGACAGTAGAGACCAGTTCTGTGAAATCAAAAACTTCTTGTCAAATGGTATTTCTCACAGGTTTGGGTCAGCAACCCTACATTATGTAACTAAAACCAAACAACTACTCAACATATAAAGGCCAAAAATAGACCTCTCAGTGGATCACAATAGCTCAAAAGCTATGTATGATTATTGATGATGTTCTTGTATCACCTTCCAGTGGTTGTACCTTTACTATCTCTGTAATCTTATCTGAGTATTTTGGAAACCATGTATACTGGTATTAGAAGTAGGAAATTGAAAGGGAATATCAAAATTGAGAGACACAGGGTAAAAAAAGACAAACAACTACAAAAGCAATACTGGCAAAACTGTTTGGTGAAAGTGAACTGAACACCTCAGGGGGGGAAAGGGAAAGGGGGAGGAGGAAGGGGGGTATGAGGGACAGGGTAACAAACAGTACAAGAAATGTATCCAATGCCTAACGTATGAAACTGTAACCTCTCTGTATATCAGTTCGATAATAAAAATTTGAAAAAAAAAAAGCTATGTATGTATATTCATATAAGACAAGGATAAGCCAACTCTATTGTTGATGTTACATTTAAAATCCTAGGTGAATTTCCTTTGGCGTAGGCCACGTGGCTACTGTATATGTTTTTGGTACACTGTGTAATGTATATATGTCTACCTGATCTAGGGAAAGGAAAGAAAAACAGGGTGTAAGATATCACAAGAAATGTACACACTGCCCTACTATGTAACTGTACACCTTTTGCACAACACCTTGTCAAAAAATTTGTTTAATTAACAAATAAATTACAAAAAAAAACATAATAAATAAATAAATAAACCTTACAATACCCATGCATACTAAGAGTACATCCACATACATAGCTTCCCTACCGTATGAGTAGTCAATGCATTGTTAGCTTCAGTGTTTACCTTGGCTTTGGGGTATAGTTAAATAGAATGGTTCCTGTTGCATCTTTTCCTCTACCTGCACAGAATACAGAAGTGTTGGCTGGTGCTCCAGCAACTTCACTGAAGATGAAAGCCACATGTAGAAATGGGGAAAAACAAGCAATTATACCCCAGGTCAATCATGATTCAAGATTTGTTGTATCTGCTGTATTTAGATTTGCTCTATGTGTAATATGGAAGTCATATCTGGCCAATGCCATCATTGGCTGTTGAGGACTATCAGATTGACTCCATCTCAGATTAGTTAAAGAGAGGAAAAGCATACTCCATCTTCACTAATATCTCCCTCACCCTATCCAGGGAAGTTCCCCTTCACTGTGATGAGATTGTGTAAACTGCTTGACCACCTGAGTAGTAGAAATCTCAAGGTTAAACCTGTGCCCTTCCCTGAGTAGGCATATCCACTTACATCATGTAAGCCCCGCCAAATCCATGTGCCGAGCCTAACTGAAATGATAGGTTGGTTCAAACAGTTACTATGAGACATACTGTAACTCCATTGGCCACCTGCGTGTGACCTGGTATGCCCTGTAAGTGTTATAACCTCATTGGCCACCTGCATGTAGCAGGCTCAACCATGTGGTGTTTGCCTTTATAGCTGTACCCCACGCGTGGCCCAGGGTGCGCGGTCCCAGTCTGAGCCATGACCCTGGCCAGTCAGTATACTTTTTACTTCCCCAATAAATCCATCTGTTTACTTGAGACTGTCTCTGAGTGGTGGACTCTTGGAGGGATAAGCAGGGATAATTTCACACTGGACAAGGATGATGATGTCTTTCTGGAAGAGATTTCTTTCCTAAGCAATGTGGCCTTGTGCATGCAGGCTCTCCTCTCTAGCTGCATCCCATGGAGCATGGCAGACTCAGAAATTTCCACACATCAGACTGCACCTCACCAAGACAGTTAAATTGGGGCTTTGCTTGATTGCTTTTTTTTTTAAACACAAGCCCAGCCACTGCAAGAGCACTGTGCTCCCACTACTAAATTTGAGCATTTTGCGCCTTACCATAAGATACTTTTTTATTACCACATAAATAGCAAATGCTATACAAAAATTTTACCTTAAAATTTGAAAATGGTTCAGCCTTTTAATACCCCTATGAATCTTTGTAAACATGAGGCAAAGATAAATAAGAAATAAATAAAAAGCAAACATTTTATTTTATTTAAGCCATTCTTCTTAAACATGCATAAAATGGTTCCTCTTTCAGGCCTAAATTACACACATAAATACTAACACACACACGCACACACACAGATATATACATATATATATACATATATATATATATACAATCATGCTGTAGTTTTCTTCTAGCTTAGAACATATTTTGACAGCTATTACATATCTTCAGATCAAAGGAACTTCATATTTTATTCCACTCATTACACACACACACACACACACACACACACAAATGGATATGTGTGAGCATATATCATCCATATATATTTTTGTATACAGATCCATGTCGGGCTAAGCTCTACCTACTTTTGTGTAGACATCCGGGCCTATCTGCCTCCTCTGTGTGGTCCCCTATCGCTCTCACACATATCCTCTGGCCAGTAGGAATTGACTGCTGGAGCGAAGTCCACATGTAGCCTCGGTCAGTGTGTGGTTGCAGGAAGCCCTCCTCCTTCTCTATACCCGCCAAGGTAGCAAGGCACGAGTAGGCTCCTGGAGAAGCTTCAATGAGCATTCTGGTTTATTCAAGAGAGGGGCTAACAGTCTTATACCAGTAATGACACGCAAAGGAGAGGGACTGGACAGGTGCTAATGATAGGCTAATGAGCGTGTCCATCACGGTGAGGTCATGGAACTTCCTGCAGAGGCGGAAACCTCTTGGCTCTGCCTCCTGGGTCAGCCGGCGCCATTACGACTCACGTGCTTGCCACTGAAAGGCGGGGGCTGGTTTGGCTTCTCTTTCAGTTTTGGAACCAGAAGGAGGTGGGACGGGCCAGCTAGCAGCCGCCCCAGGTCTTAAAGGAATAGCCATCCCCTATATATCCACACATACATACACATATAAACACATATTTTATCCCATTCAGGTCTGACCCTGATTATACAGATACAAGAAAATATCTAAATTATGTAAGTAATGCAGATACCTTTAGTAGGGAAGAAAATTACCTCTGATGAAGGATAATAAAGTAATCCCTTCTAAATTATATAAATTAAGTATTTATGATTGGGATACATTTGTAAATTATCATAATTGATAAAATAAGTGTTCATTTTCTAAGGCCTAGCAGACACAATCCCTAGTGAACTCTGAGCCCACTGCATTAAGACTTCTAGTAATTTTCTTCCCAGGGAATTTCTTATTATTTCTTTCTAGACAAAAATTTTCAGATCAACTTTTCTGTCAAAGGCATCCGTAAAGTAATTCTAATAAAATCTCACAAATTTCATTACATGCTCAATTTTTAGATATTGACAAATGAAGAATTTTTTTCTGAAGACTTTAAGAGGGTTGGATAAATGGGAAGTTTATAAGCAACTATATTTTATTTCAGGAGCAAGCAAATGTAGAGACTACTACTTACCTGGGCAGCAATAGCTATTAAAATGCTGTCATGGGCCTGGGATAATACACACCTCTAATTCTAGCACTCTGGAGATTAAGAAAGGAGTATCTAGAGTATAAGGCCAGTCTGGTTTGCATAGTGAATTCAAGGTCAGCCTATGTTACATAGGGAGACCTTGTCTTGAGAAAGAAAAAGAACTAAAATGTCATCATCAACAACAAATGTTACTTTCACATTCTGTTTGCCAGGATACTTTCAATTTTCATTCTCTTTCTGAAGAATATAGGAGCTTCTCATTCTCAGAAATGAATAGTCTCTATCACATAAATTGTTTTTGCTGTACCTATGTTCCTTGTTACAAAACTAAATAAATAAGGTCATTGATGAACTGTCTGATTCTTTTTCAGGTAATTTGTAATTTAGACTAAAACACTTCTAAGTGAAGAGTATGAAAGAGAAGGCCTATCTACAATAGTGTAAGAATAAAAAAGACAAAACCATCAAAATAATCTTTAAAAAAAGTTAACTAGAACGTCTCAGCTACTTAAGGGAAATATCAAGAGAAAGGGGAACAATTAGACCTTTAAAAACAAGCATGTGATATTTCTTAAAAAGAACTAAACTCATAGTATCTGACTGTGAAAATGCCTTATCTTGAAGAGACAAATAACACTGATTTGAAATTATGCTTTTGAAGAATAATAGAAAAAGGAAATAGAAATTCTCTGTGGAGAAATGTTTTTGATAGAAAGTGAAAAGAATCTGTCATTCCTTGAGAGTACATTAGGAATCTCCTTATAGAAAGATAAATTAAACTCAAAGTGTTTTAAACAATAAGGAGCTATTGCTGGCCAGGAGACCAGCAAAACTGTGATCAAGTGACACAATAATATTATTGAAGACAGACTTCTTCCATCTCTTCACTCTACGCTGCAGTCTTTCTTCAATCTGAAATTGACTTTAGCTTTAGTTGAAAGCTCTCTTTCTGGTCCTATGATGGAGAGCAGTGTTAGCAGAAAAGACATACTTACTTAACTACACTCACTAGGAAAAAAGACTGTTTCTTTCTGCATAATTCTTGGAAAAACAATTCAATCTTTTTTTTCGAAGAAGTCCACAGAAAATGTATCTACAATTGCATTGGCCCAAATCCTGTTATTCCGATGGCACAGGGAGGAGGGGAAACTCAGCTTCTACCAAGTACACAGGCTTCTTAGAGCCACTTCATTCACCAAACATGCCTTAAAGCAATAAAACTGACTTTATGCCATTAATCCTGTTCTTCACACATCATTATAAAAATAAAGAGAACTAGCCAAACTAGGAAAGATATATGCAAACATATATCTGACAAAGTGTGATTCTAGGAAACATAAGGAGAGTGCCATAAAGACATGAATGATCCTCTTAAAAATAGTCAAGATCAGTATATGTTGGCAAACACTTGTAATTCCATCATTCACAAAGCTAAGAGAGGAGGATTATGAGTTTGTGGTCACCAGGGTACAGAACAATGTTCAAAAGACAGCCTAGACTTCATAGGAAGGACCTGTCTCAAAACCAAAATAACCAAGAATCAGACATCCCTGAAAAGAAGAGAAACATCAATATATACATATTAACAACAAACACATCACAATATAACACATATGCCCAATATCCTGTCACTAAAAAAGTATAAATTCATTTTACTGATACCCTACTTTTCACTTATTAGAATGGAGAACATTTGAAATGTTGAGAGTGTAAGAATGCTGAGAATGTGGAAGGAGTTTACTACATTGCTATTAGGACACATAGTATAGCACCTCTAGAAAGCTGCTCATCAATTTCTTAGAATATGATACAGCATTTGTACATTTATGGTTTTACCAATGGAAATGAAATTATCTATGCAGCAAAGGTTCACTCAACATTGATAGCAGCCATTACTCACAATAATTCAAAGTCAGAACCAACTAACACAAGAAATCATCAACTGATGGTGTAAATTGTGGCATAGACACATAATAAAGAACTAATCAACACTCAAAAGGAATGATCATAGATAGACCCAACCATATGGATAAACCCCAAAATGTTAAGCTAATTTAAGTTGATGAGACATAAAGACTACAGTAGTGTATTCTTCCATTGTGATTATTCCCATGATATGCCAAGTTAATCAGAAGTGATAGAAGTAGATAACTGTCAAGGATGGGTATGGGGTTGAAAATGAAGAAAACATCCAGAGAATTAATTGTTTTCTTGACCATAATGATGTTGACAAAACTATGTATATTTCTCAAAACTGACTGATATGCATTAACACTTGGGCATATCCTTCTATGTAAAAATTAGGCTTCTGTAAATTTGATTTGTTTTTTAAGCAACACAGAACTGTCCCTGGAGTGTTGAAGAGATGACTCTCCCATGTCAGATGATTCACCATTTTCCAATGGTTTAGTCATGACTGAATTTGCAACTCTAAATTCCAGACTTCGTCTTTATTTAATGAGCTCTCTTAGTACCTTTCAATTTATTATATCTGATTAAGTTAATCAGATAAACTTCTGTTGTCTGCTATCTAATAACTTTACCTACAAGTATGTGTATATATATATATATATATATATATACATTATATGTATGTATACATATATAATCATATGTATAACCTAAAGAATTCAATAGAAACTTATACTCACTCTTCTCTTTGTAAACTGATCTGTAAGTAAATCTTGGTTGAACCATTCAGGCTGTTACCTCTACTGTGTAACTCATTTTCTTACTTTGGTGACAATACCTAATTTCCTATGCATATATTTAATACTATGAAATTCTCTGAATTCTGGTCAACTGAGAATACTCAGTGTTCCATATAAATGTCCAACTATATGCATACTCATGACTTGAAAAAAATTATTTACATTATTAAACATTCTAGTTTATATTAACAAAGCTTTCCTTCATAGTATCCAAATAAACTCTTATATTCACTATTGCAAAACAGGTTTGTATTGCTCATGAACATGATATGTCAAAACTTAGATTGAAAATACTGAAGTAGTAAAATGACAGGTTGGCAGAGTGTTGGGGACTCAGTTTTGGCCTTGGTGGGGGAAGGGCACCAAGAGCGAGACGCTGCCCTTCCCCCAGCCCTGGGACAGTGTAACAGCGAGTCTCTCCCACCTTCCAGCCTCAACCAGAAAAGAAGTCCCCACCCCTGGGGGGTGAACACGTGCGTACCACCATGATAGGGATTGTCCAGCCCACAAAGGAAGTTTCATGACATCACCTGATGGGCAGCCCGGCTTAGCCAATAGCCCAAGTCCTTCCCATTCCCGCCATTACTGCTATGTAAACCCCTCTCCCAATTAAATCCTTTGAGAACCATTCAACCGTCTCCCTGATGCCTTCTTCCGCCTCTGCTCCTGACATATGAGGGGATAGGGGGAGGGGAGGCTTCAGCAACCTTTCCTCAACTTAGCGTATTTCCATAAGAGTACGCCTTGTTCTTCTGTCTTCAGAAGGCAAGGCTGAGTGATCTTTCATAGATTTTGGGGTTCAAGCATTTTCCCCAGGAGATCGGGGAGAAAGGGATCCGTCAGATCCCGACAGCAGAGTGGTTCCAGTATTAGAATATTTACCTAGCAACATAAGATCCTGAGGTCAAATTCTAGTACTGCTAAGAAATAGAAGAAGTAAAATTTTAACAAGAATATTACTGTTATCTCAATTTCAAATTAAATAGATTTAATTAACTAATGCTATAATGATATTTTTTATCTTTATTAATAATTTCTTTCTGTTTTGGAAATAAAATATTCTTCCTAAATAAATATTTTTAAATGCTTATTGTCTTTAAATTCTCACTGAAAAAAGAATATTTCGTGTGTGATATTGTCATACAATAAAAGTAATATGTTTAGATCACATCACATCATGAGTTTACAATGTCTAGGTTTTATTTGGTCACATACAATATAAAATAAAAAATGTTAAATTTAAACAATCCTACAAATATAAGATTCTGTATAATGATTTTCCCCTTAAGTTTTCTAGACACAATTTTATAATATAGCCAAACAAATTGTATGTTTAAAATAAGAGCATTCATATTCTTGATTGCTATATATTTATAGTCATCATATTGGCCCCTAGTGCTTTAACAATCTGTCAACATAAAACTAAAAACAGTCATTACAACATTCCCTCTTCTTTGCAACCACGATTGTAACAATTTCAATGGTATTAAAGCAAGTCATTCAATCTGAAGAAACAAATCAATGTGTAATTTCAAATAATTCATTTTTTGTTTGGTCTAGTTAGAGTAGTAAATAGTATACAACAAAGACAAGATTTATAAGAATAATTTTGGTGCTTCTAGAGAGTTTAAGGCATCATAAAAATGGAGGAGACAGCCGACATATGGGAATTGGGATAGCTGGCAGTTGTATGAGGAAATGGGGAATGGAAATTACATATGTATTATATTTTACATACAAAGTTAGAAAGGTAAAATATATTTTTACTAGTTACTTAAAATATATGTACATTATCTAAGACATTACTGACCTCTGAGCCCTCAGAATGGACTTTAAGTGTTAGTTCCTGTGTAACCTAATTGGTAAGACTACAGAGGTTCTGGAAAGATAGAAATAAAATTGCATGTGTAGACTACTTGGATTTTTCTAGGACCCTTTCTAGAATATTTAGAGTAAGAACTGATAACTAGCATGAGTTCATTAACTCTTGTCATAAAGAAAAACTACAATTCTGTGAATTCATGTGAATATTAATTATTGTATTTTTTTTGCTGTTGTTCTGGTACTGGGGCTTGAATCCAAGTCTGGGGCACTATCCCTTAGCTTTTTACCTTAAAGCTAATGCTTGAACTATGCAATTCCTCTTTCCACTTTTTGCTTATTAATTGATTCTTGGGCACTTTCCTGCCCCAGGTGGCTTCTAACCATGATCACAGGTCTCACCTTCCTGGGCAGCTAATATTACAGGTAAAATGTGACAGCTCCTTATTTCCATCCATATTTTGTTATGGTAAAGATATTAAGTGGTATTGCCTTAAATCTACTATTTATTAATGACACTGTATTCCATTCTTATGGAAAGTCTCCATTTCATATTTAACCAATGTAGAGTTCAATAGAACTGACCTATGCTTTCTCCTTTTTTCTTGTCCTATCCCTAGCCAAGCCCTAACTGAGGAATCGAACCCCGAGCTTCAGGAATACTATGCAAGTCCTCTACCACTGAGCTAATTCCTTGATCTGACTTTAAGTTTGTCTTTGATCCTACTTCTCCTTCTCCCCTCCTCCACTGTCCTTCCCCTCCCATTCTCCCTCTCTTCCAGCTGCGCCCTCTTTTCAGTTTTGAAGAATCCTGGGCTTTGGGATTAACAGGCACCAATTCTACCATTAATTTACACTCCCAGCCAACAGTGCTTCCCTGGAACCTGATTTTTTTTTCAGTTCAACTGAAAGCATCCTTGTGTCAGCTTCTAACCTCCAAAATTTGACAAGCTAAATAAAAATACATTATTTTAAAATAATATAAGAATAGTAGATACAGAAACCTCCTTAGTCCAACTGAAGTGGATAAAGATGTTTTTATTCATGTCAATGGACCAGGAAGTCCCTTCTGTAAGGAGGCAGTTGGAAGGGTACAGGAAGCTGAAGGCCTTGTTCAAACCATTGAGCTAACCTCAGTCTCAGAGTAAATTGAAATTGTAAAGTGCTCCTGGCTTAAATTGGCAAAAGAAAGTCAGGCCAAGTTGGCTAAGACATTAGCTTCAGATAACCACCTTTTTTTCCAACTGTAGGTATTCAAAAGTTAAAGAGAGAATTTAAATTGCTCTAGTGAAAATTGGGCTAAAGACTAGAGTCAAGTACTGGGTAGGCTCAGTTTAGTTACAGGGGCCCCCCCACTCAGCTTTCTTCAACCCAAAAGTATTTGGTGTACTAAAATGCCTTGGTGAATGAGGCCAGAGAATGCTAAAGTCATTTGTTAAAAAGTTTTGTCTTAAATCTTGGTTGGTCATTGTCAGTATGATGTAAAAATGTGTGAGTTTTAGTTTAAATTCCAAAAAGATCATCACGTTTGGTTACTACCAAATGTTTTGAATGATTATTGAATTGCTTTAAAGAGCAATTATATTTTAAACAAAAGCTTTCTTTAATTTGCAGTTGAAAAATATTGGTATTTTAATGTGTTAGGCTTTTTGCACTGCAATCAAGTTATCTGATTTAGCAAAAGGCCTTGGGAACTTGAAACGTATTTCCCTCCACTGTTTAAAAAATTGGGACTAAATGTCAGAAGTTTGGATATTAATGATTATCACTGTTAAAGAACTGCTTTGTGTTTCTCAGTCAGAGATCAAGAGGAAAGGACAGGAAAATTTAGGATGGGCCTGTGTGCCTATCTTCGAGGTTGAGGGTTGAACTGGCAAAGATGCAGCTTTGCTGTTCCATGCATGGTGAGACAGGCCCCAGGGCGAGTACACATGTGTGGGAAAAAGAGTAAGCTGGCACAAAGGCAGTTCATAACAAGCCCTAAGGAGTTGGATGAATGCATGCCCATTCCGTAGGACAGGCCAACGGAAACATATCTGTCTTTTCCTTGGAAATCTGATGGTAAAATGGATAATGTGATGATTTGTTTGGTATTTCTAAAACTGCCATCCTCTCCCCCCCCGGGATGTATTAAAAACAGCAAAAGTCTTAAAAAGAGGTTTAAAAAGTTTATCTGTATGATGTAACTTGATTTCAATGCTATTTTTTCAATTTGGATTTTTTTCTAACGATGCTAAGCCTGGATCCTTGTGTTTGTAATTCTGGTGCTTGTAATTATTGCATTAAAGAAAAACTGTCATTTGAATTCAGTGGTGTTCTAAGCAGTAACTCAGACTGCAAAAGAAACCCATGGCCCTTTGAAAATGAGCTACCCCAAGGAAATGGGCTGTGCCTACTGCCTCTAGGTTTCAGAGTTTTTCAAATATAATTGAAAGCTTACATGTAAGTGTTAAAGCAGAAGTTAGTAAAACAAAAATGTTTTTAAAAATCGAGAATGGATTTGGAGGTAAAGTTTTTCAAATTGGAAAAGGAAAAATTAGGGCTGCCAAAATGATTGTAAGCAATCATTGCTATTCCAGTTTGCCTATAGGTTTTTGTAACAGATTCCAGCAGACCCACAGAGAAGGACAGATGATACTTACAAGTTTGTCAAATGTAACTCTGGCCATTAATAAGTTCCAGGTAAGATAATGCTTAAAAACTACTTCTGTGTTGACCACTTTGTTTCTTTTAATTGGAGTAATTTGGCTTCATGTGTAGACTCATGATCTGAAATCTGTGGTTCAAAGCCAGCCCAGTCAGAGAAAGGTCCCTGTGAGAGTCTTCATCTCTAATCAGCCAGCAGAGTGCTGGGAGTCAGAGTTGCTTTGAGGCTCGAAGAAGCTAGCCTTGAGCTGGAGAGCTGAGGGACAGCACTCAGGCCCCGAATTCAAGTACAGCAACCAACCAAGGGAAAGGCAAAAGGTGCATTTATCCCAGCATGGAAAAGTCACTCTTGGGAAAAAAGTGATGGAGCATCCAGAGACAGTACACCACTGCTTGGATGGCAGAGATGGTGTCAGATCCTAGACTCACTTGTGTTTGGCCCTTAAAAAGTTAATCAAAACTGGGAGGTCATAGGAGAATAGTCTGTAAGCATGCCTTTCTCATGGCCATGTCTGTCTACTAAGTAATTGGGCAGGAACTTCCCAGTCATCCATAAAAGTGAGTAGTCAAAAAATAAGGTTGTCAAATGGGAGGATAGTTTAAAATCACTGAATCTGCTAAACGCCCTAAGTGGCAGTGAATTTTTAGCTGGCATATCTGTTCAGGAAAGGAAGATGTCGACCTGAGATTGTGTACTTATTGAGATCTGTCTAAGGCCTGCAAAGGTAATTTAGGCATTGTTAGATCATCAGAGATCAGTTTCCCTTATCAGTGAGGAAAATGCTTTTGTAAACTAAGTGCTAAAAAGGTCTGTGCAGTTGTTAAAAGTTAACGGTTGTATGTAATTTCCAGTTTGGAGTAAAGCTCCTAATGGACATCTGATCCTGACAGCCCCTTGGTAAAGTAGGCTAAGGTTATAGGTTTCTGACTAGGTAGGTTCAGCACCCCTGAGTCAGCCTGAAGAAGTTACAGAAGATGGATGGTCTTCACTCATCAGCTCCCCGTTAAGATCAAGGGATCAGAGTACTTTTTGGAAGATGAGATAGGACAAATTAGATGCATGGAAAACAGTGGTAACAAGTGTACAAGAGTGGCGACTGTACTTGTGAGAGATGGTTACAGGCCAAGTCTTTTAGGTTGACCTAGAAAATCCTAGATTTATTGGAAATATCTGATTTCTTATCAAACTTGTTACCTCTTCCCTCATTCCTTCCCCCCCCCACCCCGCTTTCCCCTCTCCTTGCTTCCCTCCCCCCCACCCCATGAGTTGAACAGTTGGTTTACAGCATGTAGTTTTGGAAGTATTGCTGTTGCAATAGTTCCCTTTTTACCCCTTTTCTCTCCATTTTGATGTTCCCCTTCTCTTCCCTAGTTCCAATAAGCACACATAAATTCCCAGGGTAACAAAGTCAGTTACAGTGAAATCAGGGGTAAAACCCTGGGGGAGAAAAAGAAAAAAAATGGTATAATTTCACATGTACATTGAAAATAACTATGACAATGATAAATCACTTATTTCCATAACTTGGAGATCATTTCATTTAACATCATCTTATGGTATTCATATGTACATTGCTATTGAGCTATTTTGTGATCGTCTGCTAGGACTATCCTAGATATGTACTAATTATTACCAATGAGGGAAACCACAGAGTCTATGTTTCCTTGGGCCTGGCTCACTTGACTTAATATGATTTTTCCCAAGTCCTTCCATTTCCTTACAAATGGGTCAATGTCATTCTTTCTAATAGAGGCATAGAATTCCATTGTGTATTTGTACCACATTTTCTTGATTCCAGAATGTCAGCTTTTAATCTCTTACATTTTGTGATATTTGTTTATGATGTAGCATGCCCTTTCCTAAGAAATGCTGACAAGTCAGAGTTTAAAGTGAATTTTATGTGTATTTTGATGTTATAGGATAGAGATTCTATAAATGTTAGTTAAATTTTCTAATGGTGTGCAAGCCTTCCATAGACTTGATTGACAAATTTCTTATTAGCTGTTCTAAAGTTATTGGAAGTGCAGTACTGAAAAACTACATATTGTTTATTTTTACTTTTAATTATGTCTTTATGTATTAATATCTCACATACATAGTGAAATTATGTTATTAGGCCATTATATTTTTGTAATTATTATACTCTCTTGTATTCTTCCAAATGAGTTATTCTATCATCATCATCATCATCATCATCATCATCATCATCATCATCATTATCATCATCAAATATTCTTTGTTTTGGGCTGGGGATATGGCCTAGTGGCAAGAGTGCTTGCCTCTTATACATGAGGGTTCAATTCCCCAGCACCACATATATAGAAAATGGCCAGAAGGGGTGCTGTGGCTCAAGTGGCAGTGCTAGCCTTGAGCAAAAAGAAGCCAGGGACAGTGCTCAGGCCCTGAGTCCAAGGCCCAGGACTGGAAAAAAAAAAAAAAACAACAACAAAAAAAGAAAATTCTTTGTTTCAGGAATATTTTTTGGCTTTGAACAGATAATAAGCCATTCAGCATTTTTTGTAATGTTTGTGTCAGATATTTTGCAATATTATTATCTTTAATTTATTGGTGTGTCTCAATTTGTAGATAATATAAGGTGAAATCTTAGTTTATGTATATTTTCATTTTCAGTGTAAATTAATTCTGACAACTCTCTTTGAAATTCTAATTCATATTTAATGTGTTGATTGTTACAGTTGTTCTAAGTTTTTTTTTACAAAAACATTTTAATAGTTTTTTATTTGTCAATAAACGGTTTTTGTTTCCCCTTTAATAGCTGTTTGTGTTTAACAAATATTTATTTTGGCAGAAAAGTTAAGTTACACTGCTGATTTTTAAACATGTACGTGGTATTTAATATGTAAGTGGTATTTATACCATTTAATCCACACCTCCAGTATAGCTTTTTTTCTGGTAATTTTGAAGATGGATTATAAAAGACTATTCTTCTCAGGTTGAGTTTGAATCAGAATACTACAGATATCAGTCTTCTGAGCAGCTAGTGTGAGCCAACAGTGCCTTTTCAGTATAATTTATATTGTTTTGCTATTTGTTAGTTTAAGAATTACCATGGGCCATTTTGTTTATATGAATATTTTGGGCAAAGCCTGAGGTAATTTTGGCATACAAATTTTAATTTAAAAAACCCAATTCTGTTGTGGTAGTAGACTCATAAAAGTTATTCATTTATGATAGTTTGGTCACTATTATCTAATTTTTTGACTAAAATATTAAATAAGAAAAAATTACGTGGTCAGAGTTTTGTATTTGGTCATATTCTCACCCATTCTACTGTTCCTTATTTCTTCTGCAAATTTGAGTCATTGTCTAGGACTATTTCTTTGATAAGGATTCTTAAAAATGAAATATGATTATAATGGTTTACCTGCTCCTCTCAAATGCAATTATATTTTGGCTTTAATTTTAAAGTATTTCCTACTAGGTGATTATTCTTGATGGCTTAAAATTTTTCTTCTCATATATTGAAAAGTCATCCCATGGGCTTCTCTTTTTAAATTTAATTTATTTCTATTGAAAAGATGATGTACAGAGGGATAACAGTTGCATAAGTAAGGTAATGAATATATTTCTTGTCAAACACTGTTACCCCCCGCATTTACTCCTACTTTCCCTTGGCTCTGAGTATCTTCTCCACAAGTTCATTTCCAACAAAATGTCTTGTGAGTATCATTGTTGCATTGCTTCACCCTTTGTCCCATGTCTCAGCATTCTTTACTTCCTCAAATTAGATAAACATATATACAACACACAGGGCACCGAAATAAATATATAAAACAATGACAACTGGTGATAAACCAAATAGGAAAAATAAAGAAAATAGAAATAACTTCACACAATACCAAAAAAAAGCTCCTTGTTTCTAATCTTGGAGTTAATTTCAATTAACATCATTTTATGTGGTCATATGTACACACTTATTGAGCTATTGTGATTCTCTGCTTAGGACTATCCTGGTCATATACTAATTATTACAAATGAAGGAAACCATGGAGACTGTGATTCTTTGGTTCTGGCCTACTTCACTTAATAAGAATTTTTTTTAAGTTTTTATTATCAAACTGATGTACAGAGAGGTTACAGTTTCATACATTAGGCATTGGATACATTTCTTGTACTGTTTGTTACCTCGTCCCTCATTCGAACACCTCTGCTTTTGGCTTTTTGCTGATTAATTGGAAATGAGAGTCAAGATAGCGCTTGAAGAAGCAGTTCCTTGA
Organism: Perognathus longimembris pacificus; assembly: GCF_023159225.1. Taxonomy (NCBI): domain Eukaryota; kingdom Metazoa; phylum Chordata; class Mammalia; order Rodentia; family Heteromyidae; genus Perognathus; species Perognathus longimembris. The sequence goes on from NC_063169.1 coordinate 35,615,145, forward strand.
ATAGAACTGAAATAAATGGTCAAGCAATTCTTTAAGGTGAGAGTAAGTTATTGAAGAATATAATAATCATTTTTTATTTACCAATTTTACTTTTGCAGTTGGAATTAAAACAAGCTTGTATTCATTAGAGTTTTATTTTAGAATTCTAAACAAATTGAGATTTAAGGTATTAGATAACACATAAGAGACATGGTTGAACAAATAGGATGGTTCATTGTTTTGACATTCTTTGTAGAATCATAAAGGAGTTAAACCTTGTTTTGGTCTTTATTAACCAACTGCTGTATTTTTAAAATATTTGTTTCTAAGGATTTCAGTATGAATTTTAATTTCTCTTGGACAAAGTTCAAAAAGATTATAACACTTTACAATACTGTAAGAATTGTACAACCTTTTATTTTCAACTATCTTTGACCAAATATAATTGGATCAAATATACTTGAATAAGTCATACATACAATTTCAGCCTTAAATATAATATGGTTATTCCTTTATGGGCTTAATTAAATTATGGAGGAAAGGACACACTGAAAACAAGACATATTATTTTGAGATGGGCAGGAAGAAATTGAAAAAAACAAATGTTGGAATGAGAGGAGGAAAATTCCCACATACTCTAATTCTCATACCACAGCCTTGCTTTAATTAGAAACCCTTGTGTCAATAACAATGTGCTTTTTAAAAGTCAGAGCTGAATAGCCTATGTCTGGAATGGATCATGTGCTTAATGTAAAGGTGTTGGGGATGGAAACTAACCCAAAACATTCATAATGTGTTGGAGCTGAAAAGCACTACTTCCCAGTGTCCTTCACAAGTGAAAACTTGTGCCATCTTCTATTCACCTTGGGAGAAAAAAAAATCTTAAAATATTTCTTCAGTGGAACAAACAAAACACAATTATTCATCAGGACTGTCAGAGAAAACTGTGAAGTGATCTGAAAAGAAACTGAGCTATTTGCAAATGACTACATATGCTGGGAATCAGAGCCATCACTCTGCAAATGTCTTCTTCATTCATGTGTTTCTCATGAGGGATTGTACTTTGACCCTGTGATTTCATTTTATTTTATTTGTTTATCTTTTTATTGTCAAACTGATATACAGAGCGGTTACAGTTTCATATGTTAGGCTTTGGATAAATTTCCTGTACTGCTTGTTACCTCCTCCCTCATTCCCCCCTCCCTCCTCCTCCTTTCCCTTTCCCCCATGAGTTGTTCAGTAGATTTACACTAAACAGTTTTGCAAGTATTGCTTTTGTAATCATTTGTCTTTTTTACCCTGTGTCTCTCGATTTTGGTATTTCCTTTCAGTTTCCTAGTTCTAATACCTGTATACATGGTTTCCAATGTACTCAGATAAGATACAGAGATAGTGTAGGTACAACCACAGAAAGGGGATATAAGAGGATCATCAACAATAGAAATTACAGTTTCACATCGCATGTTGAAAGTAATTACAACAGTGATATAACAGTCATTTCCATAACATGGAGTTCATTTCACTTAGCATCATCTTATGTGTTCATAAGGGTATAGCTATTGGGCTCTTGTGATCCTCCGCTGTGACTAGCCTAAACCTGTGCTAATTATTCCCTCTGAGGGAGACCATAGAGTCCATGTTTCTTTGGGTCTGGATCACTTCACTTAGTATAATTTTTTCCAAGTCCTTCCATTTCCTTACGAATGGGGCAATGTCATTCTTTCTGATAGAGGCATAAAATTCCATTATGTATATTTACCACATTTTCCTGATCCATTCGTCTACTGAGGGGCATCTGAGTTGGTTCCAAATTCTAACTATGACAAATTGTGCTGTGATGAACCCTGTTGTGTTGGTGGCTTTAGTGTGTTCTTGTTTGTGGTCTTTTGGGTAGATGCCCCAAAGTGGGGCTGGTGGGTCATAGGAGAGCTCTATGCTTAGCCTTCTGAGGAATGTGGGCTAAAGAATTTAAAAGAGACTTGTCTGATGAGGAAATGAGAATGGCCAAGAGACATATAAAAAAGTGCTCTACATCACTGGCCATAAAAGAAATGCAAATCAAAACAACATTGAGATTCCATCTCACCCCAGTAAGAATGTCATATATCAAGAAAACTAACAATGACAAATGTTGGAGGGGATGTGCCCAAAAGTGAACCCTACTTGATTGTTGGTGGGAATGTAAACTGGTTCAGCCACTCTGGAAAGCAGTATGATGATTCCTCAGAAGGGTAAGCATAGAGCTCCCCTGTGATTTCATTTTATTCTCCCAGATTAGTGCTGATTCTGATCACTCCAAGAAGAAAAGAATCTTTCCAATCTTTTCTAGATGGGATAATGAGAAGAATCTTAGGCAAAATGCTGTGTTCAAGAGAGATCTGTCTTCTGCACTATAGCAGTGTGAATCTGAACATTGGATTTATAGATATACAGAAGCATTGAGGGCTAAGATGGCAATGCAGTCAATGAGCCCAGTAAAACCTAGTCCATGGACTGTGTTTCGAGCATGATAGAGTCAAAAGAAATCTGCAAAAACCAAGCAACAGCTTTGAATCTCTGTTCTTTCATTCTGCTAGCTGATACACAGAGTGCTCATTTGAGCTCACTGAGCCCAGATTCCCACACATATTACACAGTCTGATGAAGTCACTTGGTAAATCAACAAAACCACCAAAAATCAAGAGGTGCTAGAGGGCTTGAAGTTAAAGCCTGGGAATTGTCTTTCAGTGTTTTTGCTCAAGGTTAGTAATCTACCACAATAGTCACAGCTTTATTTTCAGCTTTTTGGTGTTTGATTGGAGATAGAATCTTACAAACTTTCCTGCCCAGACTGGCTTTGAACCATGATCCTCAGAGCTCAGCTTTCTGAGTATCTAGGATTACAGGCATGAGCCACTAGTGTTTGGATAATATAGTGACTATTTTTAACTAGAAAAATATAATTTTTTTCAGCGGTTTATCTATATTTAACAATGTCTATTCATTGATATTTCAGTGGCTTTTCTGTCATATTCACAATAGATTTTGCTCATTTAGATACCGGCTAGCGTCTTTCCAAAATTTATATTCATAATTAATTTTCAAAATAAAAAGTCAGATAATTACATAAAATCATATACTTTTTAGGCAACTATAGTTGTTATTTTTATAATCTCTTCTTTTTTCTTTAGATTATCTAACAGTAGGTCTCAAATTCAATAAAATATTTTATAAACCTTCCATAACTTTATAATTAAAACATGACATCTTTGGAAACATTAATTCAAATACATTCTCACAGGGGCATACAATGAAATTGTACATTTCTAAATTCCTAAACCTAAATGATCTTAAAACCATATTTGACATAGTTTAGAATAGTGATAAAACTTTAATTTCTCAACGATCTTCATTTTAAGCCAATGTTATATGTAATTTATATTGAGCTTATTATTTTCTATCACAACATAGAAGACTTCAAAAGATAAAACATTCTAATTATATATACATAGACATATGTGCATATACATATTCATATTGCATAGCTGAAAAAACTGAAAAGCTTTCTATTATGATGATGGTATGTGGTGACTGTTTTGTGAAGTAGACTGGACTTTATGATGTCAATACATCATTTATATCATGAGGTTTGCTCTTAAAGAAACTACGGACAGAATTTGATGAATGTCATTGGTTTTTAAATTAAAGAGAGGAAACAGACTTAAAGCAACTGTCTTAATGACAGATGGAAAGAAGGAGTTCATTTGTTGATAAAGCAATCAGAATTTAGCTATCAATTCCAGGATCCTGTATCTGTTTTGTTTAAAGGCTGAATTTTAGCTGAAAAAAATTCTGACAAGAATTGATGATAAAAACCCAAAATGATCTGGATCTTGCCTCTTTTTTACAGAATGTGATTTCTTTGTTTCACCAAGGAGTGTTTTATTCTAGCTTACAGCATGAGAGAAATTGATTAATGCTGACATTGCTTTCTTGTCTCTGTACTATATTTACCTGAAACAGAAACCACAATTCAATAAGTGTATTTGCCAGATAAGAGCAAAAAATTAAATATGTCTGATCCATTCATCTATCGAGGGACATCTGGGTTGGTTCCATATTTTAGCTATGACAAATCTTATCTGAGTACACTGGAAACTGTATATACTGGTATTAGAACTAGCAAAGTGAAAGGAAATACCAAAATCAAGAGACACAGGATAAAAAGATAAACGACTACAAAAGCAATACTTGCAAAACTGTTTGGTGTAAACCAACTGAACAACTCATGGGGGGAGAGGGAAAGGAGGAGGGGGTAGGGGGGAATGAGGGAGGAGGTAACAAACAGTACAAGAAATGTATCCAATGCCTAACGTGTGAAACTGTAACCCAGATCTGTGTACATCACTTTGACAATAAATAAGCAAAAAATAAAAATAAATTAAATATGTGTGTAAATTTTGAATAAAATATAAATAGTGGAGTTATATTATTTTCTTATAGGAAAATGTACATAAAGAATAGCATACCTAAATAATAAGTAAGAGCAAATGCTAAGAGATAGAAAGAACAAAATTATCCCGTGCCATTTTCTCTTGTGATCTCAACTGCTGTTCAACTGAGGGTACCATTCCCTTTTCCCCAGTTAATATTCACCTTAGAGAACCTTTTTCTCCCTATGATACAGACAGCTTTTAATTTAATTTTCCTTAATTTAAAAGCATGTGTTATTTAAGGTAGACACAACTCTGTATTTTCTTCTATGTCTTGGTTCAATGGCTATGATCCAAATGGCCCTCTGAGTTCTGGGACATTCCTTTAGATTGACATCTTTGCCTCTAAGTTTGTACTGAAACTTGCCAAACTTCCACATCTAGCCAAACATGTTTATGTTCTAGATCAGGATCCCTTTAGAATAATCTCTGTGTACATTTGCCTTGTGCTTTATAAAATTTAAATTTTAGTTAAATATTTATGATTATCTGTGAGTCTTTCTTTATTCTGCATTGCTTCAAAAGAATCTACTCACATGAGAGGGCTCTAATGGACAATCTGTGTCTGCAAATTATTTAAACTCATTTCCAAGGCTAATCAGAAATATAGTGGAACAAGAGGGAAAATGGGATTAATCAAAATGTGCCTGTTAAACATCACCTGTATTGATTTGTTTTGTGATGATTTCTGTCCTACCACTAGTCCTTTAAATAATGATCTCTGAATGGCTGTGGATTCAGAGCATGGGTCATGGTGATAGAAAGAAAGACCAGGTTTATAATTGCAATAGCATTTATCTTGAGATTTTTGTGATATAATACATTGAAGAGGCACAAACTTAATATTTAATAAGAGTTTTTACTAATATGCACAGCCTCAATTCATCAAATTGTATTCTGTGGAACCTTATGTAAATATAATGACATAGAGGCCAAGCCAATAGTTTACAATATCTTTTCTTTAAAACCTTTTAAGAAGTCTGTTCTGAGGCATGTGGTGATTCTTTTTTCTTTGCAATTAGATAGAGGTAATAAGGGATGCTGAAAGCTCTTGCTAATAACTAACCAATGGTCTATGAATACATTGGAGAAAAAATTCTTATAGACCAATATGAATAAAAGGAAAAGCAAGAATGTATTGAGTAAGTGTTACCAATAACTTCTCTCAATTTTACATACAAACAAAACCACTTTGCTCTTCTTGGAAATACAAATTTGAATAGGTATTCTTTACAAGGGCTTAAAGTCAGAGCCTCAGCTTACTTGTTCAAGACTGGTGCTCTACCAGTTGAGCCACATCTCTAGCAAAGCATTTTGCTGGCATTTTAGTGAGTGCTTTCCCAGAGTTTTGTTCCTGGGCTGGCTGTGCAACATGATCTTCTAGGTCTCCAGGGCTGTCTGTGCACCATGATCTTTTAGATCTCCAGCTCCTGAGTATCTAGGATTACAGGTGATTTACTGACACCTAACTAGGGGCAGGTATTCTTGAGAGGGATCAGAAAATACTCCCCAAAGTACAATATGTATGTTATTCAAGTCTTAGCACTTTCAGTTATATATCCCAGAGTAAATATCTCACTGGGAAGCCAGACAGAACATATTCTAAATACCATTGTTTAGAAAAGAATTGAAGGCAATGTCATAGATCATTATTGAAAGGACTGAGTAATTGGATAAAATGTAATTGGATAAAATGCAGCATGCCAAAGTAAAAATTAGATTTACATATAGAGCTCCTAAGGCATTGCTGAAAATCATTTAAAATTAATTAACTGAATTATTTCCACATGTAATTACAAAGGAAAGTAATAGATACACAGGTAGGGGTTAAGAAAGGGGGAAAGACCATACATGTTATCTTTTAGCAAGATGGTGGTTTTCAGCCTAAATGATTTTTATTGCTATGGTAATTTTTAAAAATTTACTTTATTGTTACTATAAAGGTGATATACAGAGGGATTACAATTATATGAGTCAGGTATACATTTCCTTTTGAACAGTGTCAAGCACAATTTTAAGAAAGACATAATACTTGAAGTGAAAGGTAAGTAAGCATTCATGTATTGGACAAAAGTCACTAGGGAAAGGTATTATACAATAATACAGAGAATTTAAAGAACACATTCAGAGAAAACTTGGTAGGTCACCATGTTGGGAAGAGAAGGCTGGTATTTCAAGTCCAGACAAAAGTCAATGAAGGACTATCAAAGGAGATTAGTGCGGCATTTTCTCCAGAAAAGTTTTGGCACATTAAAGTGGAAACTGATATGGTAAGATTGCCTTTTAGGAAAACCAATGCATAAACATAGAGAATAAACTGGGGTAAGAGTGAGTATGGAATTTGGGGAGTCAGGTGACCAAGTATAATAGGCAGAGGTCATTCCATGGTTCTGCAAAGAAAAAATTAAAGTCTGAAGAAAATGGCATAATTTCACATGTTATGCTGAGAATAACAATGGTAAACCACTTATTTCCATAACTTGGAGTTCATTTCGCTTAGCATCATCTTATGGGTTCATATGGACATAGCTATTGAGCTATTGTGATGTTCTGCTAGGACTATCCTAGACATGTACTAATTATTACCAGTGAGGGGAAACATAGAGTGTATGTTTCTTTGGGTCTGGCTCACTTCACTTCGTATGAGTTTTTCCAAGTCTTTACATTTCCTTAGGAATGGGGCAATGTCATCCCCAGGATTTTAACCCTGATGTCACTGTAACGAATTTTGGCACCCTGGGTATTGTATATACATTTATCGGAACAAAGGGAGGGAAGAACATAAAAATGGAGAGACAATGTTAAAAGGAACCAATGCAACAGCAATACTTACAAAATGATATGCTATAAATCAACTGTACAACTCAGGAGGGGGGTGGGATATGGGAGAAAAACGAGGGAGGAGGTGACAATTTTGATAAGAAATGTACTCACTGCCTTACATATGAAACTGTAACCCCACTGTACATCACTTTGAAAATTAACTAATTAATTAATAAAAAGGAAATTAACTAACAAAGACATAAAAAAGAAATAATTCAAGTCTGATGTTATGCAAGGCCCAGTAGAGAGTTTAAGAGACAGAATGAAAGCCTGAGGAAGAAGAACTCATTCAAATATGTGGGGAGGGCTATAAATGAGATTTCAGCCAAGGTTAGGTTTTTCATTTTAGTGGTAGACATAGGCACATCAGAAGGTGCTGTTATGGGGCCAGGAACACGGTGGAACTTCTGTGAGATGAAGGTGTTAATAGTGTTTTCCATTATGGTGTGGAGTACTGAAGAAGACCTGCACTGAAGGCTTGAGATTCCATAGTTCACAATGCAAAATGTGGTGTAAATAAATTTTATTCAGTATCAGGAATTAGTATCAGCATTTTGTATCAGGAATACAAAATATACTAGGAGACAGATGATGAAATACAAGTTGTCTTTTTGCAGCAAACAGACAGCCAGTGGGAAAATTGGGGCCTCAGTGCTAACATTATAGAAAAAGGAATAAACTTAGAATAGCTGAAGCCATTGATGAGCATCAAGCTCCTCTCTACCACCACCCTGTTAATGCCCTGTGAGTTGATGAGCACGGTGTTGGTGGTGGACATCCATCCAATAGAAACTGTGAGATAATGAATTTCTAGTGTTCCAAACTTGTGGCTATTTCTTATGCAACAACTGGAAATTCAAATGACCTGGAAGTAACTTTCCTTGCTCAAGTCTATATGACTCTACTCAAGATTCAAGCATTTAATCTTTCAAAATACACTGAACATATGTGAATGAGTTTATTCTTAAGAGAAAAAGGGAGTATTGTGTGACGTGAGTATGACGTGACTGTCATTAGTATCCTGACTAGCCAAAGTTTAGTAACCACAGTCTCTGGAGCCTTTAAAAGAGACATCTTGCTGAGTGAAAATGACTCATTCCTGTAATCAGGAAGCTGAGATCTGAGGATAAAGGTTCAAAGCCAGCCTAGACAGAAAAGTCTGAGAGACTTATATCGCCAATTAACAACCAGAAAAGCAGGAAATAGAGCAGTGGTTCAAGTGGTAGAGCAAAGTGCTAACGTTGAGAAAATAAATTAAAAAGCTCAGGAGCAGTGCCCGGGCCCTGAGTTCAAGGTCTAAGGTCTGCACAGACACAGACACACACACACAGACACACACACACACACACACACACACACACAAACACACCACCACACACAACACACACAAATAATAAAAGATAAGTAACAATCAACCAAATAAAATAGACATCTTGACATTCACATAGTATTTAATCTGATTTACTCATTTCATTTTTCATAAAAATGATAAATGTAATAATATAACAGAATCATTGGAGAAAAATATCAATCATATTTAATGTTTCAGCTTCATTTTTATCTTAATATAGTAGCTGAATTTAAACAAGCTACTTAGCCAAAACACTTCATTTATGTTTCTGTAGAATCTTTTCGGGTTTAGACACAGCTGAACAGGTTGGGAATGGATGCTATTTCACTTGTGTAATTTTGATGGGGTAACAACGCAGTCTGATATCCTAGGTAGGAAGATATTACTAAAGCTCGAGCTCATTATTCTCTATTGGTTTTCTTTCAAGGAACATCTAAAATATATTTGACATTTCCACATGTCAAATGGGTTTAGTAGGTTTTTGCTCATTTTACTCAGATATATACCCAAAGATCTTACCCATAAAATTGTTATTTCTAGGATCTACATTTTCTACAGCCCAGGTTTATGTATTGGGATTCTGTCCTATATTTTGAGAGTTCAACCTATACCAAACTGTTTGGGACTTAATAACATTTCAAAAATGAGTGATATTTTTAAACCAAATCCACAACATTTCACTGCTGAACTGTATGTTTCTTATTTTCCTGAATAGTTTCATAGCCATTCAGTCTTCTGAGTCAAAACTTGGGGGTAATCTCACACTTTTTCTTTTTAATTTCACGATTGGTTTGTCACAAGTCCTATCCTTTCCATTTTTTCTACCTATCTTTCGAACTTGTCTTCAGTTTTTCATTCAAAATAAGTTCTTCTAGCTCAGTCCTACATTATCTCTTACCTGGATGGTAGAAAGAGCTTTCTAATTGATTTAATGGAGCTTATTCTAGATTATAATCTTATTATAATTTAGATAATAATCAGATTATCAACTACCCATCTGCCAGAAAGATGGCTCTTAGGTTGAAAATGTAAGACTTACTATCACTTGCTCAAATACCATTCGGTAACTCCTCAGCACTCACATACAATTCCAAACTTTTTGCTCATAAGGGCATTAATAATTTTTCATTTATGCATTTCCATTTGAATCTCTTACTACAATCTCAAGAGATTTTTGGCTCTGTAAAAATTGTCCAATTTTCTTGTTCTCCTGAATCTAAAGTCAATTTCAGGTACTCTTTCTCTTACCTGAATCATCTTTACTTTCCTGCCACCATATGAGGTCCATTCTGTATGTCTTTTTTTTTTTTTGCTACTTTCTATGTATGTGGTGCTGGGGAATCAAACCCAGGGCTTCATGTATAGGAGGCAAGCTCTCTTGCCACTAGGCCATAGACCCAGCATGAGGTCCATTCTGTGAAGGACTCAGTAATGTGTTACTTTTTAGAAGAATGCTTCTGCAACTTTCTGGGACCAAGTCAGATGCTCTATTAAAAAAAAAAAACAACCTGGAAGCTTGTCCCATGGCACTTCTTGCCATGGTTCTTTGCAATTTTTCAATGTTTCTTGCAGTTGTGGATGCTCTTTGAGAGTGAGATGTATACATGCTTTAAACTCTATATTCCCAGAGAAGATTTCAGCAATTGTAATATGAGGAACACAAAAAACAATTCTATATTTGAAAAATCACAAGAAGAAATTAGAGAGAAAATGATTAGAAATGAAGAATTCAAGAATTCAAGACAAGTAAATGATGAATTATACCATTTTATTTTGGGGAGCCTTGTTAGAATAAATATTTCTTTTTTCTGTCATAATATATCAAATGAATTATGTAATCAGTAGCTGTATAATGGATGATTATCAAATGAAAAATTATTATATTGCATTTAAAAAAGTTGTAATTCATAGTAAAATTAGCAGGATAAAATTTAAATGCATCATTTGAAATTTTATATAATTTCTGTGTGGACTAATTTATATTCTCAGGGGAGGAAAATGCAAAAGCCACAAGTATAATTTCTTACCATATGATAGAACAAACTATTTCAGGCAAACTTTTTTGGATAGATCCTCAATATCATTCTTTTGTAATTCCTTTAAACAGTGAAAACAACCAATCAATTCTTCAAGAAGAATTTTTTAAATTTTCTTATATATAATTACATGTAGGAAGATACAGTAAACTCCTGTCAGGTCCAGTTAAGTTTTATAAATAATTTTTGGAGGAAAACAGCAGAGTAAGCTTGTATTTCCTCCTCAGTTTTGAAAATGGATACTCTGAAGGCAGTTTGTAATGGTAAAGCCTTATTCAAACCCTGTGCCACATAACCACAAAGTGAAAAATAGTGCATGAACCACTAACATAGATGCCCCAAGAATTAGATATCTCAGCTTTTCACTGCAGGCTATGCATTTGTCCAGATTCTTAACTCACTTATGAAGGATCAACACTGTCTGTACACTTGTATGTTTGTTTATAATTACCTTACTTTGGTACGAATAACCCATCAACTCATGCCTTCTATTTCAATGATTTACAGTCATGAATAAATTATTAAACAAAAAACTTTGTCTTTCCCTTCTTACATAGAATTTGAGCCACACTGAAGTGAGATTTGATTCAAAGATTAACCAATTAAATATGTACATTGTTCTTTCAAGCAGGTTCAATGTGCCTGAGTTGGAAGAGGCTTGAAAAATCCCTCAGTGGATTTCATTTTTATATTAGACCTCTTGATTTTATACCCTCTAGATTTTTCTTTTCAAGAATACAAAGAATTTGGGGTCGGGGATATAGCCTAGTGGCAAGAGTGCCTACCTCGGATACACGAGGCCCTAGGTTCGATTCCCCAGCACCACATATACAGAAAACGGCCAGAAGCGGCGCTGTGGCTCAAGTGGCAGAGTGCTAGCCTTGAGCGGGAAGAAGCCAGGGACAGTGCTCAGGCCCTGAGTCCAAGGCCCAGGACTGGCCAAAAAAAAAAAAAAAAAGAATACAAAGAACAACTTAGTTCTATGATATGCTGTGTGAAAAGTCATATGTGTTTTCCTTCCCTGTGCCTTATTTGCTCACATTCCATCTGTATGATGAATCCTGTTCTCAGTTTACAGGTATGTGGACTATTTGGGGTCATGACCAAGAATATCACATACTCGAAAAGGCATTAATATTTAAATAGTCTCTTCATAAAAAAAACACTCCAGAGATTTTAGAACCATACAAATAAGTTAATCTCATGAAAAGTAAATTGCTTCATATTGTGTTTTTTATTTATCTGAACAATACATTTTTCTCTTGTAATTTTATTTGTTAAATTTCTCTATTCTTGGGATGAAGAGAAATAAGCTTAAGTACTCCCAATACAATAAAATTAGGTTTAAATACTATATTTTAGCTATGTGAGCACATATGAATAAACTTTTATTATCCCTAAAGACAATTTTATATTAAGATAATGCTACATTATGTGATTATTTAAAACTATCATTAATAAATGCTCTTTTATTTGAATTTTCAAGAGTAATAGTAGAATTTTCTAGTAGTAGAGTAGTGTTTGTTTTTAAAAACATCCCTAAGTGAAGTTGGGGCATATAGTTTACATAAAGAAATTTTTAACTTGTACAAAGGAGCTGCTATTTAACATAGCAGTTTATGAATGCAATGCATCTTGAATCACAGAAAATTTGATTTGATGACTTTTAATACTATGTATAATTTTGACATTAGGATAGACTGAATCTGACTGCTTATGAATTTTTATAAGTGTTTAGCAACATTTCATTATGAAACATGCTTCTGTATGTACATATTACTCACACTATTTTACCATATTTTTATTTTTATAATTTTATATGTTTTAGACTAATATATGATTAATATTAATGTAAATTCATACGTGCATGGATGTTTAAGTGTAAACATAATGTGTATGTGGATTTATACACACAGATACATTTAGTACTTTTTGCCTCTCATTGAAACAGTAGGCCTTAATTTAAAAATCCATTGTTTTTATTGAGGCTCAAATACAGCAGTTTCTTTTTGATTGAAAAATTGTCTATCTTGTCTTTATTGTAGTATGAATTCTTGTCTTGTTAGACAAAGGTGTGTTCTTTCTTTTATAATACTTTCAAGATAACATATATGGTCTAAAAATGTACTAAAATGATCATTACAAACACGAAAGTATAATGATTGCTACTAAAAATTATTTATTTGGTGAAAGTCACCAGCTACTATAAGCAGGTAGACTGTGTACTTGAGAAACTTCAGGACTATTTACTCACACTTCAAATGAATGGTGAAAAGAATGCTGTCTTTAGTTGTAGCTAGTGCTAGTTCATCCTTTAAGATGAGGAGCTAAGACCAACCTTCTTCAACTGGTGTCTTTAAAAACGCATTTGACCCTCTAACATCAAGTTAATATTAGCCAGCTCCTTCCAAATGTTAGTACACAACTTTCAAAAAAGAAACATAAAATTATATATAAGAAAAAAAGGAAACTTTCTGATAGCTAGGTACTGCTGTCTCACACCTATAATCCTACTCAGAAAGGTTGAGATATGAGGATCTTAGTTGAAAGCCAGCTCAAGCAGGAGAGTCTGTGAGACATTTATCACCAATAAACCACCAAAATGACAGAAATAGAGCTGTGACTCAAGTTGTAGAACACTAAATTTGAGCAAAATATCTCAGGGACAGTGCCCAGGCTGAGTTTAAGCCCAAGAACTAGCACAAAAAACAAAAACAAAAAATACCCACTTTCTTTCAATACAAATAAGAATAAATTTGGCATGTTTCTCCTAATATTTTTTCTTCTCTTTTTTTACAATTGTCTACATAATATGAATTATGCACCAATGTTTTATATAAGCATAAATTTGTTCATCTCAGTGCATGCCCACAGCTAAATAGTCTAATCAGTGCAGATTTATAGTCTTCTGTTTTGATTTTAGTAAAACACAGTAGCCAAGTTATGAAAGAAAACAGTAGTTCCATTGGATCTCAGAGACTTGGCTACCATACAAAGAAATAGAATTTTTAACACAAACTCCGAGAAAGCAAAGTTTTAAAAGGATATTCTTTAATTCAGTTTGTATGTTACTTTTTGTACCCATCATCTTGGTTTTGTCCTTTTCACTTCTTTTTTTGTCTCATTCTTCCTCTTGCTGTTTTTCTTTGAGTTTTCTGGAAATCAGATTGCTTTTAAAGTTAAGATTAGTGAAATTTAAGGAATAAACTAAATATTATTTTAATCTGACTTCATAAACTATGGTATGTCCATTCAAAAATATATGTAGCCATGAACATCAGATACACATAATAACACTATTTTCTTCTGTTTCATTCTTCTTATCTTATATGTGGAATATAACTTTTGACTCTCTAGACTTAGAAAGCAAACACAGCTACCTTTGGGGCCAAGTAGGAAACTTACAAATTTGAAGCCATTCCATATGATGCAACAGATGGTCGCTCTTTTTTTTTAATTTAAATTTTTATTGTCAAACTGATGTACAGAGAGGTTACAGTTTCATACTTTGGGCATTGGATGAATTTCTTGTACTGTTTGTTACCTGGTCCCTCATTACCCATCCCCCTCCCCCTTTCCCTTTCCTCCCCATGAGTTGTTCAGTTCCTTTATACCAAACAGTTTTGCAAGTATTGCTTTTGTAGTCGTTTGTCTTTTTTACCCCATGTCTCTAGATTTTAGTTTTCCCTTTCAGTTTCCTAGTTTGAATACCAGTATACACGGTTTCCACTGTACTCAGATAAGATACAGAGATAGTGCAGGTACACCACAGGAAGGGGATACAAGAAGATCATCAGTAATAGAAGCTACGGTTACACATAGCACGTTGAAAGTAGTTACAACAGTGATATAATAATCATTTCCATAACATGGAGTTCATTTCACTTAGTATTATCTTATGTGTTCATAAGGGTCACTCGAATAAAATATTGTATTCTTTCCTGTGCCTTTGCTGGGTGTCTTTACCTGACATTAGGTTTCTTTTCTGTTGCTCCATAGCAACCAAAACATTCTTCTTATTCCACTCATAAAAAATTCAAATACTTTTTTGCCTTCTGCTTTTCCCAACAACTACAAACTTTCCATTGGTAAAAAGTATGACTTCACTATTTATTTTGTATCTCCAGTTCCAAGGTCAGTACTCTTCATATGGAGTTTGTGAAGAGAACACAAGAGAATGGATAGAGACATACCCTGATTGGTGTCCTAGTTTGAGCCTTGCTATGTTTATTTGACAGTTTCAAAACACCTTGCCACTTTTAAAGAAAAAGAAAATCAGGCATCAAATTGCCTATGCTGGCAAAGCAGAGGTTCAAGGACAGTGGACCAAGTGGAGGTGAAATCTCTTTGGGGGATAAAGAGTGCAAATCAACATGAGCACATTCAGCAGAGTTGGTGCCAGACACTGAGGGCAGCAGCAGCAGGCATCATTAGGAACTACACCTTGATGCTGCATTTTCTGCCTTCAGCTGTTGGCAGGCTTCAGGTTTAGTGGCAAGATGTGAAGTTGGGGAGGGATCAGTGTGGTTCCACAATGGTCACCACAGCATAGACCAGAATAGATGCTGCGGTGCTGATTGTAAGGATGCTTCCTGGATACCTAACTTGTAAGAATGAAAACACTTGTGATGTCTGTTGAAGAGTACCAGAGATAAATTGATGAGGCTTTTGAGAATTTACATTGAACTGAAATTTTAGATGTGGGTGAGAGCAGAGAAAAATAAATGTAGTTTAGAAACATTGAGTTCTGAGTCTTAACCTCAGGTTGGAGAAGCATAATAATGGTTAGTCCATTGAAATTATGATTAACATTTTTTGCTAGTACTAGGGTTTGAATATAGAATTACGTGCTTTTTCTCAAGATTCATTCTGTACCAAAAGCCATGACTCTACTTCCAGGTTTTTGCTGTTAATTCTAGATAAGAATCTCAGATTTGTCTGCCTGGATGTCTTTGAACTTTGATCCTCATATCTCAGCCTCCTGAGTAGCTATGATTATAGACATGAGCCACCAGAGACCAGCTCCTTTAAGTAACTTTCCTGACATTTTTGATTGAAAAATCATTTCTAAAAGAATGACAGTGTTTGTGCATATTGTTTGAACAATTCATATATGTTAATATGTCTATACGTGGAATTATAGGTAGATGGCCATATATATGACAGTTATATGTCTAAATATAGTTCTAGATATTTTGTGTGTAGATAGATAAATATATGTATATTAACATGTATCTAACCTATCTATAAAGCTTCTTTCATTTTTTGTTTCTTTTATCTCTATAAATCTATAACAGAGTCAGGATATATAGCTAACCTAAAATATTTTCTTTCTTTTTTATTTTTTAGATTTATTTGTCAAAATGCTATACAGAGAGGTTACAGTTTCATACATTAGGCACTGGATACATTTCTTGTACTGTTTGTTACCTCCTTCCTCATTCACCCCTCCCCCCTCCCCATACCTAAAATATTTTCTGAAGAAGTTACTTCGTAAAAAAAAAGAACTTAAAACTTGTGATTTGCCCAGACTGTCCCATAGGAGTGGAAATCAGGAACAGATTAGAATCATCAGTTCATATAAAACAATTGCTTAGTTTTCAAGGATAGGATTTTTTTTCAAATTAAGTGGAAAACAAAATTAAAATTATCAACATGGAGAGGAGTTTAGTATAGTTTTCTTTATTTGGTTTACTAAGATATGAAACTAAAAGTAATTGTGGATCCAGTTGAAAGCAAAGGCAAAGTGCTCAAAAAGAAGCAGCTAAAATAACAGGGTCTGTGCACTAACCTTTATTTCCCTTCCCCTTTGTAATTATCTTGATTTTTACTTTCTCTGAAATTATTGTTAGTGACAGGCAAAGACTACCAATATGTAGTCTTATGTAGCATTAAATGCGATAAAAGCAGGATTTATATTCAGCCTAGGAGCCTTTAGAAGATAAAGCAGATAATGCCCACAGAGATGTCAGACTAGCAAAGCAAATGTTTTCCCAATTAAAATGAAATTGAAGTGCTTATTTACTTCAGTGGAGTTAAGCTCATAAACCTGGTAATAGCAATTTTGTGTATTGTTAAAACTATTCCCAATTTTAGAAACAATGCCTTTAATGAGTCCTCTTGTCTTCATTCCAGATACGGGGTGACTATTATGTTCTTTTTGTTTCATTTTGTTTCTCTTGTATTCCCTTCCTGTGTTGTACCCCTGCTACCACTATATCTCATCGAGTACCCTGAATACTGTTTATACGGGTATTAGAACTGGGGAAGGGAAAGGGAATATCAAAATTGAGAGACAAAGGACAAAAAGACAAACCATTCCAAAAGCAATACTTACAAAACCATTTGGTGTAAATCAACTTCACAACGCTTAGAGGGATAGGGGAAGGGGGAGGGAGAAGGGGGGAAAATGAGGGAGGAGGTAACAAGTTGAACAAGAAATGTACTCACTGCCTTACATATGAATCTGTAACCCCTCTGTACCACACTTTGACAATAAAGAAAATAGAAAAAAAAAGTAAACAGGCACCAATTGCTGGATCACAGGGGAATGCTATGTACATATGACTGTATAAAATGACGCTAATCGAAAAAACAAGACATGGAAATGAGGGTTTTCTTGCTGCTGCTGATTTTTTTAGTGTTCTGTGTGAACATAATATAGTAGCTGTAATTCTGTGGATGTATTGTAATGTATGTCCCAAAGAGCAGCCTCCAAATCCAACTATTGGAAAATCACTGTCATGGTCCATAAGACATCAGCTATTAGTTGTTACTCATTTGCCCTTGGCTGTTCCTTTGGGGTATGCAATACAGTAATGCTGAGTTACTCGGATTCTAGTTCTCTGAATCTGCTTGTTG
Organism: Perognathus longimembris pacificus; assembly: GCF_023159225.1. NCBI lineage: Eukaryota > Metazoa > Chordata > Mammalia > Rodentia > Heteromyidae > Perognathus > Perognathus longimembris. The sequence continues at coordinate 35,632,667 of NC_063169.1, forward strand.
CAAGCTCATAACCCTTCTGGCTGACTCTGTAAAATGGCAGGCAGATTTAGGTCTGATGGTCCTCAGGGCAGGATGTTTAACCCTTTCTCAACTCCTGCCTTTTCTTCCTGACCCTCTATCTGACCACCCTCAGGTGAGAAGATGAAAGCCGAACATGAGGTATGAATCTGGTTTTGTTGGATGCATGGGAGATTGATGGGGAAAGAAGGTAGATGGTTGGAAATACATCCTGGACACGTTAAAATGGAGGGAGGTGGAACAGAATATATTACATCAAAAGCAGTCATATATAATAACATCAGTGTTAAGAGCATGTTGTCCAGGTTCACCAATCTTTAGGCAAGTCACAATTCAGCTGAAATATATGGCACAAAAGGCAGCAAGGGAATGTCAAGAGTCATAAAAAAACAGCCCACAGATTAAACAATGAGTGTAAATATTTCATGTGGTTTAGAATCCTCTATGTAATTTAACATGAGATCTTAGTGGTACAAAGCGACTAGAAAGTAACTTATTGAAGTGCTATCTAGACATATTTTTCATTTCTGTGGATCTCTATTGCAATAATTTTTACCTAAAGAAGATAAAATATAGATCAACAACAGTGGATATTAGGTATGAATGTCATCTGATACATTCGAATTTCACATCCGCATCTTCACAGTTGGAACAATTCAGACTCAATCAACACCTCTGTGTATATCACTGCATTCAATATGCCCAGTTTTACCCAAAGCCTGTATTTTTAAAGTGAGCTACATAAGTGACAGAATCCAAAGATAACTGATTTACAACCATTTGTGGACTTATATTAATTTTCTAACATGTACACATATAAATACAAAAAGATTGAAGAAATTCTAAAGTCTCAGCAATTTTATTCCTAGATATACTGTAGTTCAAATTACATAATATGTAAGATGTCAGACTTGTGTGGTATAGACAAGAGAAAATATATACTCCGAATACCTCATGGGGGGAAAGGGAAAGGGGGAGGAGGGAGGGGGGTATGAGGGACAAGGTAACAAACAATACAAGAAATGTATCCAATGCCTAACGTATGAAACTGTAACCTCTCTGTAAATCAGTTTGATAATAAAAATTTGAAAAAAAGATGGAATTAAAGTGCCCCCCCGCAAAAAAAAGAAAATATATACTCCTATATAAGGTGACCTATGTCCTATCTGTCTCTCCAGTCTCCCATGCTGCTCTTCACTTTGCTGGGAACTTCAGTAACACCGTCCAGACTGTTCTCCTTTCCTAAAGGGCAGCATGCATGTCTTCCCTCAGCATTGTTTTCAAGAATGGTGCCTCACATCTTCTTGTACTTTGTCCTTTCTATGGTCTTCCTTTCTGAATTGGGTACTTTTGCTCTTTCATGCTACATGTCCCTCATATTCCCATCTTAGTGCTTACTACAAGTGGCCATAATTTCAGTTTCTTCTTAAGCACATGTTGTACTCTTATTTAAGTATAAGATTCTTAACAAAAGTCATCTCTTAAAACTCTGAATATTTATATAGTTATTTTTTATTGTCAAGATGTTGTACAGAGAGGTTATAGTTACATACTTAAGGTAGTGAATATATATACTTTTCTTGTCATAATTGTTACCCCCTTCCTCATTTTGCCCACCTTCTCTTCCACCCCACCCTCCCACCCCCTTTGCTTTAATTATTTTTAAAAATAATCCCCTTGATGGACATTGGCATTCTAGTCTACAATGCTTATGAACTCTATGGTTATTAACAATAAAACAATTTCTTCCAGGTCTGGTGATATGTACATTTCTTTCCTTTTGCTTAGTGTAATCTGTTCCTTCTTGTTCTCTCATCTCTTCCCTCCTCTCCACTGGCCTTGAGTTGCTCAATTTGCTTTCATCAGCATCCATTAAACTCTATATATTTAATACAGTGGTAGCTACAGTAATTTTTAAAAAATGAATCACTGAGTATATATCTGTTTCTCAATTATCATTCTCGTTTTTAAAAAATTTTTAAAAACATGAGTAAAATTTTCCTTTACTTTTTAGTTTCTGAGCTTGAATGACATAAATGTAACATTTCAGGAGCTTTCTTAGTTCTTTATTTTCTCCTGGGAGTTTTTATACGCATGTAGAGCAGAGTAGTTTAGAATAGCGTAGATACCAGATACTTACAAGGACCTAACAAATATAAATACAATATAATATCTACATTTATAATTAAGAAGGTTAGTGATATGTTGGTTTCTTTTAAAATTGCAGAAATAAATAAATATGCAGAAATAAATATGTCATACAAACAAAACATCTAATAAAAACATATATGTTTTTTCCAGCTTTACAAAATATGTAAAAACATGTTTAGTATGAAGAACTATATCTGGAAAATGTATGCCCAAGGTTAATGGGATAGGCAATTTTGATTTTTTTTCATTATTTCAAAACTCTATACATTATTTTCTTAATATTTCCTATACTAAGAATCTGCTGCACAGGAAATCACAGAACAGCCAGGAAAACAAATTATTTTGTGAACAAGATATAGCTACAGGGAATGGAATGCTGACCTATTGTGGAAACTACTTAAAGTTGTACATGTTACTGAGGTTGCTGAAGGATGTGTCAAGCTTTCACAATGATATTCAATCTACTTCCTACTTAATTATGTAAGACATACTTATATTAACCTAATTAAAGACAATATTGCAAATTACTATGAAGGCTGGATAGACTGGAAGGTTAGTCCCTTGATTTTGATTAAAATTATTCATGAGTGGCCATTCCTAATTGGCAATAACATTGATAATAAGAGGAAAATGTTTCAAAATGAAGGGCTAGTGCCCACAAATATGTATAGATAGAAAACCATGGAGTATTTGGGGAAAGGAAAGTGAGTAGATGTGTGTTAAAATGCATGTATTTAAAAAATCTTAGTAAGTTTAAAAAAATACATGAATAAACATGTGCTCCATTTCTGGAATCACTACCAGAAGGATAATCCAGAGATTAAATGAGAGTATAGTCACTGGTGAACCTCAGGTAAACTTAGCAGGCCCCTGGGGGCATTGGGGCAATTATTATTTTTCCATTTTATTTTAAATAATTTGGGTATGAGTTGACCTTACATTTTATTGAGATGTGTTCATTAAACTGAATTATATGAATAGGAAATTCAGGAGGAAGATGGGGCAAAGAAATAAGTGAGTTATGTGAAAATAGAAGTAGGGATGAGATTCTGGGTAAAGCTACTTTCAACTAAGGAGTGAGGTGAATAACCTGGACAGTTTAACTGACAGATAGAGACACAGGAGGAAGGGAAAACAGAAGGCTTCTGGGAAAGGTATGGAAAATGTCAAGAAGGCCAGATGTGGCTTCATGGCAGTTCAAACAGAAGGAAGTGTGAGGACATTAGGGTTGCCTCTCTTGTTCTTTTATCTTTCTATTTTCTGCCAAATGAAATTAGGCAGTACAAGAAGTGTTATTTTATACAGGCCAAAGATTTCCAAACCAGGTATATACCAGACTCATTCACAGTTCTGCCTACGAATTTAATAGATAGAATATCGATTAACTCAGTGAAACAATAAATGAATGCTTAACATGCCTTTTGATTATTAATGCATTCATTTTATTTATGTTATCTTGTGTCATTAGAAGAAAAATAAAATTAGGCCTAATGAAACTGAATATAATGTATGACACAGCCTCATTAAATTTGTGTATGTGATTTTGACATGAATAAAGAAGGAAAGACACCTAAGTAATCAGTAGTCAGTGGGATTGACAAGTCAGTATTCTTTTCATCATTGATCTAGTCTTGTCCTTTCCTGTGTTGGCAAAGTGATTGTTTACTAACATTTGTAGGAACAGTAACAGTGTGACTGATTAACTTGAATTAACTTCTAATATTTAGCCAATCATATATTTGGATTTGGGTATTTACTTGGCACAAATATTAAAGAACTGTGTCAATTGTCATTCTAAATAAAGACAATATCAGCTAATATATGAGCTAGTGTTCAAATCATTTTCTTCTATTTCCTAATAAAAAATCGTCAAATTCCTTTTTCATCTTTTCTCACTAAATTAAAAATTAGTGTTTACTTCAAACGGAATCAAGGCAATTACCTAAAAAAAAGAAAAAAAAAACAGGAAATAACAGAGATGTTCCCAGAACCCAATTGTTAATAATTATTCTTTTAACATAAGTAAGATAAAAATGTTCCCTTGAAACTAGACAGCTTGTATCAATAGATAATAACAAATTAAGTTCAATGTCTGTAATGTTCCCATAATCATAACCCTTCTTAAAGTAAACTGATGTAAGGAAATTGTCAGATTGATCATCTCAAGTCAAAAATTTTAAATTTGTATATGCAATTTGTGTTGTACTGAGAATGCAATTTGGAATGTAATTAGTAATGGCTACAGTCACATTGCTCCACATTTGTGCCAGTATCTGATAACAATTTTTCCCATCCATGAAAACTGATGTTGAAATTCACTAGTATGTACTAATGGCATGCTTATTATTCCAGCCTTACTGTGCTCCCAAAGGATATGTATTCTCATGACTTAATATTATGGAGTTGTCTTCAAATATTTAGTAGAAGCTCCTTGAAATTGACAAGTTGATGTTCAAAGAAGATTTTAAAGTAGGGCCTCCTCTTCCATCTCTTTTTATCTTTGTCCTGGTTATCTGATTTTCTTTCTATAGCACCTTGCATTCTATGAATTGAATTTGGAAGAATCAGCATTTCAAAGTCAGAATGATCTTTGGAAATTAGATTGAATTCTATTCTATGTCATTGCGTCAAGTAGTGACTGAATTCTGATTTGAACATGTGTCATAATTACTCATTTTTTAACTTTTTATTGTCAAGGTGATGTACAGAGAGATTTCAGTTACATATATTAGGTTCTGAGTACATTTCTTGTCCAACTGGTTACCCCTTCCCTTATTTTTCTCCCAACTGCACTCCTCCCCCATCGTCTCTCATTATACAATTAGTTTGCTACATATTGTCTTGTAAATATTGATGCTGCATTGGTTCACCTTTTATCCTTTGTCTCACAATTCTTTTTTAATGTTTAAGTTCTTTTATTTATTTTTAAAAACTTATTATTTATTGTCAAAGTAATGTACAGAGGCATTACAGTTTCTTATGTAACGCAGTGAGTACATTTCTTATCAAACTTGTTACTTCCTCCTTGGTTTATATCGCACCGTCCTCCCTCCACAGATTCCTCCCCACCCTCTCTGGAGTAGTACAGTTGGTTTACAGCATATTGTCTTGTAAGTATTGCTGTTGTTCGTCTTTTACCCTTTGCCTTTCCATTTTGGTGTTCCCCTTCCCTAGTTCTGATAAATGTGCATACAAAAAAAAATCACACTAAATGAAGTGATCTAGACCCAAAGAAACATAGACTCTATGTTTTCTCTCATTGAAAATAATTTGTATTTATCTAGGATAGTCCCAGCAGAGGAGCACAATAGCTATGTACAAATGAACACATACGATGATCCTAAGCTAAATGAACTCCAAAATTTAGAAATAAGTGGTTTATTTTTGTTGTTATTTTCAATGTTCCATATAAAATTATGCCTTTTTCTTTTGTCTTTCTTCCCCATGGTTTTTACCCCTGATCTCACTGTAACTGATTCTGGGACCCTGGGTATTATATGTAAGTTTGTCATTTTATTTTTTGACTATCTGAATTGTCAGAAAATGGGATCCTCACAAGCAGGCAAAGTATCTTCCCACGATCTTCCTATGATTGGGCTATTTATACTCTCTTGAGTAGTGTAAATTAAGATAAAGGGAATTGGGCCAGCTACTCAGGATCGTGAGACCTGTGGATCAAAGGTTCTAAGCCAGCCAGGACAAAAATAAAAAATGTAATTGAGACTTTTATCTCAGTGGAGCTATGGCTCAAAGTGGTGGAACTCTAGCCTTGAGCAAAACAAGAGACTTTAACTCAATTAAGCACCCCAAATGGCACAAATAGAGTTGTGGCTCAAGAGATATAACTCTAGTCTTGAGCAAAAAAAGCTTAGGAACAGTACCCAGGTCCTCAGTTCAAACCCCAGGACAGGCCCCAAAATAGAAAGTGGTAAGGGTTTACTTTAATTTAGTTTTGATTTTGTATTTGTATGACCGGCTAATATTTTAAGTGACTCTTGGCCAGAAAGCTGAATATTGGACAACCTTTCTGTACTTTATCCTCACATAAATTGAGCTTACAGTCATCTCTGGGTATTCTTGAGGTATGCTTTCTTCCTTTTTCTGTTGGTCAGGGGGTTTAAACTCATGGCCTGGGCACTATCTGAGCTCTTTTGGTTCAGGCTAGGTATCTTCCACTTTAGCCACAGCTCTGCTTCTAGTGTTCTGGTGGTCAAATGGAAATAAGAGTCCCATGGACTCTGTCTAGGCTTGCTTTGGACTGAGATCCTCAAATCTCCACCTCCTGAGTAGCTAGAATTACAGGTATGCATCACCAGTGCCTGGCTACATTCTTTGTTGTTGTTGTTTTTAATTTTTTGGCTACTTTCTTAATATACATTTAAAAACATCTACTGATTTACTTTCAGCATAAGTATGTGTAGAATATTTGACAGATTACTTTTTAACTAAAGTTCTACAATAACTATGTCTTTATTTTACCTGGAAAACTCAATAATTGGCAAATTATTTAAATTGCATTTTATGTGGCTGTCACTCCAATAATAGTGTGGGATTTTCTTTTTCTTTCTTTCTTTCTTTTTTCTTTTTCTTTTTTTTTTTTTTTTTGGCCAGTCCTAGGCCGTGAACTCAGGGCCTGAGCACTGTCCCTGGCTTCTTTTTTGCTCAAGGCTGGCACTCTGCCACTTGAGCCACAGCGCCACTTCTGGCCATTTTCTGTATATGTGGTGCTGAGGAATCGAACCCAGGACCTCATGTATATGAGGCAGGCACTCTTGCCACTGGGCCATATTCCCAGCCCCTAGTGTGGGATTTTCTATTAGTCAAAAAGCACACTTTTTTTCTGTGTATCTGGAAAATAAAGGTGCAATAAAGTGATACTTATTTAGGAAGTTCAGCTCAAAGACACTTTGGTTGGTGGGCCTTGTGGCCTAGATGACATTCAGCATTCCAAGATATTCTTTATTCTCCTAAGTAAGTGACCATGAGTTTAGAAATCTAGACTCTGTGTTATGAAGATGGATGTATCATATATATTTTTTATTTATCCAATTAGGGAGTATTTTAATTTAATAACAATTTAATTTAATAATAAAAGCAGATGGCATTTGTTATTACCTGTGAAACCAAGTACTTTATACACATTAGCTAATCTGAACCTTGCAATAGTCAAATATACTACTAAATTTTCCCCTTCTCTTTTTAAGTCAAGGAAATTGAAGACAGAGGAACTAAGTAACTTGTACATTGTCACACTAGGAAGAGGGAGAGTGGGATTTGATCTTAAACTAAGACTATCTCTTTTTCTTGGGACCACCATACCACTTTATCTCCATCACCAGTTTATCTAACCATCTCTGACTCACAAAGTATAGCTTGCACATTTTAGAATACACTATGGTGATGCATTTATCAAGCTAGTAAAAAATAACAGTAGAAATGATGTAAGCCCCAATTATCCTTACAGGCTATTGAAGTTACACATTTTCCCTTGTTTTCATGTATCCTGATGTTTGCTGACCTGTGAAATTATGTTAGAAGCTATGAAGATCACAAAACACTCCTGTCTTATCTCATTCTAGGGTTTGAATTAAGGTCTGTAAATATCTAAGGGCAGAAGTGGAAAGTGCTAAATAAGCTCTTTTCCCTTTAATTGACATGCCTAGTGTGACACCAGTCAAAGCACACTTAGAGTCTCCTTTCAGTTCCTTCTAGACTTAGACAGGGATGACTTCCTGTCCCAGGCAGAGGGCAGCTCAGTCAGCTCCTGGGAGACTGCCGCTTCTCAGGTGATTTCACTGTGGTAGAGCCAAATTGTAGATCAGCAAAAGGAATGGAGAGAAATAACCTTTCACTATACAAAGACAACGGGAAGTGTATGAATGGGCTCACTTGTTCTTGCTAGTTTATGAAGAAAAATAACTTACTTTTGATTGACCTTCGTCAAATATAATAGAGATCCAGAAAGTCAAAGCCTTTGTTTGAGAAAATAATATATGTTATCAAATGAACTGCATTGTGTTGCTGGCTTAGCCATTTCTTGTCTATTGCTGGAGAGAAACTGTTCAAAAGTTTACTACAAAGGCTGAGTAGGAAGAATTGTCTTGGCAGAATCCAAAATGAGAACCATGTTTCCTATTTGCATCAAAATAATATCAAAAGAAAAAAGTTTTTCTATTCATTATTACATCTTCATGATATCTCTGATCACATCCACTGGAGATAAATCTCAAGTTACAAGATTAAAGGTCCTTATTCACAAATTATTTTCTTCCAAATGTGATTTATTTCTATATTACAGCTTATCATTATGCTTGCTTGTGAATTGCTGCGTCTACAGGATGGTTATTTACAATGCAAAAAATGAGAGAAGAATTATGGAGATTACCACAGAACTTTTTTTTTCTTCCAGAAGTTCCCACAGACTTGTAGAGATTACTAAAAGAAAGGGAAAGACTATGGAGTGCCTGAGAATGTTATGTGATTAATTGGTACAGGCATTGCCTATTAAGAAGGTAGCTGGATCTCCTTAGAAGACTTTAGAGAAGGGTTCCCACTTTACTCATGTAACACCATTCAATATGGTTATTGAAGACATGTATCAAGCAGCCAGTCAACTGGCTCACAGTGGAGTCTAGAAGTTATGACTAATTAAACATCTGAATAACTTTAAAGATATGCAGTTATCTATTTATCTTGTGTCTATTATATGTCTATGCATGATCTAGAGGCTATCTATCTGTAACAACTATTTCCACGCAACTTTTCCAGAGATATACCATTATCTCTGTCTTATATGTTGGAAAATTTAGGTTTGTTAAATTGGAAACTTGGTTAAAGCTATTTGATATAAGTAATTTACGTTGCATTTAAATTCACACATGTTATCTCAAGCATTTTCCAGAAATCAGTTGAATATACAGATTTAAAATCTGAATTACATTTAGGGAAGCTGGGAAAAATTACAAGTATGTAAATTATCTCCCCATACCTCAACCACATACACAAAAATCAAATCAAGAAACTTTAATGATTTTTTTTCAAGGAAATTATCTCCACTGTTGAAAGTGGAGAGCAGTACACTTTATACAAGAAGCTTAGAAGCGTCCTTCAGTTTTGATTCTATCTGATTACACTGGGGAAAGACCCCCCAGTGTGGAAACATACTTATTTCCCTTGGAGGGATAACTATAAGAATAAATCCCGAGTACTGCCAGTAATATTGCTTAATGTGAGGTGGGAGGATGGAGCAATACGGGGAAGTTCCATTTAGAGCTGTTTCTCTTTAACTGGTGTTGTTCAGAAGCCTCAACCAGGGAGCTGAGGAAAGTGTGCATTTATAGTTCACCTATTCTTATGTTTAGTATGTTTAGAGGTTGGCAGTCTCATGGGGCCCAGTATGCTTCCAATGTTGAAAATAGCTACTTGATCTGGAAAAGCTTAGTCCTGAGTAGCTGCAGGAAAGGGAATAGGAAGGAAAGGAGTGGGGAAAGAAGAAAAGACAGAGAGAGGAAGGTGGGAATCAAAGATTGAGAAATGATTTGTTACATTTGATTTTACTAGAATCAGTTCCAGCTATATCAAACAAACAAAGAAGGGAAGCACTTTTCTTCACAGTAACTGGAAACAAGGATCCTGGGGGAACATCTTCACAGTTTGTTGTAATTATTTTCAACATGCCATGTGAAACAGTACCCCTTTTTTTCCTCTTATATTTTACTCCTGCTATCACTGTATCTGATCTTAGTACCCTGCTTACTGTATATACATGTATTAGAAGTAGGGAAGGAAAAAGGAATACCAAAATTGAGAGACAAAGGATAGAAAGACAAACCATTCCAAAAGCAATACTTAGGAACACCTCAGGGGGGGAAAGGGAAAGGGAGAGGAGGAAGGAGGGTATGAGGGACAGGGTAACAAACAGTACAAGAAATGTATCCAATGCCTAATGTATGAAACTGTAACCTCTCTGTATATCAGTTTGATAATAAAAATTTGAAAAAAAAACCAACAAAAAACCATTTGGTATAAACAACTGTACAACTCATGGTGGGGGGGGGCGGCTCAGAGGGAAAGGGGGAGATGGAGGGGGGATAATGAGGGAGGAAGTAACAAGTTGGATAAGAAATGTACTCACTGCCTTATATATGAAACTGTAAAAAAATGACCATCTTAGCAGAGTGACCTGGAGTTTGCAACAAATATAGAGAGCAACTGAGCATACATCAAGTTCTCAAATGTCAAAGCATATGGTTGTGACTCTTTCCTTTAGTTACAAGCATTTGGATAACTACATGGATAATAGTAATATCAATTATTCTTTAAAAAGATTAAGGTGCTCATCCTATAGTCTTAGCACTCCATAGGCTGAGGAGCAGGGGGCAGGGTTCAATTCCCAGCTGACATAGGGTCCATGGAAAGACTCTTTCTCAAACTGAAAAGAAGGAAGGAAAAAGGAGAGAAGGGAAGGAGGGAGGAGATAGAAAGAGAGAAAGAAAAGAAATAACAAGAGAAAACAGTATTCATTCTCTAGCTATGAAGAATGAAATCAGTTAAATACTGCCTTGGCATACAGGAGGAGCTGATTCAAGAAGAATTTAGCTCTGTTATGTTGAGACCAATTAAACATGTAGCAACAGAAATAGAGCATAAGAAAAACATCATTTAGAAGAATATCTCCCCAAGAAAATTAAATAATATCTGTTTTTTCACTTTCAATTAACTATATATACACATATATGCATTTGTAACTATATCTATACAGGTATATTTATACAGGTATAATATGTTCGTATATTTATATATGTGCATTGGTATACAGATGCAAACATATGGAGAAAGATTGAGAAAGGATAAAATTCCTCTTCAGGCTTTTACTCAGAAAGTTATTAGCAACACTACATATTTTAAGGAAAACAACACCATAGGATTGTCAAAACAATTAGAATACTATATAGTATTCTTTTTATGTTAATTTCTAAATCAAGTGAAACTCTCCAATGCACAAATGAATTAAGTTGACTGGAAAATAAAACCCAGAACCACTGTTCATTATCTCTAAAATAACTCTAAACCAGAGTCTCAGCTGAACTCCTCAGAGACATTGAAACCTATGTGAAATCTCAATTGAGTCAACATGTATGTATTATGTTTTTGTAAATGCTTACAAATGGATGAAAACTGGCTTCTTGTACATGGAATTTTTTTGTTGGTGTAAATAATTGAATCTTGCGTGTTTATGAGAGAAATGAGATTTTTGAGAACTGGCATTCAGTACCATCAGCCTAATTTGTGGAAAATTCAGAAAAATTGCCATAATCTTTTTTTTTTTTTTTTTTTTTTTTTTTTTTTTTTTTTTTTTTTTTTGTCCAGTCCTGGGGCTTGGACTCAGGGCCTGAGCACTGTCCCTGGCTTCTTTTTGCTCAAGGCTAGTACTCTGCCACTTGAGCTACAGAGCCACTTCTGGCCATTTTCTGTATATGTGGTGCTGGGGAATTGAACCCAGGGCCTCATGTATATGAGGCAAGCACTCTTGCCACTAGGCCATATCCCCAGCCCATAATCTTTTTTAAATAATAAAAAAATTTCAACAAGAATTATGATCCATAGGATGCTTGTTTTCAGAGCTTAGAAGTGCAACCACTCAGAGGAGAACTGCCTTGAAAACTGGAATTTCCTAGCAAGCCCAAGTCGCTAACCTGAACAGAGGGCCAGAAGCAGGGGAAGGAGGCTATGAATGATAAACTAGAGGATGAGGACCAGGACCGGGCTGCCAGTGTGTGGGCGATCTCTACGGTAAAAGAACTAGAAGACTCCTAAGACTTGTTTCTACCAATGACCGGGAAGAATACCACATATAAAATGGTACTATGCTTTGCATTTATGAAATATGTTGATTTTCCCTAAAAAGTGATTTACCTCAATGCAGAAGGGAAGCCTAGATGAGCCCGGGAGAGGAATGAACCAGGGACAAGATGTTCCCTCTAAGGACATGCACCCAGTGACTGAATTCTTTCAGGTATGCCTCTCCTTCCGATTTCTGTTACCTCCCAGTAGCACCATTAAATTATGAATCCAACAATGGATTACTCATTCAATTAGACCTCATAATCCACTCACCTCTCTCTCAATAGTGCTACCAACTGGGAAACAAATCTTCAAGCCTTTGTTATGATTTTTAAAAGGGAAAGGAAAACAACAGACTAGTAAAGAGAAAAACAATATCACACAAAACCATTCATGCTTGTGAGAACCATAAGGCTTTTATCTAAATAAAGAGTTTCATCTTTGACTATGGAATCATTTACATGGAACTTTTAGCTAGATGCCTATAAATACATGATGGCTGCCAATCTTGACAACTTCATTACTACAGATTCCCTGATGTTGTTATCTTCCTGGGAAAATTTTCCCCAATTAACTTTTGAAAAGTTACAGTTCTCCTTTTCCTGCTTCACTTTATCTTATCTTTTCCATATCCCTGGGCTTTTCTTTTCCACAAATCACTTGTTCTGTTTATTTTTATTATCTCTTACATTAAGAGGAAGAAAAAAGACTATTTTTCACTTACTAATATAATCTCAAATATCTGGTTCATAGCTAATACTGAATATTTGTTGAATCAGTGCATGTTCTGGTAGCAATCCACTGAGATAAAATTGCTAGATTAACTCAGCAACATATGATAGTGATATTCTTTCTTATAAAAATTCCTTTGATGAAATCCCCTCCTCTATGAGATGGCACCCAGATGTTTAGTTTCAATATAGCAAATGTGTCTTCCTTCTAATAACAGCAAAGTATTACTCATGTTCATCCATAGGGCAGTTGGTGGTGTGTCTACTAAGCAAGTGGTTTTTGTGTACTACTTGATTTTATGGCATACACAGGCATAAGAAACTCTCTGGAAACCTAGAAGGTGGGTTAAAGCATCACATTTTTTTTCTTTCACATAAGAATTGAGTGGGGCAACTCTGCTTCAGACTGAGGAGGGCTTGGCTCCCTGCTGTACATAGGAATTAGGTGTGCTCCTTCTGTGGCTTTGTGCTTGATGTTCCAGCAGCTCTCAGGAGTAGGTTTTCTTTCTGGGACACTAATCCATCTATGTCATATCATAAAACCCTGCAAACATAAATGAGGATACTGATTATACCACGATTATTCAATGCCACTTGTTAAAGCAATATACCTGGTCAATATGTTCATGTTTCACCTAAAGAGGAGGGAGTGACTATTTTCTGATCAACAATCATAGCCTTCTCATTTTCTCTCAGGAGATAAACATTAAGACCCAGCACAATGAACATGAAATTCAGTAGGCAATCAAAGTTTGACACTTCTGTGGTACTAGTGAACTCTACTTATGCCTACATCATGGCAGTATTACTGATTTGACTCCTTTCCTGGAACTCAAGTTTTTAGATAGTGAACACACTTTTCTATTAAGATCTCCCTCTTAATACCTGCTGTCCTAGCATATACTAATGTAGTAGACCATTTTATCAAAAGTCAACCCCCTTATATTTTATCAATATTGGCTTTTGTCAGTCTCAGATGAAGAAAATACCACTTTAAAGTTGAAAGATCTTGAACTATATGCAGACAAACTGTTCCCATTTAAAACTAACTAGAAGGTGGTGAAATGAAATTGTTTCACAGTAAAACAATACCACATTCCTTGCTAAATTTTTAGCACAGTTATCCAAGCATTTTTCTACATGAAAGGATGAAAATATTCTTGGCCAAGAGTTTATGTTGAATATATTTAAGAAATTAAAAGAAAGAAATATTTGGCAGTCAAGAGGATATTGTTAGATTTCTTTGAAACTTCTGCCACAAAAATCTGTTTTTTTTTTAACAAAAAACTGACAAATGCCTACATTTATTCTAAAAGTTGATTGCTCTATCCATCCATCCATCCATCCATCCATCATTAGTCCATATCTTTATTTACATGCTGCTAGTTGGACCTCATATTAGATATCATCCCAATGTCAAATGCATGTGCAGAAGAAAGGAAGCTAGATTGATTTAGGTTTCCCTTTTGTATGATAACTCACTCTCATGACAACAGTGTCAATCCCTTATGAAGATTATGACCCCATGACCTAATCACCTTTCATTATGTCCTACTTCTTAAAACTTCTACTTATTTTTTAATATTTCAAATTAAGAACCAAGCTTCCAGTACATGACCCTTTAGGGTATGTACTCATATAGTATACAAACAAAAGCAGAACCTATGATTTAAGATTCAACTCTGCCCTTATCAATAACTGACCTGTAGTTTTCCTGTTGTTTTTACGCATTTATCAAATAGAGAAATGGACCAATCTAAGTACTCACTTTAATTTTACCATCCTAAAGTACTAGTGACCACTTTTCTTAGCTAGAAGAGTAAGCTTTGATTCTATTGTCTTCCTAGAAAACATACTGTTGACTTTTGGTTTGTTTGTTTATTGTTTTTTGGTTATTGTTGTTATTCTGGGACTAAGGCTTCAACTGAGGATCTCTTGCTCTTACTCAACATTTTTTGCTCAAGTTTGTCACTGTACTACTTGAACCTTACTGGGTCATCGATTTGTAAATTTAAAATATAGTCACTTTGGGGATGTAGATCAAGGTCCAAGGTTCAACCTTACTTGAACACTTCTGGTTTCTGTTGGTCAATTGAAAGTATGAGTCTCTTAAATTTGTCCACCTGAGCTGGTTTTAAACCTCAGTCCTCAGATTCCAGCCTCCTGATTAAGTAGGATCATAAGCATGAGTTACCAATGCCCAGCCACAATTGACTTTTAAGACATGATATTGCCAAAATTAAAATAGTATTGAAACCACCTTAACTAGTGGCTGTCTAATAAATTAGATCAGAGAAGAAAATTATCTGACTTTGGGATTACAATTTGTAGTATCAATAATATACTATCAATCATTAATTACATGTTTAACAGTTAAAAAGTTCCAACTGACAGTAATTTATACACACTTACTTTGAAGTAACAAGATTTGTTCATATATATGATGGAATTTAAATACTTTCCCACTACCGGAACCAAACATGAAACAAGAGCTATTAAGTCATTGATTTATTTGTTTTTTTTTGCCAGGCCTGGACTTGAGACTCAGGGCATGAGCACTGTCCCTTGTTTCTTTTGCTCAAGGCTAGCACTACTTCTTGAGCCACAGCACCACTTCCAGCTTTTTCTGTTTATGTGGTGCCAAGAAATCAAACCAGGGCTTCATGCATAGTAGGCAAGCATGCTATCACTAAGCCACATTCCCAGTCCAAGTCATTGACTTGTAAATTTAAAATATAGTTACTTTGGGGGTGTAGATCAAAAACATTTTAATCCCTAAATAAATTCTTGTTAGTCTAGGTTTTGAATTTCTTAGAGTATTCTTTCAATATTAGGCATCATATTTCTAGTTCAACAGTATTCTTTCTTTCCTTCCATACTGGATATCCCTTATCTGTGTAAGAACAAAAAGCACATATTACCATTTGACATATTTTAGTGGATTAATTTAATAGAAAAATAAGTTTCTTCTTGAAAGGCAGAGTCAATTTGTTATGCACTGAAAGATAATAGGGGTATTTTAAACTATATATTAATTATCTTTAAGTAGTTGTTCAAAGGAGTTACCTTTCAACAAACGCATTCACAAATACAATGCATCTTGATTAATGTCACCCCTCAATGGGCATTTTTTGAAGGAAGAACTGGATGGCAAGCAAAGAACTGATCCAAGAAATGCAACCTAAATGATTTTAGATCCAGGGGGAAAATAGTTTAGTCATAGAGTTAAATGCAGTAATGGGAGGAACTGTAAATAACAAAGAAGTTCCTGGTCCCTAAACATATTCAAGTCCAATATACTAAATCAACCAAACAAGACAGAACAGAGTCCTTACGGTGAGGCTTCTGTTACAGAGAATTGATTCAACAAAAGGATTTCCTGAATGAAACGTACTTGAAGTTGTTGGCAAGCCTATGAAATAGGAGAAAAGCAGCTAAAATTCTTGCAAGCAACAAAAATCCAAAAGAATATTTATCTTCTAGATTTTTAAGGTACTTATTCACTTTTCTTCATCTATGTTTTTATAATCCTTTCTCTCTTTCAAAGCATAGAGCAGCCTAGGAATATAAAAACTTTAAAAATTACAAAAACAAGAACTGTTTTATTTCTTATTTAATATATCCTTCAAGCCACAATTCCCATGTTATCTGTGATGAATGCTACATGAAGTCCAGCATCAAAATGTAGAGACAAAGGGTAAAAGGCAAACCAATGCAACAGCAATATTTACAAGACAATAATAGGCTGTAAACCAACTCTAGAACTCTGGGGAGAGAGGAACTGGGGGAGGAGCGGGAAGTTGGGAGAAAAATGAGGGAGGAGGTAACAAGTTTGATAGGAAATGTACTCACTGCCTTACATATGAAACTGTAACCCCTCTGTACACCACTTTGACAATAAATTAATTTTAAAAAGTCCAAAGGAATTTCTGAATATTCTTGAATATATAGATCTTTGTCATCATGCAGGCAAAAATGTATATATGTATATATATGTGATTAATAAACTTTGAGATTAAACATCAATAGATAACAAATATTTGAAATTTTTCTTTCCAATTTCTCTCTGGTTTTTACAATGGCTTCAGGTTAGCAGAGTACTAAAAGTTAATTGGCTTTGTCACTGGATGTGAAAATTGCATGGATTGAGCACATGAGGTTTCCCATAAAGCTGAAATTAATTGATATCACTATATTCCAGTGTTCTTTGTGACAAAGAGTGGCCATTTTGTGACCACATTCTGCAGAGGTAGAATGGTGATACCAGTTGACAAAGCAAAGATTTCCACTGGGGCAGGAGCTCCACAAATAGAAGAGTGCAAACCTTCAAATCAATATGAATTGTGGTAAATATATTATCACATGTACTCAGTTGAAGATGAAGATATTCATAAACACAGAAGGTGTGGCCACCTCATGTGTTGTATTACTTATTGAAATTAAAAGAAAAACTGGTTTTCTCCCAAGAATTCATCTGTTCTCATTTAATAGCATTCTTAAAAAATACACTTGTTAATAAAATTCCTCAACAAGTATAAACAATTGAATTTTAAGTTAAAACATTTGAGTCTTGGGTTCCATGAGTAACTGTATCTGTGCTATTCCTGGGTGTACTTACCATCATCCCTTATTTATCAGCAAATAGTCCATTCCTTATATATCTCTGCTAATCTCTAGGTCACAAAGGATTGGGTTCTAACTACTCATATCCCAGGTACTGGAAGATGGGGAGAAGGGAGAAGGCAGGATAATTCTTCCCATCTCTGGAAATTGATGTAGCAACTCAAAATTCTCTATAGCTCTAACTCTCGTAAGAATTAACAAAAGTTTTCAAATTTTCCAACTTTTGTTGGGTAATTGAAGTTCCTGAACTTCAGTTATGTTTCTTCCTCTCTTCATCGTAGGGCTGGGGTATAGGCTCCATACAAATGCTAATATGTGGGTTGCCTTGTCAGACTCTGATTTTACCAGTTCCTCCATCACCATTGTTTCTGCATTAAATCCTCTCAATTTTAAATGGTTCCTATTTTTGTGCATAAACCCTGAGTGAAATTAAACTTATTGCCATTTGCTTTATCTGTTAACTAGAGAATTGATCAATTCAGGAGCTGAGAATATGGCCAAGTGGTAGAATGCTTGCCTCACATACATGAAGCCCTGGGTTGGAGTCCTCAGCACCACCTATATAGAAGAAGCGAGAAGTGGAGCTGTGGCTCAAGTGGTAGAATGCTAGCCTTGAGCAAAAAGAAGCCAGGGACAGTGCTCAGGCCCTGAGTTCAGGCCCCAGAACCCGCTCCAAAAAATAAAAAAGAGAGAGAATAGATCATTTCAAAGCAAGTCAACTATAGGATTTTCAAAACAGTCAGTGATTCTGATCATTAAAAAAACAGTTCCTTGTTTCCAATTTGCAAAGAAAAAAGGGGAAAATATAGTCTTGTAATGCAAGCACATGGCCTGAAGCTACAATCATAGTTCACTGATTTTGTTCCTCCATTTAACATTGGAATGAAAATGTAGCTGAAGAAGATAGTGTGTGTAGATGTATAAATTAGATTAAGTGTGGCTTTGTGTGAGTCCCCAGGCACTTTCTCTCACATTATCAGGACGAATAAATCATACAATGCTTAATGAAAAACAAAGGGATTTTGTTTTCTTTTCTGGGATTTTACACTAGTCAAGAGAAGGGACAGATAAAGTTTAACCAGTGAGTTTCCAGGAAAGAGGAAGTTTGGCTTGATAAAGAAAATATGTGGAAGAATTTTTAACTCATTTGTAATATTTTGTCACTTTATACTCCTTGAGTGAGCAGCATGTAAGAATGTGTTTGTGTTAGGATGTTCTCATTAAACCTGCTTTAGTGTGCAGCTTTACCCTTCTCTTCCTTTCAGACCCAACCAGTAATTATTTATTTGTTTTGAATTAAAGTGATAGTATTTGATTGAATGTATGAAAATATCCCATTGAAAATTCCTAGCTAAATGGATGGAAAGAAAAATGATTCTTGGCTATTTGGGGATTTGATTAATTTTGAATGATTTGATTTATTTATTGTGTTATCTCCTGGATAAGCTGCAAATATAATAGGTACCTGATCTAAGGAAAATGTTGACATGGACAAATCAACTATGGCAGTAAGCTTGCTAGAAACTGACTTATCAACACACATACACACACACACACATACACACAGACACACACAGACACACACACACACACACCTTTGTAAACTAGGCATGTGATTTCTAGTAACTATCACTTGTTTAATAACTTAGAGGATATATATATGTATACACATGTGTATGTATATATACATATATATGCATAAGTACAATATACACATATGTGTTTATATACACACACACACATATATATATACATATATCAGATTAACACAACTCTTAAAATGTGGAGTACATATCCATTTAGAGATAAAGAATCAAATCCCAGAGAGATTTAGTAATCCCTGACCTTTGTACAGTAAACACTAGAGCCTGGTTTAAACCCAGATTCATAGGACTCCAATCCATGATTTACCTCTACTCCATCATATTGTATCATAAAATTTGGTCTTTATGACAACATACCTTGACCAGGAAACTGAGCACAAGGAAGCCCACCAAAGTCTTATACAAATTGGTTAATGGATTTGATTCTATAGAGTTTATCTAAGGCAGCTGTTCTTCACTTTGCTTTTCACCACTATGTCCCTACTTTGCCCCAGATTTTCCTTGAACATTTCTCTACTGTTGCAGATTACAATACATAGATGCTACCAGAGCCCACCTTAGGAAGACTTTGCTATAGAATGCTTTCTTGTTTTTAGTCAGATGATAGCTTCCTAATGATCATTGACCCTTGAAGAATTAACTCTTTCCCTTGAAAAGTATTTATAAATACTATTATTAGCTGAATGACTTCTTTTCTGGGTTCTAATGTCCCTTGGCCTGAACTTCAGTGAGGTAAGATTTCCATTTTCCTCTTCATCCTGGTAGGCTCTTCTGTATGGATTTTGTTGTATCCAAGTCTCCTTTATTGTTTTGAGACTTGAACATTGTATTCCTAGTATGATTGGACTAGAGAAAAGATTTGGCCCGGGAGTGTGGCTTAGTGGTACAGCACTAGCCTGGGAGTTGATCCACAGCAGATCAAGACAAAAAATATTAAGAAGCATGGACATGCTAGCATTTCTGCATCTTCAGTGCCTATTTGTCACCTATCTCTGGAGCCACATATCCCTCATGCTCAGTTTGGAGTAAGCGCAAGTTCCCATGCCTTTTCCTATCGTCTGCCATAAGAATATGTGTCCCCTGCCTCTTCTTTATCTTTTTTTTAATATTAGCAGGCATTGAGACACACACACACACACACACACACACACACACACACACAATTTAGTTTTATGACATGTTTATTTTGAACCTAAATCAGTTTTTATCTGCTAAGCTTCATCTTGGGAAACAATGTGACAGAATAACTGAAGTCAGGCTTGAGGTGCCAGGGATTCAACAGAATTTCTTTCTGATGCTTCCTTGAGGATTATGCAAGCCTTGTTTACTGGTTACTTAGCAATGCTCTGTAAGAGACCATAGAGTCCGTGGTAATCCCTTCTTACTTTGTCCTACTTAAAAACCATATAATATAATAAAAAAGAAATAAAAAACAGGGATATGTTAATTAGCTTGAAGTAAGGTTTCTAACATTCATATTGATTATATCACGTACTCACAAAGCTGAACATCATAAATTTATCAAAATACCATAAATATGTATGTATGTCTTTTATTTTCAATGTAAAAATAATTTTATATTAAAAATATAATGATTCCAAACAACAGCAAGATTTATTCAGAAATCTGAAGTTGTGTGCAGGGCTCAGCTGCTCTCTGTTCTACTTCATGTCAGCTGAGGATGTTGAAGGGCTGAGGTGGAAGTTATCTGAGATGTGAGTCACCACATGCTGGGGCCTGGGAAGACTCAAACATCTGGACTGCACAGGTGGGTTTCCTCAAGCATTTCTTCCTCTCCTGTGGTCAGTCTCTCCCTATGATCCTTCCAACATAGTAGCTGCAGGACAGCCAGACTACATACATGCTAGATAAAGGCTCCCAAACTCTATATTGGAGAGAGAGAAAGGCAGAAATTGTATCACTTACATTCTCTTCTATTTTTATAAATGACAGCTTTATTTTGGCTGACAATATTGGAGATTTCAGTTCATGTTCAATTCATTCTCCTTCTTTTGAGTCTGTGACAAAGGGTACATTCTGGTAAGGAATGTGTAATGAAACAAGCTGCTTTCCTCATGGCCTGCGCCAAGGAGAGGGTGAGTGAGAGAAAGGGAAGCACAGAATTACACTTTTAAAAAATGATATTTACTTCCTTATTGATTATTATCTTCAAGTATTTGTACAAAGGAGTTTCCACTTAAGAAAACCTTCTCACCCACCCCTCCTCTATGCGCCACTTTCCCTCACTTTTCTTAATTTTGTAGGATATACATTGCATTCTTGACTGCATTTTCTCTCCCCTGTCCTCTTTATTTGTCTACCACTTTTCCCTTAATCACAACCCACCTCTTTTGAGGACCTACTTTCTGGTTTTAAGGCAAATGAATATAGAAACTGCTCCTTCAAGGAGGTAGAGCATAACTCTCTACCCCTCTGGTGTGGGCTCTGTGTAGTAAGTGACTTGGTTTGACACTATATAGTATGGAAAGGAAATAAATAAAAATAAATATCCAGTGGAAAAACATGGAAAGCAGTACCGTAGTGATAATTTAATTGTTAACTTGATTGAATTTAGAAATACCTGGGAGATGAGTAAAGCATAATTTTTGTTTCATAGGGAAGATTTTTCTGAGATCTTCTACTTAATTTTGAGTCGAGGCCATTGTGTCATGAGCATGTAATTTGCACTTTGGGTTATAATTCATTATCCAGTTATTGGTTTTGTTGCTCGAATTTTGACCAGCAGGCAAAGTTTTAATTGTCAGGTGGAAGAATGAGAGATAAATGAGAGATTGTGGGTATTACTTCTTTTTCTATCAATAAACTGATTTAGGACACATTACTTACGGCTGAAAAGCAAAAAAGAAAGACAGGCCATCAAAAAGTTAAGTTTACACCAGGAGTTGCCAATTTATTTTTCAAGTATTGAATCATAAATATTTCAGACTGTGTTGCTAGTATTGTCTCTGTTATGGTACTGGAGTCAGTTATATGAAGCACCTATAAAGAAACTTAAAGAGACAGATGTGGCTGTGTTGCAATGAAACTTTAAGAAAACAGCAAGCCAGAATTGGCCAAAGGCAATAGCTTATTCATGCTTGGTTTAAAATATTTCCTTTGAAGGTATAAAAAGATAAAGAGAAGAGGTTAAAATGAATAAAATTTCTATGTAAGCTAAATCTTTGAAATTACAGTGTAATAAGTGAAAAAACAGTGTCTTAAGTTAGTACATGAAAAATAGTAATATGAACATATCATTTAGGATAACAGAGGCAACTAAGCACAAATTATTGCTCTGAAGAGTGTGTTGGAAGTGGCGAAAAGTAGATGGAGTTGGAACCATTACTTTAAAGCACAAATTATTCTATATTATAAGTATAAAATTTTTGAATATTGCTTTTATAAAAATATAAGTAATGAATTGCTGAATGAAATTAATTTCGGTGGCATCTTCAAATGCTAATTAATTCATTAATTATTTTTATTTTTCTATTAAAGTCAACCGAAGCATCTAAATTGCCTTATTCTAGGCAATAAAGTATTATACTCTAGGGAAAACTAAGTCATGAGTTCTTAAGTTCCATGCTCAAATTTAGATATTATATGTACCTATACTGGTAGAATTTTTTTGAATCATCCTTGTTATGTCTTTGTCTTATTTTAAAAAAATGAAAAATAAAACTATCTGGCCTTTGTGCAGCTATGTAAGGGTCTCTTACAAGAAATAACAACTGTCATTTGAGGACAATTCTGTAGAAAATGTTAATGCTTCTTCCAATTTCACATCGAAAAAAAGTGGGCTTTATGGGCTTATCTTTAAGATTTCTTGAGATTTTCCTTACATATTCTTAGTAGTAGTTCAACTATCACATGAATAAATCTCACGGAAAGCTCGGTATTTAGCACTATACTACTTGGCTTAGAGATTACATGTGAGTCCAACTGTCAATTCTCTGTAGTATCTTCTTTAAAGCCTTCCATTCCTTGTTATTGATGCTTATCTACAACTTTTTGATATGATAAACAGTTTTACTCAGGAAATAAAACACATATATGACACAAATAATGTCAGTGATTCTTTGACATTTATTGATAAACAATGAATCAATACTTGTAAATATATTAAACATGAATTTCACAAAACTATTTTGTTGTTTGAGGATAACAGCTGATTTGATAACCAAAGAAAAGAGCAGTATATTACCCAAAGCATTACATTTCTATAAAGTTATGAAGTGTCTGCACTATTCATTGGAGAGTATTTTATTGAAAACATTAATAATGAAATCAGCACATCATTAAATCAACAAATTTTATGATCATCATTAATTTGGTTAAAAGTCAGATCAGTCTTCCTGTACCATATAATTATGAATAATGCAAACATCATAAACACTCTCTTGGGAATGTAAACCTGGTTCATACCAACTTGTCACCATTTTGTTTTCACAATTGGAGAAATAAATTATGTCACTCATTGATTTGAGCAAATTGAAACCGATGTTAACCTCAAATGAAAATGATGAAAACATGCTCTTTTTAAGGATGTCATCTGACATGAATTTTAAGTATTAGAAGCTACACTTGATCTTCCCAATAAAATTTTTAACAATAATTATGCTATAACTGCCATATATATAGTGATTACCATTTCTTAGGCATTCTGTCAAATACTTTATGTATGTTGTGTTTCCTCTAATTCTCTCAACATTTCATGGATAGTTTTTATCCCTCTTAACTGCTTCAGGGAATTTGGATCTAGAATATTAAATGTTGTTGTATGGGACTGGCTGGCATCTATATTGTCTTGTACCTGGAAAGTGTAGTAGGTTAAGGTTGACTCGCCTTGCTCTTGTTTTACCCCTTTAGAAACCACCACACCAGCTTCTTCATTGCAGCCAGATGACATTTCTAACGCACATGTATACGCTTACACATTATCTGATTTCTCTATGCACAGCTCTTCATGAACTGCTTATTGTACACAGAAAAATATTTTGCAGTACATGGCTCTCTCTTTAGGATCTGGTATAATGTGCATAGGAATCTGGGTGCTTTCCTAACCTCCATACACAGCACCTAACCCTTTCTGCCATGACACCTTTCCTAGTACCAGCAAATTGGGGCTAACATTTGCTAACACATACCTTTATTTTTTCTTCCATTTACACTGTTTCCACTTGCTAGAACATTCTTTTTTGTTATTTATCTTTTTTATCAAACTTCCACATAGCCTCATCTACCTACAGACCTTCTCAAGCTGGAATCATGTGTTTCTCTTCAATTATGGTTTCCTTCTGTTCACATTGCATGTGGTCTGGACACATCTATACTCTTGTAGTAGTCGTCATCCATAATTTATTGTTCCTCATTTTTCTTTTTCCCAAAGCAGCTTAATCTTATTGAACATAGAACAAAGAATTTAAGTTCAAAAAGACCTATGTTGGACATAGTGCCTGGGTTGTGGTAAGCTGTATAGGACTTTGTGAATAGTAAATAAATTAAAAGTATATTCTTTTATATATATATATATATATATATATATATATATATATATATATACTTATTATCAAACTGAATTACAAAGAGGTTATAGTTTCATACATTAGGCATTGGATACATTTCTTGTACTGTTTGTTACCTCGTCCCTCATTCCCCCCTCCCGCCTCCCCCTACCCTCCCCCACCCCCCATGGGTATAGTTCAGTTGTTCAATTCATTTTCACCAAACATTTTGTAAGTATTGCTGTTGTAATTTGTCTTTTTTTTACCCTGTGTCCCTAGATTTTGGTATTCCCTTCCAATTTCCTAGTTCTAATACCAGTATACCCGGTTTCCAATATACTCAGATAACATACAGAGATAGTGTATCTACAACCACAGGAAGGTGATACAGGAATATCATCAATAATAGAGGCTACAGTTACATATGGCATGTTGAAAGTAGTTACAACTGTGATATAACAATCGTTTCCATAACATGGGGTTCATTTCACTTAGCATTATTTTATGTGTTCATAAGGGTATAGCTATTGGGCTCCTGTGATCCTCTGCTGTGAATTGCGTAAACCTGTGCTAATTATTCCCAATAATGGAGACAATATAGTCCATGTTTCGTTGGGTCTGGATCACTTCACTGAGTATAACTTTTTCCAAGTCCTTCCATTTCCTTACAAATGAGGCAATGTCATTCTTTCTGATAGAGGCATAAAATTCCATTGTGTAAATGTACCACATTTTCCCGATCCACTCATCTACTGAGGGCCTCTGGGTTGGTTCCATATTCTAGCTATGACAAATTGTGCTGCGATGAACACTGTTGTGCTGGTGGCTTTAGTGTGATTATGTTTGGATAGATACCCAAAAGTGGGGCTGCTGGGTCATAGGGGAGCTCTATGTTTAGCCTTCTGAGGAATCTCCATACCACTTGCCAGAGTGGATGAACCAGTTTACATTCCCACCAACAATGAAGTAGGGTTCACTTTTGGCCACATCCCCACCAACAGTTGTTATTGTAAGTTTTCTTGATATAGGACATTCTTACTTGGGTGAGATGGAATCTCAATGTTGTTTTGATTTGCATTTCTTTTATGGCCAGTGATATAGAGCACTTTTTCATATGTCTCTTGGCCATTCTCATTTCCTCATCAGAGAAGTCTCTTTTTAAGTCTTTAGCCCACTTGTTGAGGGGGCTATTGGTTCTTTGCAGTTTTGTTTTGGAGGAATGTAATTTTTTTAGTTCTGCATATATTTTAGATATGAGGCCTATGACCAGTTGTATGACCAGTAAAGATGTTTTCCCAATCTGTGGGCTTTCTGTTTATCTTGCGAGCTATGTCCTTTGTCCTGCAGAAACTCTGCAGTTTGATGCAGTCCCATTTGTCCAACCTTTCTTTGATTTGTAGCCTTTCTGGGTCTTTGTTAAGGAAGTTCTGTCCTGTGCCAAGGAGCCCAAGTGTTTCTCCTACTCCTTCCTTTAGTGTTTTCAGGGTTTCTGTTTTGATTTCGAGGTCTTTGATCCATTTGGAATTGATTTTGGTGCAGGGTGATATATAAGGATCTAGTTTTAGTTTGTTGCATGTGTTGAACCAGTTTTGCCAGCACCATTTGTTAATGAGGCTATCTTTCTTTCAGACTATTGTTTTGGCTCCTTTATCAAAGATTAAGTAGGCATAGCTCTGTGGGTTCATTTCTGGGTCTTCAATTCTGTTCCATTGGTCTTCAGGCCTGTGCTGGTGCCAATACCAAGCCATTTTTATTACTATAGCGTTATAATAAAGCTTGAACTTGGGTACTGTAATCCCTCCAGCACCGTTCTTTCTGCTTAGGATTGTTTTTGCTATTCTAGGTCTTTTTTTGTTCTATATGAATTTCAGTATTGCTTCCTCTATTTCATTAAAAAATGGTGTTGGGATATTAATGGGTATTGCATTGAATTTATAGATAGCCTTTGGCAATATTGCCATTTGATTACATTAATCCTCTCAATCCAGGAGCATGGGAGGTTTTTCCATTTCCTTAGTTCGGCCTTAATTTCACTTTTCATGTTCTTAAAGTTCTCATCGTAGAGGTCTTTTGTTTCTTTGGATAAGGTTATTCCTAGGTACTTTATGTTCTTTGAGGCTATTGCAAAAGGAGTTGCATTCCTGATTTCAGCCTAGGTCTTTGAGTCATTAGCATAGAGTCGTTAGCATATAGAAAGACCATTGATTTTTGAGTGTTTATTTTATACCCTGCAACTTTGCCAAAGTTTTGGATCAGCTCTAGTAGCTTGGGAGTAGAGTCTATGGGGTTCTTTAGGTATAGGATCATGTCATCTGCAAAGAGAGAAATTTTAACTTCATCTTTTCCTATTTGGATCCCCTTTATATTTTCTTCTTGCCTAATTGCTCTGGCTAGGAATTCTAGTACTATGTTGAACAGAAGGGGAGAGAGTGGACATCCCTGTCTTGGTCTTGATTTTAAAGGGAATGGCTTTAGTTTTTCACCATTTAGAGTTTTGCTTGCTGTTGGTTTGTCATAAACTGCCTTGATTATATTCAGGAGTGTTCCCTGGAATCCCAGTTTTTCCAGGGCTTTTAGCATAAATGGGGGCTGGATTTTATCAAACGCTTTCTCTGCATCGAGTGAGTATAACCATGTGGTTCTTTACCTTGCTCAGGTTGATGTGTTGGATTACTTTAATTGGCTTGAGTTTATTGAAACAACTTTGCATCCTTGGGATGAATCCACTTTGATTGTGATGTATGATTTCTTTGATGACCTGTTGAAGTTGATTGGTTGAGAATTTTTTTTTTTTTTTGGCCAGTCCTGGGCCTTGTACTCAGGGCTTGAGCACTGTCCCTGGCTTCCTTTTTTTTTTTTTTCTCAAGGCTAGCACTCTGCCACTTGAGCCACAGCACCACTTCTGGCCGCTTTCTGTATATGTGGTGCTGGGAAATCGAACCCAGGGCGTCTTATATATTTGAGGCAAGCTCTCTCGCCACTAGGCCATATCCCCAGCCCTTTGTTGAGAATTTTTGAGTCTATATTCATCAGGACAATCGGTCTATAGTCCTCTTTCTGTGATGAGTCTCTGCCTGGTTTTGGGATGAGGGTTAGAGTGGCTTCCTAGAATGTGTCTGGTAGTGAACGTTCTCTTTCAATTTCATTGAAGATTTTGAGAAATATTGCTGTGATTTCTGTTTTGAAGGCCTTGTAGAATTGTGCTGTGAATCTGTCTAGACCTGGGCTTTTCTTGGCTGGGAGATCACTTATTGCCTTTTCTATTTCAGTACTGGATATGGGTCTGTTCAGAAGATTTAAGTCTTCCTGGGGATATGAATTTTTTCTAGGAAATCATTTCTTCCAAGTTCTCATATTTGTTGGCATAAAGGTTTGCATATTAGTCCCTTATTATGGTCTGAATTTTGGTTGTTTCTGTGGTAATGTTACCTGTTTCATCTCTGATCTTGTTTATTTGAGTGTGCTGCCTTCGTTTTTGGTCAGGTTTGCTAGGGGTCTGTCTATCTTGTTGATTTTTTTCAAAGAACCACTCTTTGTTTTGTTGATTCTTTCGATGGTTTTTTTTCTCTCTAATTTATTTAGTTCTGATTTGATTTTAATTATTTGCTTTCGTCTATTGACTTGGGGTTTGGCTTGTTCTCTTTGAAGGAAATTAAGATGCTTCCTTAAATGATTGAGTTACTGTTTCTCCAGTTTGTTGGTGTATGCATTCAGAGATATAAATTTTCCTCTGAGTACTGCGTTTGCTGTGTCCCAAAGGAGCTAGTACTTTGTGTCCTCATCTGGTTGAGTTCCATAAACAATTGAATTTCCGTTTTAATTTCTTCAATGAGACACTGATGGTTCAGCAGTGTGTTGTTTAGTCTCCATGAACTGTAGGATTTTCTGTGGTGGCTGTTTGAGTTGAGCTGTAATTTTATTCCATTGTGGTCTGAGAGAATGCAGGGAATGGTTTTGATACTTTTGAATTTGTAGATTTTCTTTGTGCCCTAAGATGTGATCTATTTTGGAGAATGTTCCATGTGCCGCTGAGAAGAATGTGTATTCTCTTGCTGCAGGGTGGAATAGTCTGTAGATGTCAACTAAGGCTAGTTGTTCTATGCACTTGTTTATTTCTCTGGTTTCTTTGTTCGGTTTTTGGTGTGTCTATCTGTCCAGAGGTGATAGTGAAGTGTTAAATTCCCCAACTAACAATGTTTTTGGGTCTATGTGTGTTTTTAGAGTCAGTACTGTTTGTTTGATGAAGTTGGGTGCTCCTGCATTTGGTGTGTAGATATTTAGAATGGATATAACTTCCTGTAGGAGAGATCCTTTTATTAGTATGTAGTAGCCTTCTTTTTCTCTTCTTACCTTTTTAAATTTGAAGTCAATTTTGTCTGATACTAGGATTGCATCTCTGTCCTGCTTATGGGGCCATTTGCTTTATAGATTTGATTCCAGCCTTTCACTTTTAGAAGATGTTTCCTTTGGTGGATAGATGAGTCTCTTGGAGGCATCAGAAAGAAGAATCTTGATTTTTGATCCAATTTATAAGCCTATGTCGTTTCATTGGCAAATTAAGTCCATTAATGTTGAGAGTTAGGATTGAGAGCTGATCATTTGTTCCCTTCATTATCCCTATCTTGTTGAAATCTTAGTCTTCCCATTTGTTGATCTGTTATTCTGGTTTACTATTTAGAGTTCATTTCTCTGTCTGCATTGGGATCTTGATTATTTTCTCTGTACAGTACATCTTTGAGGATTTTTTGTAAAGCTGGTTTGGTGGAGCTATATTGTTTCAGTTTTTCCTTACTTTGGAAGACTTTTATTTGACCTTTGGCTATGAATGAGAGTTTAGCTGAGTACACTATTCTTGGTTGGTAGTTATTTTTATTTAGGGTTTGGCATACCTCATTCCAGGCTCTCCTTGCTTTCATGGTCTCTGGTGAGATGTCTGGGGTAATTCTTATTGCTTTTCCTTTATATGTGATTGTTTTCTTCTCCCTAACAGCTTTAAGGATTCTTTTCTTGGACTCTACTGATACTGTTTTGATCACAATGTGTCAGTGGGATGTCCTATTCTGGTCTGGTCGGTTTGGAGTTCTAAATGCTTGTTGTATATGTATAGGTCTTTCCTTCTGGATATTTGGGGGAGTTTTCAGCTAATATTCTGTTAAATAGGTTGTCTATTCCATTAACTTCCTTCTCCAGGTTTTCCTCAATACCTGTTATCCTTAAATTGGGCTTTCTGATTGTATCTTGAATCTCCTGGAGCGATCTCTTTTGTCGATTGGATTGTTTTTATATTGATCTTTGATCTTTCTCCATAAATTCTAGGGAATCTTCAGCTCCTGAGATTCGATCCTCTGCTTCAGTTTGTCGGGATTGTAGGCTAGCTACTTGATTTTGAATCTCTTTTCCTTCTGACTGGTCTTTCTTGATGATTTCCATGTCATCTCTTAGGTCCTGTATGGACTTCTTTACTTCATTAACCTCATTAATTTGGTTTTGAGTATTGTCTCTCAAATCTTTTAGCTGGGTAGCTATCTTTTCATTTGACTCTTGAAGTTCAATTATCTTTCTATTTGTGGAGACTATGAAATTCTCCATTAATTTTTGCTTTGCCTCCTCACGCTCTAAAATAATTGACTGAAGCAATTCAAACTTTTCATTTATCATGTTTATCAGTAGAATTTGTAGAGCATTTGGGGGGTTCTCTTCTATGTCTTTGATTGACTGCTCTGCTTCCTGCTTGTTTTGAGTGGGAGATAAGACTACATTGTTTGCCATCTTTCTTGTGTTTCTTCTGCCCATTTGGATTGGGAATGCCAATCTACAAGCTCCTCTGAGCACCGTTTAAGACCCAAAGCAGACCTTACCAAGCACTGCTTTGTAAATCTTAGGAGTTCACAGTTATATACAGATACCTTTTATACCTGTATATAAAATTAGATTTGGTGTTCCTAAAGAATACAATTTCAATATAACAACCAATCCTTAGCCCTGTATTCAGTAGTTACTTCTTTACTGTTACAATCAGATGAGCAATTCTTATTCTTATATTAAGTTCCTTTTGGATTGGCTTTCTCTATGAACCCCTTTGTTTCACTCGGATTAAGCAGGGATACCCTCTACCCAATAACCAGGAGTCAGTGGGATCTGGAGGACCTAGAAGTAAGTCAGGAGGGTAAGTTAGAGGTAGTAATGAAACTAGAGTAAAATGTATGAGGGGGCGATGATTTTGGTTTTGTTTCAGTGACATGGAAATGTGGAGGAGAGTAGAATCAGTAGAAACAACAAGGTTAAAATGATAGACAGTGGAGAGTTAGCAGTATAGAGTGGAGGTAGGAAAGTAATTTTCAAAGGAAGATAATGCAAAGAGAGAAATAAAGAAAATACAGGAAGACAGATGCACATAATTATTTAATTATAAAAATTATTTTAAAAAATAAAAAGAAAAAAAAAACAGAAAAAGAAAAAAGAAAAAAAATGAACAACAACAGCAACAAAAAAATTGATAGAACAAACAGGTGAAAATTGAAAACAAAACAAACCAATGACATTTCAGAAATGAAAATATAAAAAAAAAAACAGAAATGAAAGCTTAAAAAGCTTTTGAGACAAAAAAAAGGCTTCCTTGTTTGGGTGGGCTTTCTACAGTCTCAGGTTTCTTTGTAAGGGTCTGCAGTCTATTCTGCCACTTGGCTGATTTGACTTGCTTTCAGTTTGCAGGGGGTGGATCTGCTCTGACCCACTTCCCTTGTTTGTGAAATCCTTGGCTCTGTGGTTCCCACAGCTTGTAGGTAAGACTTGGGCATCCTCTGTTGATGGCGGACGTGGACAGTCTTGGGAACTGTGGCTCCTCCGTCTGCTGTGTGGCTACTGTCTTTAAAGCCTGGCTCTGAATAGGCTGTGGACTCAGCAGGGTGGGGCGCCCCTGGCCTGGTTTACTCGGCTCAGGGTTGCTTGCCTGGGGGAAGTTCCTCCCTCCTGGGCAAGGTGGCCTTCTGGGCAGAGCTAGGTATGGAATTCAGCTCCATTTCGGGCTGGGAATTGGGCTTCTAAATGGGACCGTTTATCTGTCTCAGGTAGATTGTTCTCCCATGTGACTGTTCCGTGCCACCGATAGCTGCTAGCCACTTTCGCTTTTAATTTAGGAATTCTGGCAGGCAGGGTGGGCACCTCTACCTGAGCTGAGGCCCAGAACAAGCCCCTCGCCAGGGCAAGGGTCATTCTCCTGGGCGGAGCTGGCTCTCACTGGTTGGTCCCTCTTGTCCTTCTCAAAGATGGTCACTTTGTCCTCGCTTTCCCCAGGTGAGCATTAGCTCCAGTCTGGTCTGACCCCTTGCCAGTGTCAAAGATGGCATTTTGCTCTGGTGGTTGGGGAAGGAGCTGCTTTGTGGGCAAGAGTGAGAATGTCTTTCGTGGAAGTATTCACGCTGTCTCTGCGATTTCAGCCCGTCCGTGCTCAGCCTGCGATTCACGTCTGTACACTGCTCTCTGGAGGATTTCTCCCCAGTCTCCATTGAGCTGCGTGGAGTGCAGGGCGCTGTGCTGGTGGCAGCACTGGTGTGGCAGCGGGAGGCCGCCTGGAGCTCAGATCTGTGTTTTCAGACCAGCAAAGTTGATTTTTCCTTCCTGGCTGTAATCCCTGTACTGTTATAACTTATTAGGGCTGTCTGTCTAGGGGTAAAAGTTTCTCTGGGATGGGAAAACTGCGGTGTTGGAGAGAGCTCAGCTAGGGCTCTGCTGCTTCTCCACCGTCTTCCCGGAAGTCTCCCCTAAAAGTATATATATATATATATATATGTATATATATATATATATATTTTTTTTTTTTTTTTTGCCAGTCCTGGGGCTTGGACTCAGGGCCTGAGCACTGTCCCTGGCTCCTTTTTGCTCAAGGCTAGCACTCTGCCACTTGAGCCACAGCGCCACTTCTGGCCATTTTCTGTATATGTGGTGCTGGGGAATCGAACCCAGGGCCTCATGTATATGAGGCAGGCACTCTTGCCACTAGGCCATATCCCCAGCCCCCAAAGTATATTCTTAATCATAACAGTTTTTGCCTCTAGTGTAGCCTCCAGCTACGCCACTAAGTATCTGGGGTGTGTGTGTGTGTGTGTGTGTGTGTGTGTGTGTGTGTGTGTGTGTGTGTGTGTTGGGAATGTTGGAATGATTCCTATTCCCAATTGAACTGAAAATATCTGTACCAAAAATGATTATATTTGCTTTTACCTAGCACTAAAATACAACATGCTTTGCAAGGGAAATTTTTATCTTTCTTCTGACAAACACATAAAATGTCTATAGGGAAATACAAAGAGAATCTGCTCTTGATCTTGCTGCTGTAGAAAGTAGAAGCTAAGCCAATACATAAAAGATGGCTTCTTCCTAGTGCCAGCAAGATTGCTAAAATCCAAAGATGTGAGGCTGAAAAGATGATGCATCCCATGAAAGTGCTTTCCTCTGCGAGAAAGTGAGGTGCATCAGCAGGTTGAATAAGGTGTCAATTAAGGAATATTTATCTTAAAGTAGTACTTGTGCAGTAGCTCAAATGCGACTTCAGGTCTTCATTCCTACTAAATTTCCACATGTTCCTTATATATCTTTTCAGTGATCACATTTTAGTAGCATTGGTTCAGAAACAGTCTGTTATTTCTATACACCAAGCCCAAATATAGGCAGCTCACACCTCTGACTTTAGATATGAAATATTGTCTGTTAATCCTTTCTTTTTTAAGTTCATTCTGGGTACATTGGCATATCAGTGAAAGGAGGATAAAACATTTATTTGAAGCAATTTATAAAGCATGGAATTTGTGCATTGCTTGTGGTTGATATTGTCAGGAAAGCATCCCCCGCTAACCCTGAGATTAACTTTTCTAATTATCTCAACACTAACACACTTTCTCCAGGGATGAAGTTCCTGCTATGACAGGACAGAGAAAAACAAGTCTTGGTGACACAGAAAAATTCAAATCAACATGAAAAACAATCATGTCATCAGAAACAAATGAGAATGCCAAATAAGGCAGATGACATTTGCTCATCCTCCCATTGGAATAGCCTTAACCATCCCCCTCTGGCTGTTATGTGGCTAGGCTAAGGGTATGATTAGTCTCATCAGCTTTCAAATACAAATAAGAAACAAAGAATCTAATATCTTTTTACATAGTACAATATGCTATTTCTAAGTCACCCACTGATAGCACAAATTTCTGGCTCCTGAATACCACACTTCTAGAAGGAACAGAATAGCATAGAGCAAATCGTGTAGTATGAAGTACCATTGATGCTGCTCAAACTAAATCAAGTTAATAATTAGAAATATATTTTGTAAAGGTATGGAAAATTATTTAGCATGAATTTGAAGGTGTTGGGGATAAAAGGGCTTCGTTTTTCCCAAATGCATGTTTGCACAAATTCCAAAAGAGTTGCAATCATAGGAGAATTGTATTTTCTTACTCTATATATTAGACAAGATCGGGCGTGTTCAGAGTGGTATGGCCGGTACTCTATATAGTAGTTATCTAAAGTTAATATGGGAACAAAAAGGCCATCCTCCTCTCAGTGCCCACACACCATTGCCCAGAGGCATGCATAAAGCCTTCAGTGGGAAATGATCATCTTGCAGCCCCCAGGCTGGCTTGAAATTATCCAGCAGTCTTTTCTGTGTTATGTCCTATAGTATAATGGAAAATTAATTGATGGGCTAATACGTAAGAGCAGAAAGAGTTTTTTCTGCTGTGCTTAGTCCGGCATAAATATCATTTTTTTTTGTAGTACTTCTTAAATTCTATCCATAGAGTATTGTTGGGATTTCTTAACAAGAATATGGACTATTGAAAGAGGTTATAATAGATGACCTAGTTAGCTCCAAATCATTCCATGTGTTCCTATTGAGGGGCATTCACCAGGTACTATTAGTAGCATAAATTGTAGATATGATTAATTTACTGGAGAATACTGTGAACTCATCTGGAAAAGACAAATGTCACTAACCAGACATCTTTACATCTTTATGGCTGAGGCAGAGTGTAGCTAACACAGATAATTTCAAGATTGATATTATAACCAACAAATTCTGTAGAATTTATTTATTAAAATTCCTATCCTCCAACAGTTGTGTGTGTGTGTGTGTGTGTGTGTGTGTGTGTGTGTATTATACTTTAGAAGTAATGGTATAGACATGGTGAAGAGTTGTGGGAAAGATTGCTTCCACATCTGGGTGCGCCTGCATCCCTTCCACGTCATCCGCATCAACAAGATGCTGTCCTGCGCAGGCGCCGACCACCTGCAGACCCGCTTGCGCAGGGCCTTCGGGAAGCCGCAGGGGACCGTGGCCCGCGTCCACACTGGCCAGGTTATCATGTCCACCTGCACCAAGCTGCAGAGCGAGGAGCACGTCATCGAGGCCCTGCGCAGGGCCAAGTTCAAGTTCCCCGGCCACCAGAAGATCCACATCTCCAAAAACTGGGGCTTCACCAAGTTCAATGCCCAGGAGTTCAAGGCCAAGATGGCGCAGAAGCGTCTCATCTTGGATGGCTGCGGAGTCAAGTACGTGCCCGACGGAGGCCCCCTGGACAAGTGGTGGGCTCTGCACTCCTGAGGCCCCCGGCTTCCCCAAGACCGGACAGTCATGCTCGCCAGAAACTTCCCTTGAATTGGGCCACTGTTGATGTTCATTTCACGTTTTCAAAACATTCGTGTGATGTTTAGGATACAGACTAGTGGACAGTCACGTTTTTTGTGGTTATTCAGAATGTTTTCACTAAAAGAAGCTGTTCCTTGCTTCAATAGGAAATACCATTTATAGAGACAAGTATTGCTGTTCTGGACCAAACTCGTTACATTTGGAAGAGAAGGAAATAGGCCATGTTATTTGTAGCAGAGTCAAGTTTCACGTTTGTAGTTCTTTTGCATTAAAAAAATGGGTAGATACTAAAAAAAAAAAAAGAAAGAAAGAAAGAAAAAGGAATAATGGTATAATGCATAAGATGCATCAGAGCCTTTTCCATTCATTTATAAAAAGAATAAATGTATAATTTTATTGTTAAATAAATGTAATAGCCAGACATATGTTCTACAGAGAAACCTAAAGAGAATAGGAAAGCAAGAAAAAAAAAAAAGGACACGAGGAAATATAGCCTCTAACACCCACACAACTAAAGCAAATACAGTTTGAAGACACAGAGCAACACTAGAATCAGATGCAGATATTTAACAGACATGCTGGAAATAAATATAAGACCTGGAATCTTATATATCACAGGCTATCATAGGAAAAATGAACAATGAGTAAGAATGAAAATGTGGATGTAAGATGAAAGCCTCAGGAAAGAGTTCAATGAAAAGTTAAATGTTGGAAAGCAAAAGGAAATTAAAAAGGAAATGACCGGACAAGGGAATTAGAAAAAAAAATCTTGAAACAGAGGAGTACTTGCTATACTCATTGCTGGTATCATGAGGATATATTAATGAGATCTTTACACTGCAAAGAGGAAGAAAAATGCATGAGGCTATCTAAAAGCTATAGTACAAATGTAAAAGGGAATAACAGAGGGAGAAGAAACATTTAAAGTATTAGTGACTAAGACTTCTAAAACTAATAATAGACATCAAACCCCGGTTTTGGAAACTCAGGGAATGCCAACCAAGACAAAGCCAAAGAAATCTACATCTATGAATGCAGAAACAAAACAAATAAGCAACAACAACAAAAGACAAGGAGAAAAGTATCCAAAGGAACCAGGAGAAAGAAACCAGGACTCCAGGATAACTTGTCAACAAAACCAATGCACTCTAGAAGAGAGTGGAAAGAAGAATTTATGGTAAAATCTTATATCCAGTGAACTTCTTCAAAATTAAAGTATAAGTAAAGGCTTTCTCATCAAAGAAAAATCAATGGAATTTGTGGCAAGTTGGTCTTTGTAAGGAATGTGAAAGTTCATTGGAGAGATGAGAGTTGAGCAAGCTACATACAGAATGGATGAATGTTAAAGAAGAACTAAATGAAAGTAACAGGTTTTTTTTTTCTTATTCTCACACTAGATGATTACATCTCTGGGAAAGCCAGATGGAATGAGAACAATGGGGTAGAGCATGAGTGGGAAGAATCCAGAGTCCTGGCTGATGAGGCCCTGAATCTCCCCATGAAGCCTTCAAGTCCAGGAAATTTTGATTGTCAGGGTATTTACATTACTTGTACATGAATATTGCAAACCATTATAGGAAACCACTAGATAAAAATTTAAAATCATAGATGAAATTCTACAAGAAATGAAATTAAATGATACCAAATACTCAAAATCAGAGAAGTCAGTAACATAAAAATGGGGGAAAAAACACTAAATGTAGAATACTTAAAAGAAAACTTAAGTGGAATGATGTGTATAGATTTAAAGCAAATACATGGGAAACCCTACTTATAGTACTTAGCGTAGAAACGAAAAACCTACCACACAAACAACAAAAGTAAAATGATATACACTATAATATAGAGTATATTCAGCCATTGCTCATTATTCACATCTGAACCCAGTTATTACTCAGATAATTTTATGATTCCTTTATGTCATTCCTCTATTAGGCTTGTATTTCCTGTTGCTAGTGCTTATCAAAATTGTATTCACAGAATCATTGGAGATCAACTATTAATGCTTGTTTTTCCTATGTACAGTATAAAATACAGAGAAACAAGGAATCTGTTGCTTTTTAGTATTCACATCCATAACTTGATAGTAGAAATATAGTTGACATTGTGTTTTTTTCTAATATTTTTTTTATTAATTGAACATAAATTTTTTTACAAGGTGTTGTGCAAAGAGGGTGCAGTTACATAGTAGGGCAGTGTGTACATTTCTTGTGATATCTTACAACCTGTTTTTCCATCCCTTGTCTAGGTCAGGTAGACACATATGCAATATACAATGTATCAAGAACATACACAGTGTTCACAGACTTGGTCTCTACTGTCTCTCCGTCTCCCTTTGTTAACAGTCATATATCAGGGAGATCATGCCCCTTTGTTTTCTGTGTTCTAGGCTTGTCTCACTCAACATTATTTGCTCGAATTCTGACCATTTCCCTGCGAATAACAATATTTCACCATTCCTAATCGTTATGTAGTACCATATTTTTTGGATCCATTTGTCTGTGGAGAGGCATCTGGGTTGTTTCCATATTTTGGCTATTGTGAATTGTGCCGTGATAAACATGTCTTTTTGATATCTAGGGTTTTGCTGTTTAGGATAGATGCCTAGGAGTGGTATGGCTGGGTCATAGGGTAGGTCTATATTGAGCTTTTTGAGAAACCTCCATAATGTTCTCCAAAGTGGTTGTACTAATTTGCACTCCCACCAACAATGGAGAAGGGTTCCTCTTTCTCCACAGCCCCTCCAGCATTTGTTGTTTCCTGAGTTCAGAGTATAGGCCATTCTAACTGGGGTGAGGTGGTATCTCAGGGTTGTTTTTATTTGCATTTCCTTTACTAGAAGGGATGTTGAGCATTTCCTCATGTGTTTCTTTGCCATTTTTATATCTTCTCTTGTGAAGTCTCTCTTTAGCTCTTTTGCCCATTTCCTAATAGGTTTATTGGGCTTGGAGGGGCTTAGTTTTTTGAGTTCTCTGTAGATGACCGATATCAGGCCTTTGTCTGTTGCTGTGCTGGTAAATATCCTTTCCCATATGGTTGGCTGTCTTTCTATTTTGGTGGCTATGACCTTAGCTGTGCAGAAACTTTTTAATTTGTAGTAGTCCCATTTGTTGTGTCTTTCCCCTATTTGTTGTGCCCCTGGGACTCTATTCAGGAAGTTCCTTCCTGTGCCTATAAGTTCTAGAGTCTTTCCTACTCTGTCCTTCAGTAGTTTCAAGGATTCAGGTCTGATGTTGAGGTCCTTGATCCATTTTGAGTTGATCTTGGTGCATGGTGATAGGCTTGGGTCTACTTTGAGTTTTCTGCATATGGCTGCCCAGTTTTCCCAGCACCAGTAGTTGAAGAGGCTATGTTTATTCCATTGTATGTCTCTAGCTCCTTTGTCGAATATCAGTTGGCTGTAAGAGTGCGGTTTTATTTCTGGGTCTTCAGTTCTAATCCATTGGTCTTCCGATCTGTTTTTATACCAATACCATGCTGTTTTTGTTATGATGGCCTTGTAGTAGAGCTTGAAGTCTGGTATTGTGATACCTCCTGCAACTGCTTTTTCTGCCTAGAATTGCTTTGGCTATTCTAGGTTTTTTGCTGTTCCATATGAATTTATGGATTGGTTGCTCTATTTCAGTGAAGAATGTGGCTGGGATTTTGATAGGTATTGCATTGAATTTGTATAACAATTTGGGCAATATGGCCATTTTCACTATATTGATTCTGCCTACCCATGAGCATGGGAGGTCTTTCCATCTCCTTGTGTCTTCTTTGATTTCCCTTATTAGATTTTTGTAGTTTTCATTGAATAGATCCGTTACGTCCTTGGTTAAGTTGATCCCTAGGTACTTTATTCGTTTTTTGGCTACTGTAAATGGAATTGTTTCCATAATTTCATTTTCTGTTTGTCTATTGCTAGTGTACAGAAAAGCTGCTGACTTTTGTGGATTGATTTTGTATCCTGCTACTTTGCCAAATTAGTTTATTAGGTGTAGGAGTTTGGGTACTGAGTTTTTTGGGTCCTTCAGATATAAGATCATGTCATCTGCGAATAGGGATAACTTGATTTCTTCCTTGCCAATGTGGATCCCTTTGATGTCCTCCTCTTGCCTTATTGCTATGGCTAGGGATTCCAGCACTATGTTGAACAGAAGTGGGGAGAGTGGGCATCCTTGTCTTGTTCCTGAGTTTAGGGGGAATGATTTAAGTTTCTCTCCGTTTAATATGATGTTAGCAGTTGGTCTGTTGTATATGGCTTTTATTGTTTTGAGGAATGTTCCATCTATTCCTGTTTTCTCCAGAGCTTTTAATCACTATGGATGTTGTATTTTGTCAAAGGCTTTTTGGGCATCGACTGAGATAACAATGCAATTCTTAATTTTAGATCTGTTTATGTGGTGAATAACGTTGATTGATTTACGGATGTTGAACCATCCTTGTGACTGAGGGATGAAGCCTACTTGGTCATGATGTATGATTTTCTTGATCATTTTCTGTATCCTGTTAGCTAATATTTTATTGAGGAGCTTTGCGTCTGTGTTCATTAGTGATATTGGTCTGTAGTTCTCTTTTTTTTTTTTGGGTCTTTGCCTGGTTTGGGAATGAGTATGATATTAGCTTCATAGAATGAGTTTGGGATTTCTCCCTCTGTTTCTATTTCGCGGAAGAGTTTGAGGAGTATTGGTATTAGCTCCTCACTAAAGGTTTTGTAGAATTTGTTGGTGAATCCATCTGGGCCTGGGCTTTTCTTAGTAGGGAGGTTCTTGATTACCTCCTGTATCTCACTGTAAGTTATT
Source organism: Perognathus longimembris pacificus (assembly GCF_023159225.1). Lineage (NCBI taxonomy): Eukaryota > Metazoa > Chordata > Mammalia > Rodentia > Heteromyidae > Perognathus > Perognathus longimembris. The sequence goes on from NC_063169.1 coordinate 35,672,561, forward strand.
GGTTTATTTAGTTGATTTATTTCTTTTTGGTTCATTTTGGGCAGTTTGTACTTCTCTAAGAATTGATCCATTTCTGTAAAATTACTGTTTTTTGCTGAATAGAGGTTTTGGAAATAGCTCCTTATGATTGTTTGAATATCGTGTGTACTTGTAATTTTTCCAGTGGAGTCCCTGATTTTACGTATATGAGTCTCTTCTCTTCTTTTTTTTTGTAAGTCTTGCAAGGGGTCTGCCAATTTTGTTTATTTTCTCAAAGAACCAGCTTTTAGTCTTATTTATTTCTTGAATGGTCTTTCTATTTTCAATCAGATTTATCTCTTCTTTAATCTTTGTGATCTCTCCCCTCCTAGTCGTTTTAGATTCTGTCATTTCTTGTTTCTCCAGTTGTTTTAGTTTCATCGTGTGGGTATTCACCTGCTCTGCTTCCATTCTTTTAATGTGAGTGCTGAGTGCAATGATCTTGCCCCTCAGTACTGCCTTAGCTGTGTCCCATAGGTTTCTTTGTGATGTGTTTTCATTGTCATTGTGGCTTATGAATTCATTGATTTCATCTTTAATTTGGTCTGTGGCCCAAGTGTTGGATAGCAGCGGGGGTTTAGCCTCCAAGATTGTGTATAGGCTCTGTGGTATCCTTTGTTGTTGAGGGTTACCTTTAATCCACTGTGATCAGATATAATACATGGGATGACGTCAATACTTTTGTATTCGCTGAGGTACTTTGTGTGGGCTATGATGTGGTCTATTTTGGAATATGATCCATGGGCTGCTGAAAAGAAGGTGTATTGGGTCTCTGTAGGGTGAAAGGTTCTATATAGGTCTGTTAGATCCATTTGGGAAATGGTGTTATTTAGGTCCTCAGCTCCCTTACTAATCCTCTGGGTGTTGGATCTGTCTCTTGGAGAGAGAGGAGTATTAAAGTCACCCACTATGATTGTGTTTGCATCTATCTTGCTCTGTAATTCTGTGAGAATTTGCTTGACATATGTCGGGCCTCTTTTGTTCGGTGAGTATACATTTATCACCGTGATTTCTTGATTCTGGATTTTTCCTTGTATTAATATGTAGTGTCCTTCTTTGTCTTTTTGAGTGGACTTTAAAGAGAAGTCCAGCTTGTCTGAGATCAGAATGGCTACACCTGCTGTTTTGGTGGGTGCATTTGCTTGGTAGATCTTGCTCCATCCTTTCATTCGAAGCCTGTTTTTGTCCCTTGCTGTAAGGTGGGTCTCTTGTAGACAGCAGATGTCAACTTTTTGTTTGCGAATCCATTCTGCCAGTCTGCTCCTCTTAATCGGGGAGTTTAAGCCATTTATATTTAAAGAGATCAAGGATAAGGGTGTTTTTCTCCTTCCATTTTCTTGTTGGGTTGTTTTTTCCTCTTTTTTTTTTCTTCTTGTCTTTAGTGAGCTGGTCTTTCTGCTGGACTTTGGCTATTGAAGTTTCTTTCTGATTCTGTCTGTGTGTCTTTTACGATCTCTGTTGGGTGGGGTTCCCCTCTTAATATTCGCTGTAGGGCTGGTTTTTTATTCACATACTCCTTTAGCTCCTCTTTGGTGTGGAAAGATCTGGTTCTCCCTTCGAATGTGAACTCCAATTTTGCTGGATATTTGATCCGAGGTTGTAAATTGTTATTCTGAAGTACTTGGATGGTGTTCTTCCACTCACTTCGAGCTTGGTAAGTTTGTGTGGATAAGTCGGATGTTATTCGAATCCTCTTCCCATTGAAAAAAGTTTCCTTCTTCGCTTTGGCTGAATTCAGAATTTGCTCTTTAATCTTGAGGTCTGTAGTCTTGAATATTATGTGCCTTGGGGTGGTTTTCCTGGGTTCTGGCCTGCCAGGTGTGCTATAGGCTTCGGTTACCTGGATGGGGTCCCCTGTGAGATTGGGGAAGTTTTCTGCAATAACTTTATTGAGAACATGATTAAGCCCTCTGTTCTGGTATTCGGCTCCTTCTTCTATTCCAGTTATGCGCAGATTATATCTCTTGTCTTTGTCCATTAGTTCCTGGATTAGTCTTCCCTGAAGCTTCACCTTTTCTTGGAGTGTGGTCATTTTCTGGTTGTTGTCAGCTGCTTCATCGTCCAGGCGAGAGATTCTGTATTCTATATGGTCCACTCTTTGTGTTATGGTTTCAATTGAGAAGTTTATGGATGTCAGAGAGCTATTTATGGTTGTCATATCAGCTCTGATCGTGTAAATTTCTTCCTTTAAAGAGTTGTATTTTAAATCTATTTTTTCATGCATTTCAATTCTCAGGATGTGGAGATTTTCTTTAAAGGTGGCTTGCATTGTATCCATTTTTGCTTCCATTTCTTTAAATGAGGCTTGCATTGCATCCATTTTTGCTTCCATTTCTTTCTTGGCTTCCTGGGTGTCCTTCCAGATTTCCGCTCTAAACTCCTGGAATTGTTTTCTGATTTCATTTCTGACGCTTTCGATCATTCCTGTTAACATGGCCTCATTTGCTTTTTTAGTCTCCATCTCCTATTCAGTCATGCTGCTTTTTGGAGCTGGCTAATTGGCTTGCCCTTTGATGAACTGAGTTATGTTTCTTTGTGATTTGCGCATCTGGAAATCTGTGGATGGCTTCTCAGGTTTGGTTTGTAGCTCTTTCCTCCCTCCTGTGTAGGTGTATCTATGGCAGCAGGTGCTGCCGCTGTGGCCCCGCCCACCAGTGCAGGGTACGCCTACCAGAGCCGGCACTGTTGCCGGGGGCCCCGCCCTCCTGTGCACTGTTGTCCACTACAACATGCACTTCAGTGGGATATGCCTCCCAGAGCGAGTCCCGGGTTGTTGGGTTGTGCTTGCGCCCTCCGGCGAGTCCATTGGGGGAGGCGGTATGTGTGGGGCCCAGTGGGATCGACTGTCCGGGTGTGGCTTGGCACCCTCAGACCTTGCCTCCGCTGCGAGGGGGGGACATGATCAGGCTCAGGTGACCCTGCTGGGCTGGTATTGCCCACCAGCGCCTGTGATTTTAGTTGTAAGAGTCTACGAGGTCCAGGCGCCTCGGGTGGGGCTTGCCCTGCCGGCCTTCCCCCCGGCCCCTGTTGGGAAGGGGGCGGGGCCGGTTCTGCCAGTTCAGGAACCTGTGGGGGTTTGGGGCTGTTCCGCCCTTCCCCTGCTAAACTGGCTTCCCAGCGCCTGATGGGAGCTTCCCGCCTGATTTGGGGATTCTTTGTTCCCTCCGGGGTGGGGAGAGGGAGGGAGGGAGATCTAGCTTCTTTGCCGGGCTTGGGTCTCTGATAGCTGGTCTCCCGTTGGGGGAGGGGATAATGGGGGACTCACTTTTGCTGCTTTGTGTGTGTGTCTCGCGCAGCCATTGGCCCTTCAGGGGTTGGCGAAGTGTCTTGGTGGCTTCCCCGTTCCCTCTTTCTGCCGCGCTGGGTTCCCTTGTCTGAACCCGGTGTGGACCCGAACTTCTCGTCGCTGCCGGTGTGTGTCTTGGTCCGCATCTTGCCTTGTGTCCGTGGGGTCTCCCGCTATATGAATTCTGCGCTCCTGGCAGCCTGTCTGCCGATCACCAGGTTCCCCTATAGTTGACATTGTTAAATATTTTTGTAAGAATGGTAAATAATTTTTAAACATAAAATTTCATGTACATTTTAATTTTTTTCTTTTATTTGTTAAAAGAACTAGAGAGACTTCTCTTCACTTCATATTTAATCAGAGGATAGATAGTAGGTGCTTGTCTGATGATATTTTACCAAGGTCCTAATTCTTTTCTGGCTTTTATTGAAATTCTAATTAGATCTCTTTAGCTTAAAGGTCTGGTCTTTTATTTCAATGCTGATTGTTTGCCAGAAATATTTAATTTGTAATACATATATCAATGTTTAGAATATACTTATTTTAATATTCACTTATTCATTTTTAGGCCCCAAAATTAGAGATGGTTTGGGAACTTCTGAAAGTTCCTTATTTTTCCCCTTGTAATTCAGGTGTAATGGGAACCAGAAGGTTTTGAGGAATCTCAGTGGAGGCCCTGGGGTAGGTGATGAAAATTGCCTCTAAGAAATACTTTATCTTCCTCACAATTTTCTGTTGCCTGTTGCTGTAGGAACAAGAATATCTGTCTTCCCAAAGCTGAATTACTTTTAGAATGAAACAGGGACAGGAAAGTGCTAGTGAGTTCTGTGTGAGAAATTCATATGATATGTCCTAGATACTATTTTTGGGAATGGAATTTTTGCTGAATAAATGATTGAGTCATGAACAATAATAGCTCTAAGACTCAACTGTTTATTTACATCTACTTGTTATTGAATTTTATAATACCTTAGTATCAACTGTGCTTTCTCTGGTACATGACAGATATAAAATTTTTTCTGTTTGTTGGCATTAAAAATGAGGATTTAAAGGAGTCATTTATGGTATTTGTAGTAATCATGTAGATCATAAATGTAAATGTTTAGAGATATTTACATGATTATGCATTCCTCTCATCTGGAAATTACAAAGTAAATATTATACGTTATTTGTTCAGTTTACATTTTGAAGACTGCTTGATAAAAATATGCCTTTTGGTTCTAACTAGAACTGATGGATAAGTTATGATGGAGTACTGTAATATTTTGGAGACTTACCCTAAATTGTATTTTATATAGTTTGAGGCTTTATTCTGTCTAACATTTCTCTTTCTTCAGTCCTCTCACTTTGGTACATTATTTTGCTTCCTGTGGGGATTTGTTTCCAAGGTTTTAATTCAGGGTTTTAATTTATGGGCTTGTTTACTTGCACATTTGAGCATTTACTACTTCAACCATGCTTACAGAAAGTTCCTTTTTTCTGGTTATTTGGGAGTTGGAGTTTCATAACATTTTTTGATGAGGCTGACTTCCAAGCAGTATTCTCTATGCCATAGCCCCATGAGCCACCCATCACTGGGCTTGACTTAAATTCCATTTTTTTTTTTTTTTGCCAGTCCTGGGCCTTGGACTCAGGGCCTGAGCACTGTCCCTGGCTTCTTCCCGTTCAAGGCTAGCACTCTGCCACTTGAGCCACAGGGCCGCTTCTGGCCTTTTCTGTATATGTGGTGCTGGGGAATCGAACCTAGGGCCTCGTGTATCCGAGGCAGGCACTCTTGCCGCTAGGCTATATCCCCAGCCCGCCATTTTTAATAATTTTGTGTTTCATTGCATCAAAGTTTCACTTTAACTGACATGTGCTGACATAATATTGTTAAGAATCAGTTGTCATGAAGTTGAGAAGAAATGTTTTAATCGAACCAAACTCCCATCCAAAGAATAGTCACAGTTAGCTTTAAGTGTGCTAATGAAGACAGTAGCTTTTCTCTAAACAGCAGAACCCATGTAACAAACAAAGTACTTGGGGAAAAAAATGCACTCATGAGCAATTTCTTGCTTCACTTTATCAAACCATGATTATAATGTGTGCTTCATTGCTTTAACTAAAAACTTTCTTCAATAAAAAAAATCTTCAGAAATTCAATATCTTCTCAGTAAAATGTTTTTTACTTAGGGAATCTCTGAATCTTTTCTGATGAAAGAAATTGTGTGTGTGTGTGTGTGTGCACGTGCGTGCATGTGTGCATGCACATGCGCTGATCTGATTTTGGAGCTTGATCTCAGGGACTGGGCACTGTCCCTGAGCTATTTTGCTCAATTCTAGCCCCTTACCATATTAACAGCAGGTCCACTTCCTGTTTTTTGGTGATAATTGGAAATAAAGGTCCCACAGACTTTCCTACTTTGGCTGGCTTTGAGCTGTGATCTTCAGATCTCAGACTCCTGAGTAGCTAAGGGTATAGGCATAAGTCACTGGCACCTGGTTTCTTCATCAGAAGATTTTTAACTCTTTGGCTAAAGTATACATACATTTCTCCTTTATCTCTTATTCCTCCATTTCTGTGTAGAACTTTTAACATTTGTAAAACAGAAAAATATAAAAAGAAGTTAAAGTGAGATAAAGTAAAATTTCTTATTAAGGTGGCAAAAAATACAAGGAAACTAAGAAATTTTATAAATTGTATGCAATGCCTTACTGGGAATCCTGGGGTGTCAGTGGAGAGATAATGGAGGGGGAATCCTATTAGGCAAACCACAAACAAGGAAACTTAAAAAAATAGTAGTGGCAGTCTCTTGCAGATCAATTAAAGAATGGGAATTGAGCCAATGTTAGAAAAGAAGAATAGGACTATAATCTTCTGTTGAAATTGATGGCAATGGGCCATTTACCCTGTTGGTTTTACCTTGGGCTGGTGCCCAGAGCAGGCAATTAGTGAAGTATTCTTGTCATGGTATAAGCAAATTTATTTTGCTGTTGTTAACAAAGTGCCATTAATAACAATGGGCACTATATGAACCATTGAGTGAAGTGAAAACACAATCAATACAGCAAGAGATTCATGAAGAAACCAGCACACACACACACACACACATCCTGGCTTGGGATGCATATGTTGAGGCCAACCTGAGGTTTAAAAAAAAGTAAATGAATATGGATACTTTCATGACAATCATCATATTTACAATGAGATATGTAGCTGGTTATCTGTGTATATGAGTCAATCAGCAAGATACAAAATAGGATTTCAAAAACCCAATATTTAGAGTTCCATATTGTTGTTTTTAATGAATATATTATAAAAATAGTAGAAAGAAATATTTCTTTTACCAACAATAGCAACATATACATTCCATGTCCTAGCACAATGGGTTACCAATATTTGATATGTAATTTACTTTTGTAACTATTTTGATGTCTCATCAAATTCTAATAGAATCCTCTAATATACAATATTCTTTCCATGATGCTACTTTAAGTCATACTAAAATGCATCGATATGTTTGTAAACATGTATTTTAGCAGCCAAGCACCAGTGGCTCATGCCTGTAATCCTAGCAACTTAGGAGGCTGAGATCTAAGAATCACGGTTCAAAGCCAGCCTGGGCAGATAAATCCCCGTGACATTCTTGTCTCCAATTAACCACTAAAAAATTGGAAGTTGTGCTGTGACTCAAGTGGTAGAGGGCTGGCCTTGAGTACGAAGTGGCTCAGGGACAATGACCAGGCTCTGAGTTCAAGCCAGGAAACTGACACAAAAACATGTATTTTAGTAAAATACAGATAATTAAATACATATTATTTCACAATATAAAATCTTCAGAATAGTGTTGTATTTTCTTCTCAACTATGTTAGTGTGTATGATTATTTTATACAGTAATTGTTTTAGTCTTATAAAGCCTTTATTGACTGTGGTAATACAGAAAAGACCTTTAATGTTGATTTCAGAAGCAATTATAATGTTTGCTTTGATTTATACATGCTTTTATATTACCTTATTGTATTTGTAATGTAGAAGATTAAGTCGATGAGTTTTGGGGGTTTTCTGATATGAGTACAATCACTAGTGAGTTTTATTTAACATAAGTATTTGTTTTCAAATCTAGCTATTTATTTATTTATTTTTATTTTTTAATTTTATTGTCAAGGTTATATAACTAGAGATATTAAAGTATTTTGGTCCTTGAAATAATGAAAATACCTATTCATGGCTTAAATAGGTAAATTGCTACATACCCTTTAAACATCAATGACACTTTTAACAATAAAGTGACAAAATAATTTTTTTTCTGCATTCAAAATCTATCTGCTCATCACATACCAGAGTTACTTTCCAAGATTCTGCATTCAAATATTAATTTATCCTCAGAAGCTATTCCCACAGAAATTGGGTGGAGTTCTGATTTAAATCCTAATGAACATGCTTCATTACAGTACAGGCAATGGGAAAATTATATGAAAAACTTAAAAATTAGAATTGGCACATGTACAGTACTTGCTAGAAAACAATGTAATTAAAACCACACTGTTATATTGTATGACTTTGACCTACAATGGAATCAGCCTTGGACAATTCATCATGGTCTATTTATCCTTGCCTTTTAATATTTTTGCTTATCTTGTTCAGTATTCAGAAGAAAAGCAAATGACTTATTTTTATTGGAAGATGTCCAAACATCTGTATGAGGGTTTCTATTAACCATCAAATTATAGGATAGGTTGGTTCCTTCAGTACATATAGCTCTGGATAGATTCTATGAATTAGGCAAAACCTTATTTGATTTAAACAAAATAGGAATATGTTTTTAAATGATTGTTTTTAATCTGAGCAATTTGCTTTATTCCTGGTGATAATACATAATTCAGCAACACCTGTTAAGTATTTTTCTAGTTTCTTTGGTTCTTCCATTCCTTCTATACCACAAGGGGCCAAATCACTTATATTTTGTCAACACAGAACGCATGTCTCTTTGCACCTCCTAGTGAACACTTGTCCTTTTGCTACTCAGGCCTAATGGCCTATTTAGTTTAATGTGATATGCCCTAGAGGATAGGCTCTGAGGATATCACTGAAAAGACTCTGCAAATGAGACTGGACACTGAGGCCAGTGCCTTGGGCCCCTGACCTATGATTTAGAAATGGCAGCAAAGGTTCCTCCTTCTTTGAGACAGGTTTCTTTGACATATTGGTGCCTTACTGTCAATGAAGGGCAGCTGGAGAAGGATCAGAACAGTCTTCTTTAAGCTATGATAGCCCAGCTCAAGGAGGTGAACACCCAGGAATGGGAAGATTCAGGAAAGAGAGTTGCAATCAGGAGCAGAGAGCAATGTCAACTCTGTTAAGCTCAAGTTGAGGCAACTCTAAGCAAGAGGTGAGGTAAGGAGGGTGAGCCAGAGCCTAACAGACCCTCATATTCTGAAAGTGGGACATCTTGAACTTGTTTGACAACACATTTGCATTTTTCAATCTATCTTAATTGTGTTAGAAATGAATTATCTCCACTTGGGCCAGGACATGTGAGACAGCATCTCCAGGTGCCAGGAAGCCAAGAGCTGAAATCCTTAAGTGGAAATTTCAGTGGGAGAGAGAGAAAAGTTTAGACCATTCACATGCTGTGCAAAGATAACCTTGAAATTCTTGTTTGATTTAATTTTTATATTTTTCACTTAAATTTGCATTTTATATCATAAAATTAATCCATCCAAATAATAGTACAGAAGGATTTTCTGGCTGAACATATCTATTTGTTGATTCTACTAACTATAACATGTCTAAAATGTCTTCCATTCATATAATAATCACTGCTTATCTGTTGTACATTACGACTGTGAGAAGCATTGGGTATAGAGTACAAACACAAATGGAATAAATTTATCTGACCTAAACAGAATATGTAGAAGACTGATAATTGGTAGAGATGATAAACAGCAAAGTCATAAGTGTGCATTAGGGGAAAGAATAGAATGTTGAGGAGAAAGTAAGTAGAGAAAGACCACTACAGTTTTAGGAAACGACAATAAGCAAGTACATGAGAAAGTTAGGAGGCAGGCTCTGGGGGCTCCAACTTACAACCTAGCTGTTCAGGAGGCTGAGATCTGGAGGATCGTAATTCAAAGCCATTCTGGACAGAGAAGTTGTAAGACTCCATTTCCAAAATAACCAGCAGAATGATGGGCTGGGAGGCATTAGTCAAATGGGAGAATGTCAACAAAGATAACAATCTGAACAGGCATGAAGCCCTGAGTTCAAACCCCAGCACACACAAAACAAGCAAATAAAAGCTGTCATTCACAAACAAGGATGACAAGAATTCTAGGAAAAAAGGAAAACATGTGCAAAAGTTCTGAGAAAAGATTCTTTTCATTTTGCAGGACTGAAAGTATGGGAGAGAACCTGGCATGTAACAAAAAGGAGACATCAATATTGACACTGTTCAGGAATCTTATTAGGTAGATTTTCTTTCAGAAGCATTCATAAATGTGACTTACTTTTAACAAAAAGAATTGTCACCGAAGAATTACAAAGTGTTAGCATAACTCATTTCATTTTGTAAAACTCACATTAGCATTTTTATGAAGACTAAAATAGAGTGGATCTTAAGTGTGTGTGAGCGATGACACACCAGAAGATCAACTTTCAATTCACATTGGACCTGGAGAGCCATGTAAGGATCTGAAATGTATTCTGGTGGCAGAATGTAACCAGTGTGTGAAATTACTCCACCAAACCACAGTTACATGCATGCCTATGTGGAAAAAATAACTGAATGGCAGAGATTTTCCTGGAAATACAGCAGAAGCAATGAGAAGCAATAATGTTTATTGCTCTGTGGTTAGAAAATAGAATATGGAATCCATGTTGAAAAGAAGGTAAGGTAAGACAGGAGCAGGTAAATGAATGAAAGGAAAATAATGGAGTCAGAAGATTAGAAATCAAAATTTTCTCACTGTCACAAGAGAAATACCAGGTGAGTCTCAAACTCTGTCCCAGGAAAAGAGATATCTATTTGGTTCATGAAGGAATGCAAGTATATACCTGTATATTCCTATAATGTTGGGAGAATATATACACATACAAATACAAGACTTGTTTTTAAAGCATGATGGGTTTTATTGTGCAGACAAATGCAACAGATAATTTTTAAAGTACATACTCACTACAGACCAAGGAAGCCAGGAGATGGGTATATACTCTAAAGAGTGTTGAAGCTGTTATCTACATGTTATTTTTGTATTTTTGTATACGTTGTACATTGAAATCAATACAATTTTTTTACATTTATTGTCAAAGTGAAGTACAGAGGGGTTACAGTTTCATATGTAAAGCAGTGTGTACTCACCGCTCCATGTGCATCCCTCCCGAAGCTGCGCGCTCTGTCCAGGAGGATGACCATCCCCCAACAGAGGAGGACTGGTCTTCCATCAAGGGTATAGGAATAGCTGCTAGAACCTCCAAACAAGCTCTCAACACAAATTTTTAAACTTTTAGATAAAAGTGTGTGTCCTTCAAACAATAAACTGACTGGTTGCTATGGAAGAAATCCACTTGAATACTTGCCTGAATTCCATGAAAATAGGGCAGATTTTTGGAAAGTTTGCTTAATGAAAGCAACGCTGATTTGAGTAGTAGGATGTTTTAAGCATTTCGCCACACTGACAGCCACAGAGGAAAGCAGCTCCATTAAATTCAAAGCCTTGAAGATCAAAGTTGTTATGATTACATTGGGTTTCCATTTCACCTTACTTTACTGTTATGTACTCATTATTTTCTGCCATTTATGCAAACAATTGCCTAGTCCCCTTATGCTGAAGTCAGTGGAATGGAATCTCCCCTCGCCAGCATTGCTACCTCACACTCTGTAACTGGCTAATGGAATGAAAGACATTCTGCTTATGGAAAGGGAAATGTCCCCCTACAACAAAAATGTGGACTTACTCTTATCTGATTGACTTATAACCATTCAAATATTACTCAATGTAAAAATTTTGTTCACTGAAAAAACCAGATGATTGCTATCAAATTAGACTGGCTAATCATCATTAAGAAAAATATTTACAACTTGGCAAGATTCCAAATGTTCCCAGTCCACACATGCTTGTTTTACAATTCACAGGAGAGTCTTTTTAACATAGGGTAAAGTTGTTATCTCCCAAAGTCACATAGAAGATAACATACAACTCCTATCAGAATAAACTCTTAAAGAACAAATGATCTTTCAATGTTGAATTTTTCATTTAATTTTTAAAAATACACATTATAACATAGCTCATGATCAGGTATTACTGATGTAAATAATTTATGGGAAATGAGAGCAATAGATAGCCTTTTTTCTCATTATAAAATGAAAAGTTAACTTTAATATTAAAGCAGAGAAAAATATCATTTTAACATTATTTTAATCAAGTAATGTAACTGTTTGAAACAGAAATTTTAAGACAATAGAGCAAAGTGAAGGATTACTCTACTAGGAGAACCTCTAAATAAAATCCTGATTGTGTGAATTTGAATTTCCACTGAAATTTGGCACCAGACTTAACACTAGTTAGAGCATAGTTCAGTGAAAGTTCTGGATACTTCATAAACATGGCTAAACTTGTGAACTGAGTTGAAAAATTTAACATTCTGAAATATACCTCTTAGGAGCAGAACCTAGCAACCTAAGTTGATCCTCAGTAATCTTATGGAAAATGATTTTTAAAAATGACACCATTGAGCACCATTGAGCACCAACGAAGACAGTTAAAAAACTAAAAATGAAGGATGTGCCTTGAGTGAGAGGGCAGGAGTAAAAAAAGTCTAATATTTATTAAATCTAGACACTGATAAAATATCTTTTATAGTCATTAAACTAGATTGCTAATGTAGAATTGCCTTCCTATAATATTTTGCCTGTTTGAAGTTTCCATTACCTCTCTTAGATTCAGGGACCATTCAGACTGAAGGTCACAGTCACAGTGAGTTCCAGGCTAGCCTGAGCAGAAGCATTTGTGACCTCATCTCAAAAGAAAAGATTGAAAGTTGCAATATGCGTTTGTTTTTCCATGTACAGATATGAAAGAGAAATCAGGGAATCATGGTTCCATTTGGCCTAGGCAATAAATTAGAATCTACTTCAAGAACAATCAACACAATAAAGGAACAGGACTCAAATTCCTGCCTAGGAAGCACATCCACATTTTAGTGGTACCACTAAAATGCAAAAGAAAAATAAAGAAAAGGAAGGAAGGAAGGAAGGGAGGGAGGGAGGGAGGGAGGGAGGGAGGAGAGAGAAAGAAAGAAAAGAAAAAAAGCAAAGGAAGGAAGGACTGAAGTAAGGAAGGAAAGAAAAGGAAAGGAAGGGAAGGAAAATATAACAGTTTGTGGAGAGTCTTTCCATGCTGCACACCAGGAAGAAAAGACTGGGGGAAAAGATTAAGAAATGGTGAAAAGATAAGGGGCCATGGGGCAATGTTCTTGCCAACTATTTAGCATTCTCTACACTTCCCAAAAGCCAAATTGACAACGTGAAGACTGGATTATTAGGGAGCATTGAGGAACTGAATTTTTTGTGGTAGGACTTAAGCATCACCTTGCAGAGTAGCTCCAGTGCACACAACCATGGTAATTGGTGAACTTTAAGGACAGAACCCAGACAGCAAACTGATAACACTGATGGCAACTCTACCAAAGTTATCAAGTAACAGAGGTGGGAGCCAGGCTATTGTGCTGCCTTCCCTGTGTCTCTGGAAGCTGGGGTGGGAAGAGGAGAACGTGTTGAGGCTTAGAAGAGGTGGAGAAGCAGAAATGAAAAAGCACACCAAAGTGAAAAATAATTGTCATGAAAAGAGAATATATCAAAGCTGTTTCATGTTGGGAACTGTAAGAAAATAGATTGGGTAGGAGTATAAGGCTTTTGAAATTGGACGGCTTTTTATCTTTCAAGATTTTTTCTCCTTTGTTCTGAATTGTTTTAAAATTATTCCTGTGAAACTGCTAGAGGATATTACAAAAATATTCAAACTAAGTTTCAATGACTAAATAAATAACCACTATGCTACTATGTCTGATCAACAAAGTAGCAAAATTCATAATCTTGTAAGAATTGGAAACTTTCTGTTATCCTTCAGGTACCTGAAAAATGTGTGTAAAATATTTCTGAAAATGTTTCCCTATAAAGCAGTATAAGAATTGCCAGTCAGTGAAAAATAACTGAAATCAGTATTTAAGGTTACAGAAAATCTGTATCAAAAGGGTTATTTTTTCTCTTTATAACGATGTTGAACCTACTGGGGCAGAAAATTAAATTGTTTCCTACACTATCTCATCATGGAAGAGTAGCACATTCAGTGCATATTTGAAATGAACAAAACAGAATCTGTCTATCTTCTCTCTGTTTTATTTTCTAATTACTCTCCCTTGAGTTCTTAGATTTGACTCTTTTCCCTAATTAAACCCTTTACATTTCATCTTCCCATCACAACACAAATTAGCAGGACTATTAGATTAAGATATACTTCTAAAATGATTTGCAAGATAATATGAGATATTAAATAAGGGAGAAACCTCAACACTTAAATTTTAAAGTAGGTATGATATGTCTACACTGTGCAAAGTAAGAGCTTTATGCACAATTAGTTTGTTCTTTGACTTTGTGGTTTATAGGGTGTTAAAAAACAAGCCAAGCACATGTGTTGTATTAGGTAATACCTTACATTTTATAAATCTGGTCATATTATATTTCCCCTAACTCATTGATAGCTAGACAGAAGTGCTTAAATTTATCTAGTACATTTGCATGGTTTCTAGTTAGCACCACTTTTCCATGACTAGGCAAAAATTATAATAGTAACATGAAATGTAGAGCTATTTGTTTGGCTGTATGTTGATAATAGGTTGTTATTTTTCTTCTAGGCCTTTTTTATTTTACTAACTGCTACACAAAAAAGAGGTTGTCCTGGGTAAAAATACTACTACTAATGACCATAATTCACCAAAGAATCAATACTCCTCATAGGAATGGAGAAATTATATTTTGAACAAGTTTTTTTTTCCTTTGATAGACAAGGTAGGATATCATCATTTTCAAATGGGTATAAAAACTATAACATATCTTGAAGGCTGCTTTGTCTTTTCATAAAAACACATGTTATAAAACATAAAGAGAATTTTGGGGAAGTTTTGAATTTGGTCCTTCCTTCCTTCCTTCCTTCCTTCCTTCCTTCCTTCCTTCCTTCCTTCCTTCCTTCCTTCCTTTCTTCCTTCCTTCCTTCCTTCCTTCCTTCCTTGCTTCCTTTTCTTCCTTCTTTCCTGACTCCCTCCCTTACTTTCCTTCCCTTCCCTTCTCATTTTTCCCTCTCCTTTCTTTCTTTTTCTCTTCCTTGCTCCTTCTCTCCCTCCTTCCTTCTCTTCTTTCTCCCTCATCTTTCTCTCTTTCTCTCTCACTCTATCCCTTCCTTCCTCCCTCCCTGCTTCTATTCTTTTAATTATGTGGTGTCAGAGAACAAATTCAAGATGTCAGTGTGCCCTGCCATTCCCCCAGTCCTCGGGGCTCTCTTGAAGAAGGCATATTTAGAAAGGAAGGGATTCCATTGAAATTGCCACTGTAAATTGTTTCTACACAGATGAATGACTTCCTTGCATTACACTAAGCCAACAGATTTCTAACTTACCTTCATATATTTAAAGCAATGCAATTTTATACTCTTGAATAACACATCTATATTGTATTGTGTATTATGCTCTAGATTTTTAACCTGAAATATCTTTTTAGTCACATGGAATATATATATGTATACGTAGTATATATGCATACATAGTATTGTAATATATATGACTAGCCTATGAGTACACGATCACAAATGCATGGGTATTGAGGAAAGTAATATTTGAATATTGTACCAACTTCCAAAATGACCAGTCCAGCTCTTCACATAACAAGATAGAATTCTATACTTATTTTACAGCTATCAGCATCGTGTAGGTTGAGTTTGAATAATCAGAGTGATGAAAAACTCACTATCATTGCATTGGGTAATTCTCCCTTATATCATATGGAGCTTCTTGACAACATAATACTAGAATCTCATATGTCTTATGCATGCTAAATCCACGTCTCACAATGATTCTTTATATGACAAAGTTTATCACTAAAAAAAATCATAAAATTGCAAGCCACTAGAGTATACAACACCAGCAGTTCTCCAGTCTATGACTTACACATCACAAGTATGGATTGTTGTAGCCAATTGAGTTCCTAATATGTTCACCTACCCAACCGGACCCAAAGTATCTCTACTGCAAGGTGAGTCTGAATCAATTATGGAAATTAGTCTTCCCTATCAGAACTTATGAAGGAGTGGACAAAGAACTGAAGGAGTGGACATAGAGCTCTGTATATTCCATTAGACAAGTGAAGAAACCAGCGAGGAGAAAGTAGAGAAGCAAGGAGGCCTCTGAAAAACTGTTTTCTCACGTGTTCAGGAAATGTAAACAAGAGGCTTTGTCTTTGTTGTCTTTTTTCTTTGTTGTGGTATTTTTTTTTATCTGTATTTGGGAGGGTAAAGGATTGCAGAGACGGGGACAGAGGATGAACAAATGCAGCAGTAGTATACACTAGACACTGTTGAAAATGAACTATGCAACTTATGAGGGAGAGGCAGGAGGGAAAAACTGGGAGACAGCAGGGAAAGGAGTTACACTGATCAAAAAGAAATTAAAGTATAACTGCTTTGTACATCATCTTTATAATGACAACATTTTATTGGAAAAGAGAACACATGAAAAATGGAAAATAGTTTCTTCAGGACATTTCCTTATCAGGGATGCCTCCAAATGTGGTAGCTTTCTTACAAGTGTGCAATGAATTAGCCAGAGGAAAAGCAGGCACATAGAGCAGAGCAAAACAATTTTATTTGTTTTAAATTTCATGGAGTTTCCAGGCACTGGTGGCTCATACCTATAATCCTAGCTACTTAGGGGGCTGAGATCTGAGGATTGCAATTTTAAACCATCCCAGATAGGAATATCTATGAGAATCTTATCTCCAATTAAGCACCAGAAAACCAGAAATGGAGCTGTAGATCAAAGTGGTAGGTAGAGTGTTAACCTTGAGCAAAAAGTGCTCTGGGACAGTTCCCACCGAGGACTTGAGTTCAAGTCCCAGGACCACCACAATCACCACCAACAAAAAAAATCCCTAAAGGAATCTCTTTGTTTAATTTTTATTTTTATTGTCAAGGTGATGTACAGAGGGGTTGCAGTTACATATGTAAGGCAGTGAGTACATTTCTTGTAACACAGTAAAATTAAAAGCTCAGGCTTATGAATTTTAGGAAATATGTATAGCTATGTAACAACACCACAAACAAGATAGAGAATACATTTATCACTCTAAAAGGCTCCCTTATGCCTCTGTAGTCAGTCATCTTCCTGCAGTCATGGCCACTGGTAACCAATAAATTCTGTATAACTTTGATACTTTTCAGATGTCATATGAATAAAATCACATATGGTGCAGCATTGAGTCTGGCTTTTTTCACATGGCATAAGAGATGTGAAGTACTTCCATATGTGAGTATTCCTTGGTAGTGCTGAGCCATACTTCATTCTATGCATGTGTAATAGCAACATTGGGTTCTCATGGCATGCAGCCAGAGCATTAACTAACGTGACAGCATCCTACTCTAAGATATATTGATGAAGCAATAATTGTTCTCTTTTCAGCTATTTGGGTATTTGTTAACCAACTAATTCTAGCTGATATATCAAACTGATCCAGTCTACTGATTATGTCAAAGACTGAACTCAAATGTAAACTCTTGTTTTGGTTTCAAGTGGAATTTTTTTTTTTTTTACCTGATGCTATATTATTTCACTCAAAAGATGTTTGCTTGAAATTCTTACCTGTTGCTAATTTATTTATATTCTATTTTGTTATATTCGGCATGTGAAGATGGCTGCAAATACATATTTTCTTCTAATTTTGTCATTAAAGGTGTGTGCTATACTTTTGTCTATGCTAGTACAAGCAGAGTGGAGCCACGGTCTGTCTGTATTCCAACTTATCAATGCAATGGGTTCTATGTATATACATTGGTGGATTGTACTTAATATGGTTATTTTCCACATAATTTAATATACTATCATATTATCTTCTTAAATATGTTTATGATAATAAAATAATGAAAGAAATATACCAGTCAAAAAAACAAAGTGTGAGGATTAACTATGTCTGATTTCCTTTCTGCTCATAGGTATGGTGAACCATCTTCCTATGATCACACAATCAGGTAAAAAAGAGAATTATGATGCTGACCTATAGATTAATTGAATTCATTCTAAAACACACTTGAGTCCTCTACACTCAATTTTGTTACGACTTTGTGGGAGTAAGTGGTGGTTACTCCCATATGGCTCAATTGCACATTTCTACTTATATGTGAAACATACATTTTGTGTTTTTTATTTTTTCAATTCCTTTCTGATAAGTCATTGTGTTTTGAGGGAAAAATGAATCTAAAGTTTGCAAGGAGCCAATATTTATTTTAAGAAATTGATATCAAAAGGAGTATTCCATTGTTATATTCTGTAGAATACAACCGTCCATCAGCCCACTTTGCCCAACATGCCATTCATAGGTACAAAAAGAAAAATTGCTATACTTCTTTCAGGATATTTCTCACATCTCCCAGATATATCACCTTCTCAACTCTATTCTTATCCATGATTCTTACCTCCTAGCCAAATAATTTTAAAAAGTCTAAAGAAAGTACTCTGAGATGTGTTGTTCATGGCCAGGTTACCTTTGCTAATTCTTTCTGAGTGTTCTCAAAATGTGGCTTGTTTCCAAAGACAGAAATGCAAAATAATGATTTCTGTAGCTTCTTGTGTGATCCAAGTTAAGGTATTTAGAGTACTTACATTTGCCATCACTAAGATGTCTTTTAAAAATGTTGATTGACATAATCCTGAAAAATTGTTTGCATGGTCAGTAATAGGTTAATTATGTGGTCAATTAATAGGCATTTAAAAAAATGATTATGTAACCTCTAAACCCAAAGATCTATCATAAATAAGGTACAGTCCAAATCCCATAAGAACAAATTACATGCCTCTCATTTCCTTTGCAAACAGCTGTGATAAATCAGGTGAATGAAGAAGGCCAACTATACTTGGCTTTGGTTGGCCTTAATTAGCATCCATGACTCCGGCAAAAGTTTATGAGGATAAACTTTTCTTGGACATAATAGTCCCTGCTTTTTTGTTATCTCATGAAATGGTCACTGGCACTCAATGCAATGCGATGTAATCAGGACCTTCATGGAAAACCCAGATGGCATCTTCTGAAGGCTTGTCAGGGGACTGAACTGCAAATTTCTATGAAACTTATGGATGGTTAAATGAGAAATTTTATTGGTAGCCAGAGTTAATCTGGGGAATTAATCTGAGTAAATTCCAACATTAGAAAATGCCTATATGTGTTGTCACATGCATTTATAGCAGATAGCAGTAACTAAAGGATAAAACTGTTTGTTTAAAAATAATTCTAAATATCTAAGGTCTTTTGGCTAGTTGCCCCTATCTCAAATTGGACACTACCTAAGACATCTTTGCAGAGAGCCCCAAGAGACATATCAGGCACCCATGGTCGAATCAATTGTTGTGTGCTTTCTGTTAGCTGCCACAATCTAGAAATTATCAGATGATGTTCAAGAGATTGACAACATCACTTGATAATTTATATGGAGCTGAGAGCAAGATTTGTAGAAACAAATTATTCAAGCATGTTTGAATAGTCAATGGGATATAAGACTGCTTAGTTAACTTACTTGTTAGTAAGTTAAATTTGAAAGAAAGTGTTTTTTCTGTTTTGATATGGAGTAGCAAACGCAAATGAAATTGTCTACTCTGTGAAATAAGATTTCATCTGAGAATGTATGAATGGGAAATAGATATTTTTCCACTCATGAATAAGAGCAACCAGAAGATATATTTTAATTGGTTCTGGTACAATTGTCAATGTCACTAAGTTTATGTAACAATAGAAAAATTTGAAATTATGATCAAATGAAAAGCTTCCATACCCATCAAGTCATAATCTCTGTTAGTATTTTGTAAACATGGCATATAGCCACCACCACTAAAACATTTTGCTGTACACATGATTGCATACATAAATGATTTTATGTATTGTATACATTAGTGGGTAAATTATAAATCTATAAAATGATAAGGTAAATAAATACATAATCCAAAATATGACATCAAACTTTTAAAATTAAAATGTACATTCTTCATTACTACAGTTCCTAGTTCATACATTTATGTTTCTAACTGTTACCATAAGATTTATATTTCCATAAATCATTTAATTAAAAATTTTATAGCTGCATTTCTATGGCTTTAAGGCAATTCCTTTCTTTTTAATACACATTCATCCCAAATATATCTAAGAAGTGGAAAAACCTGGACATTCACAATAGAGATGTTTTAGCCTTTGAGGGTGACAACTCAGAAGAGTTTATAAACGCAATAACATAAAAACTTCCAAACATCTGATTCCCATATGGGAAGCAGCTGTGCTGTGTGTGCTGGCTGGTAAGGGGACACAGTGCTCTGCTTCATGTGCCTCCTGGGGCCTGGACTGTTGGCTCTCATTCTGCTCAGATGCATCTTGGAGGGGTGGCGATAACACAGATCATGTAATTTTTCTTATTTATTGTCAAAGTGATGTACAGAGAGGTTACAGTTTCATACATTAGGCATTGGGTACATTTCTTGTACTGTTAGTTACTTCCTCCCTCATTCCCTGATTCCCTGACAAACACTGTGCTGAGCACATGACAGTCATTACCTCCGTGAACTCTCAGACCACTATTTGAAAGATGAAAGAAGGAAACTTCAAGAGGTCACATAGTTTGCTCAGGGTCATACAAATAATGAGAGGCAGAGGCGGGTTTTCATCGGCATGACTCTGCACAGCAGAGACGACTAGCACAACGTTACACAGCCACCTCCGAACAGCGCATTCCACGGAGGGCTGGAAGATCAGTAATCAGATATGTTTTGCTGAAACTCAACATATAGTGTGAGTTGCCTTGTAGCTTGAGACAAATACTTCTGGCTTCAGAAGATGATCTGGGCGTGGAAATCTACCATATTTCCCTTGAGAAAGCTACTGACACAGCTCCTTTAAGAGCAATTGCTTTTTGTTTCTTGGTTTAATACTTGCATTAATTCCTCATGTGGGATCAAGCATTACTTTTCTCTCCCTCTTTTTCATTCCTTCCTCCCTCCCTTCCTTCCTTCTTTCCTTCCTTCGCTGAATATTGAGCCCAGAACCCTGTGATATCTATGTAAAGGTTCCAGCACTTGAGTTAAATAATCATCTCTTTTCTTTTTACCTTGTTTTTGAGATATAAACTTGTAAACTGGCCTCAAATTTGCAATCCTCCTGCCTCTGCCTCCCAGGTGGCTGGATTAGAGGCATGGACAACCACACCTGGTTCCCAACTACCCTATTTTCCTCCGCTAATATGTAAGCCTTATATCCACCCCACCCCCAGAATCAACCTACATATTGTTTTCCTCTGTGTCATTTCTTAGCCATTAGAGACAGGAGAGGAATCCCCAAGATTCCCAGAGTGGTTGACTTTATGACACACTTGCCATATACCTTTCCAATTGGATAGGTCAAAAGTTTTTGAATCAACTCTGAGTTATATTTATATCTCTTACTTCACTTTGAAACCATCTGAAAAGTCTGCATGTTCTACTTTCAAAATACTAACAGGATATACTAATTCAAAATAGAGCCGTTTCTCCCTCTGTTATTGCCATCACCCTGGATTAAGCCACTGTCCACCTCATCTCCTTCTTACCTTATTCTTTTTCTAAAAATTTATTTTATTTTATTGTAATGGTGATGTGCAGAGGGGTTATGGTTACATAAGTAAGGTGATGAGTATATTTCATGTCTAACTGTGTTACCCCCTCCCTTGTTTTCTCCTACTTTCCTTCCCCTCTCCCCCACTCCCCCTCCACCTACAAGTTGTAAAGTTCATTTCCAACATAGTCCCTTGTGAGTATTGCTGATTTCATTGCTTCTATTGTCCACACAGAGGCAAGGGATCCTTTGAATCTTCTATCAGATTGAGTCCATCTGATTATGGCTCTCCAATGGCTTCCCATCTCTGAGCAGGATCTGGACACCTACAGTACCCTGAACTCTGATCCTCACTTAGCCACACCATGGTCCCTCCATTCTGTTTGCCCAGCGCAAAATGAACATCTTGTATTTACCAAAGGAAAGAAGAGGGATTCCTTTAAAGAGTATTTTTCAGTCTTGATTCTTCTTGTTATACCTACTTTTACTCACCATTACTATCTATGAAAAAGCAACTCCAAGCAGTCTGTCCTCTATTCCTTTCCTATTATAATTTAACGCCCTAAACTTGCCAAAACCTGAAACATACATATTGACCTTTCTGTTGACTATCTCATCCTTACTGTAACATAACAGAAAGATAGGGAGTTAAGTGCTATATTGTCAGCCTCATATAGTTCCTATCACCCAACAAACACTTCGTAAAGAAGAAAGTAAAATTAATTCATGCTCTTTAGAGTTTAATCATTTTAGAATGAGACCTATTACTTAGAAAGTTGAGTTGTCAGTACTATATATCACCTCAGAAATAACACTTCATATTTAGCTGGTATATTTTGCTAAGCCATATTATACAATAAGACTTGAGACCAGAACTGAATTAATCACAAATTATAAAAAATTAAATAAATAAATAGATAAGCAAAGGTAGAAATTGCTTGTGTGTTTGTATATTACTGCTTTATTTTTTTCTTATTTATTTTGTCAAAGTGATGTACAGAGGTTACAGGTTCATACGTTAGGCCTTGGGTTACTGGTTTATACCCAATCTCAAAGTATCAGTCTCAGTACTCCATAGTAAAAATATATATATAACATCTAGAAGTGAAGCAATGCTATTTTCACTTCCTATTCCTCTTATTCGCCTTTATTTTAGACATTTTCACTGTTCTACCCATGATGTGTTATTAAATAATTTGTAAAGTTCTGGTTACAAGATCCAAATTTACTTTCTACTGATTTAGTGAAAATCTATTTTTTTCTGATTGCACAAATATGTGACATCACACATTTTTAGAAATGTCAGATTCATAGAACTAGAGTTAAACAATGGTTACTAAGAGTTGTGAGAAAGAGCAAATGAGGAGAGATGATCATGGGTGATAAGTTTGAAGTATGCAAAGTAAATGGTGGGGATGTGATATAGAATGATATTGCCATGGTTATCAATATTGTACCATACTGGAAACAATGCCATTTGTGTAAAAGAATAGATTCTAAGTGTTTTCTCTAAACAAAAATGCCATATATTAGGGTAAAAAAATGCTAATTAGTGTTTGATGAATATTTACTATGTACGTATCAAATCAAACTGTAGAACCTAAATACATGCAAGTTGTATTTAAGTATGCTATAGCAAAGTTAGAAGAATTCTATTTATTTTATTATGCAGCACTTAAAACTTTTTTCCCTCCAAAGAAGCTCATCACAAAATCTACTGTGCTAAGCAATAGAAGGAAACAAACTCAAATCTCAAGCCAAAGAATTACAATTTTTTTTTTTATGAACTCAAAAGTTACCAGAATTAAACATTCTTTGGCCAAGTTGAATACTAACAGTCACCTGGAGCCTTGCCAATTTAACTTAGAAAGCAAGCCCCTAAAAGCAGTAAATCTTTTTTTTTAATTGACCTAAGACATGACATAAACCAAATGCACAGCAGTGGAAGAGACATGTGCTAATTGAAAGAAGTTTTTTTTTTTTTTTTTTTTTTTTTTGGTGGTGATGGTTGTTGGTGGTTTATTATGACCAGTCCTGAGCTCACATATTTACAGTTTTTAGGGAAAGAAAATATTTTTTCTGTCCACAGCTGAAGAGAGATCCTGATGGAGCTTTCCTGCTCCTGGTCTCCCATGTCCTCAGTGTTTTCTGGGAGAGGAATCTGAGGTGGTTTCCAGCTAAGTGGTCACAGCTGTTTCCACAGCCTCTGTCAGATGCAGTTTCTGCTGGTGTTGACTTTGGCTGCTGTCTTCCCCCCAGAGCCCAGCAGCATGAGAGCCTGGGACTCTGCACAAACATTCCAGAGTTTCCAAGTTCTTAGCATTCACATTTGATGAATTCTTCTCTTAATTTCTTCTGGAGAGAAGTCAAAGACACTGAAGGCTCCCCTTTGCCCTATGACAACCATGGCATTTCCTTGCACACAAAATCTGATACATGCATAGCGAAAAGCCTAAAAACAACTGTCCACAAACTATACAATACTATGAAAATATACATTCTTTTAAATATGTTTTAACACATTTTGATGTTTTACTGGAATACCAGATTTCTTTGAAGTTTTTAAAAATGAAAGAGGAAAAGAAGTCTTTAAAGCAAAACCTTAAACATTTGTGTCAAATGACTCTCAGAAAATATGAAAGTTACAGAGCTAAGTAAGAAGATCATGTGTGATAGTCTCACTGAGGAATGGTACTGTTATTTTCATCATATCTCAAAAGAAGCAAATATAATGCTTTTTGAAGATAAGATAGTTTTATTGTGAGTCCCCAAATTAATTACAAGAGGAAAAATTAAGGATTCTTCAGCATCTGATGCCTTCCATGTTAGTTCACTGTCTGGTGTCAGGGAGGTCAAAACACATAATGGTTGAATCTATTTTATTTGATAGAGGGTTGAAGGCACAATTGGCTTCCAGTTTCCACTGAAGAAGTTCAGTTGAAAATAACAATATTCTGACAATGATTATAAAAGAGTTGGATAACAAAAGGAACCTTAGAATCTTTTGCCGAAAGAATTCTAAAAGTATATTTTCAATAGTTATTTAAATAATTCTTTTTTTCTTTACAGATTGTTTTTCTTATTTATTGTCAAAGTGATGTACACAGAGGTTACAGTTTCATATGTTAGGCATTGGATACATTTCTTATACTGTTAGTTACCTCCTCCTGCATTCCCCCCTCCCCCTCCCCTTTTCCCTCTCCCCCCCCCCCATGAGATGATCAGTTGGTTTACACCAAACAGTTTTGCAAGTATTGCTTTTGTAGTCGTTTGTCTTTTTATCCTGTGCTTCTCGGTTTTGGTATTCCCTTTCACTTTCATGGTTATAATACCAGTATGTACAGTTTCCAATGTACTCAGATAAGATACAGTGATAGTGCAGGTACAACCAAAGGAAGGGGATACAAGAGGATGATCAACAATAGAAGCTATGGTCTCACATGGCATGTTGAAAGTAATTACAACAGTGATACATCACTCATTTCTTTAACATGGAGTTCATTTCACTTAGCTTTATCTTATGCCTTCATAGGGCATAGCTATTAGGCTCTTGTGATCCTCTGCTGTGACTAGCCTAAACCTGTGCTAATTATTCCCTATAAGGGAGACCACAGAGTCCATGTTTCTTTGGGTCTGGCTCACTTCACCTAATTTTTCCAAGTCCTTCCATTTCCTTACAAATGGGGCAATGTCATTCTTTCTGATAGAGGCATAAAATTCCATTGTGTATATGTACCACACTTTCCTGATCTATTCTTCTACTGAGGGGCATCTGGGTTGATTCCATATTTTAACTATGACAAATTGTGCTGCGATGAACATTTTTGTGCTGGTGACTTTAGTGTGTTCTTGTTTGTGGTCTTTTGGGTAGATACCCAAAAGTGGGGCTGCTGGTTCATAGGGGAGCTCTATGTTTGGCCTTCTGATGAATCTCCATACCACTTGCCAGAGTAGCTAAGCCCATTTACCTTCCCACCAACAATGAAGTAGGGTTCACTTTTGGCCACATCCCCTCCAACATTTATTAGTGTTAGTTTTCTTGATATAGGACATTCTTACTTGGGTGAGATGGAATCTCAATGTTGTTTTGATTTGCATTTCTTTTATGGCCAGTGATGCAGAGCACTTTTTCATATGTCTCTTGGCCATTCTCCTTTCCTCATCAGAGAAGTCTCTTTGTAAGTCTTTAGCCTGCTTGTTGCGGGGGCTATTGGTTCTTCGCTGTTTTGCTTTTGGAGGAATGTGATTTTTTTAGTTCTGCGTATATTTTAGATATGAGGCCTTTGTCCATTGAATGGCCGGTAAAGATCTTCTCCCAGGCTGTGGGCTTTCTGTTTATCTTGCGAGCTATGTCCTTTGCCGTGCAGAAGCTCTGCAGTTTGATGCAGTCCCATTTGTCCAACCTTACTTTGATTTGTAGCCTTTCTGGGTCTTTGTTAAGGAAGTTCTGTCCTGTGCCAAGGAGCCCAAGTGTTTCTCCTACTCCTTCTTTTAGTGTTTTCAGTGTATCTGTTTTAAGTTTGAGGTCTTTGATCCATTTGGAATTGATTTTGGTGCAGGGTGATATATAAGGATCTAGTTTTAGTTTGTTGCAGGTGTTGAACCAGTTTTGCCAGCACCATTTCTTAAAGAAACTCTCTTTCTTCCATTCTATATTTTTAGCTCCTTTATCAAAGATTAAGTCGGCATAGTTCAGTGGGTTCATTTCTGGGTCTTCAATTCTGTTCCATTGGTCTTCAGGCCTGTGCCAGTATCAATACCAAGCTGGGTGTATTGCTATAGCTTTATAATGCAGCTTGAAGTTTGGTATTGTAATTCCTCCAGCACCGTTCTTTCTGCTTAGGATTGTTTTTGCTATTCTTGGTCTTTTATTGTTCCATATGAATTTCTGGATTGCTTCCTCTATTTCATTAAAAATTGGTGTTGGGATATTAAAGGGTATTGCATTGAATTTGTAGATAGCCTTTGGCAATATTGCCATTTTGACTATATTAATCCTCCCAATCCAGGAGCATGGGAGGTTTTTCCATTTCCTTAGTTCTGCCTTAATTTTGTTTTTCATGTTTTTAAAGTTCTAATCATAGAGGTCTTTCACTTCTTTGGCTAAGTTTATTTGTAGGTATTTTATGTTTTTTGAAGCTATTGCAAAAGGTGTTGCTTTCCTGATTTCGGCCTTGGTCTTTGGGTCATTAGCCTATAGAAAGGCCATTGTTTTTTGAAGGTTTATTTTATATCTTGCTACTTTGCCAAAGTTTTGATAAGCTCTAGTAGATTCGGAGGAAAGTCTATGGGATTCTTTAGGTATAGGTTCATGTCATCTGCGAAGAGAGAAAGTTTAACTTCATCTTTTCCTATTTGGATCCCCTTTATATTTTTTTCTTGCCTAATTGCTCTGGCTAGGAATTCTAGTACTATGTTGAAGAGAAGGGGAGAGAGCAGACATCCCTGTCTTGCTCCTGATTTTAAAGGGAATGGCTTTAGCTTTTCACCATTTAGAATTATGCTTGCTGTTGGTTTGTCATAAACTGCCTTTATTATATTCAGGAATATTCCCTGGAATATTTCTACCATTACAGTAAGGTAGATATTTTAAAAAGGTATCAAATGACATTTCAAAGTTGCTGTGTAAGGGTTGACTCTGACATTTGTGGCCATGTCATGGTAAATTTATATTTTAGGCACATGTACAAACTAGCTTATTTTATGTATTATAAGAGGATTATATATTCCTGTGTACCTGTTACTTAAAATGGGAAACCATCAAAGCATTATATCTCACATCTTATATAGCTTCATTAACCCATGCACAGAACAAGTACCCTGAATCTATATCATGGTTTTTATAACATTTTTCAAAGGATAAACAAAAATGCACATCTTTCAGTGTGACTATTACTGTTTATACCCTGTCAATTTCAAGACCCTATAAAAGTTTGTACAAAGAAAAGAATCACAGCTTGGAATGTGTAATGATATGGATAAAAAATGTAGTGTCTCATCCATCTTTCACTACCTGTTTAAGCTGAGACAAACTACTTGTCTTCTGTACTTTAATCTTCCCCCTTGTAAAGTGATAAATCGCCAAGTGGTAAGGATTAAAAGAGTATTTAGTTTAAGGTGTCTACACAGAAGTAAGCATATAATCTACTCTCAAAAAAAATGACAATGATAGGGCTGGGGATATAGCCTAGTGGCAAGAATGCCTGCCTCGGATACACGAGGCCCTAGGTTCGATTCCCCAGCACCACATATACAGAAAACGGCCAGAAGCGGCGCTGTGGCTCAAGTGGCAGAGTGCTAGCCTTGAGCGGGAAGAAGCCAGGGACAGTGCTCAGGCCCTGAGTCCAAGGCCCAGGACTGGCCAAAAAAAAAAAAAAAATGACAATGATAATTATTTTTATTTTAATATAACTCACCTTCTAATAAAATTTCTTTTATATTGTAAGTGCTCATGGTTGTCTAATGCAAGCTTGAGCACCATAAGTCACTAGATGTATTCTGGAAGAAACTAAGGCTTTGTTTTTGGAAAACTTAGTTTTAAGATATTTATGTTCTTACTTAATCATATCATTAAATTGTATCCATGACTATTCCTGTCTAGAACAAGAATGTTCTGTGAACTTTGATATTTCTTTATTTTCCCTCTTTATTGTCAAAGTGAAGTACAGAGGGGTTACAGTTTAATATACAAGGCAGTGAGTACATTTCTTGTTCAACTTGTTACCGCCTCCCTCATTTTCCCCTGCCTCCTCCCACCTTCTTCC
The DNA here is from genome assembly GCF_023159225.1 of Perognathus longimembris pacificus. Taxonomy (NCBI): domain Eukaryota; kingdom Metazoa; phylum Chordata; class Mammalia; order Rodentia; family Heteromyidae; genus Perognathus; species Perognathus longimembris. The sequence goes on from NC_063169.1 coordinate 35,700,491, forward strand.
TTCTCCCCCTACCCCCATGAGATTTACAGTTGGTTTATACCAAATGGTTTTAGAAGTATTGCTTTTGGAATCATTTGTCTTTTTATCCTTTGTCTCTAGATTTTGGTATTCCCGCTCCCTTTCCTAGTTCTAATATACATATATACAGTTGATATTGCTTATATTATTTGATTTTATTAATGCTTTACCATTTTAGAATCCAAGTTGAATTGCAAGATAATCATTTATCAATCAACTCAATTTTTTCTAATGCATAAGCTAGGCAGGCAGATGATCTGCCCTAGTTTGCATGTGGTGGCAGTGTTTCAACATTTTATCTATATTCTTCATGGTTACATAAAACTCCTTAATTCCTTTCACACAATTTTTTAGTAAATCTGACTCCCTTAAATCTTTTACATTATATTGATCTCGTTCAGTACAAATAAAGGCCCTAGGACTTTTTTTTTTATTTAAAAGTGACAGAGTAGCTTGTAACAAACCAAACTAGTGGCAAAATAAACTCATAAAGGCTGAGTAAAACAACAGCAAAAATAAGAACACATCTCTTTTTTTTCTCAAATTTTTATTATCAAACTGATTTACAGAGAGGTTACAGATTCATACGTTAGGCATTGGATACATTTCTTGTAGTGTTTGTTACCTTGTCCCTCATACCCCCCTCCCTCCTCCCCCTTTCCCTCCCCCCCCCAGGTGTTCAGTTCACTTACACCAGTTTTGCAAGTATTGCTTTTGTAGTTGTTTGTCTTTTTTTACCCTGTGTCTCTCAAATTTGGTATTCCCTTTCAATTTCCTGCATCCAATACCAGTATACACAGTTTCCAATATACTCAGATAAGATTACAGAGATAATGTAGGTACAACCACAGGAAGGTGATACAAGAACATAATCAATAATAGAAGCTACAGATACACATGGGACATTGAAAGTAGTTACAACTGTGATATAACAATTGTTTCCATAACATGGAGTTCATTTCACTTAGCATCATCTTATGTAAGAACACATCTCTTATAGTTACAAATATCAGCAATCAAACAAGGTATCCATGACTTGAGGGGTCAATAACATCGAAAGAAGAAGGTGTACTGAGGTAGGTTAGTGATTGCTCTACACTTCTCTTCATGACAATAACAACCAGGAATTAAAAGTTACCATTTAAAGCTACCAAAGCAGACAGAGCCTGTATCATATAACTTTTAAGAATATAGCTACAATGAAGGTTCAAAAGATTGATGTAGGAAGAAACTAAGTGAAAAATGAGAGATAAAAAATCCAAACTGAGTTTTGGGCATTTTGCAGAACTGTGAAGAAAAAAAAATTTGCTTGATTTGACCAAAGAAAAGCCTTTGTAAATGCCCAAGGCTGTCAGTTAAGACCCTGGAAAGCTATAATATGGAGCATAAAAGGGAAGACTAAAAATCAATTGATTTTCTCGGAGATTTCTAGCCAGAAAGCAAATATTTCATGTTTTGTCTGTCTCAACCTGATTAGACCTTAACTTCTGAGCCTGAGTACTTTTTTAAACAAAAAATCTGTAATCTGTAGTTCTGTAATGTGATTGTATATAGGTGTGTGTGTGTGTGTGTACATGTGTGTATGTGTGTGTGTATACACATACAATATAATACAATGTGGAAAAGTATGATAGACACACTATTAGGGGCAAAAGAAGAGAATGAGGAAGACCTGTGAAAGTATTATTTAAGGGTCATCTGGATAAGGATGTTTCCAAATTTTGAGTCAACGCTTCAATAATTTCTATGATCTTAGCATTGAGTGAACTGCTAAGCATACCATTCTCATAATGCTGAGGACAAGAGTAATAGACAAATTTAATAAAGTCACCTCTTCTTCCTCAATGAACAAACAAGACAAAAAAATCAAAGAATTAAGAAAAACATATTGACAGATTAGTTTGTAGCAGAAAGGGCATAAAACAGTAGAGTAAAATATTTACTCTAATTTTTTACTAAAATTTTGACAATCAATCAAGTATTATGTACCTTGAGAAATTACCCTTACATACACAGGTGTGTGGGAGAAGCCAGAAAACATGCTACAGAAACATAGGTTGCGTGGTTTATTTCATCTGTAGTCAATGAAATGTGCCAAGAAATCTATGAATAAATGCACTGGGTGCCAGGTGAGCAGTTCCAAATGAATTAACTGAGTTAAAATACACACTGAGAGAGTGAAAATAATACAATTATTTTAGAAAGACTTGGTCAAAGTTCAGCAAAATAAGTACCAAGGAATGGGTACTTACAAGAATGGGGTGGGGCCAAGGGGAGAGAAGCAGGGCCTAATGCAGTCAAGAATTCATTGTATATACCACAAAATTAGAAATGTAAAGGAAGGAGTGGGGTGGAGGGTGATGAAAATGAAAAGGGGGACACAGATCAAGATGTTTTCTATTAATATGCTGCTTTGTTAAATGACATCTCCCTTGTTACAGGTACTTAAAGTTAATAACAAAGGAGACAAGGTCCTTGAGAAATGTAAATATGTAGATGAAACAGTAAATATTTATGCTTAACAATAATAGCATGTTTTATATTTAAAATACATTCTCTTCCTCTCTGTCTCTCTCTATCTGTGTCTCTGTCCTCTCTCTCTCTCTCTCTCTCTCTCTCTCTCTCTCTCTCTCTCTCTCTCTCTCTCTCTCTGGCAATGACCACAGCAGACTGGAAGGGCATACAGGGGTTAAGCTCCTTTGGGCCTTGGGAAGATAAAAAAGTAACATTTTTGGTTGAATCTTTAGTGCTATGGAAAACGTGCAAATCCAGTTGATCTTGGCCTTCTCTAAAGTTCAGGTAATGGGAACACCTATGTTTAGGGCCTAATATGGTGGGGTTTTTGTTTTTTATTACATGTTATTCTTTTTTGGAAGCCAGTTTTTGTCTGGAGTAGAGTAGCCACTGTCTAAGATTTTTCTGCCTAGATAGATATATAAGCTTGACAGATTAGTCCTTTTCTGTTTTCTACTGTTTCTCTAGCTAGAGATAGTAGAACATGTTTTGGGGCTTACTACTGTTCAGCTTCATGGATCTACTATATTGATATATTTATTTCTGGGACAAAAAAACCCGCAATTTGAGTACAGAGTATTAAGATTCAACTTTATTGAAGTAGAAGATTCCTTTCTTTCTCCTCCTAACATGTTAAAAATATATAATGGAGGGGGCTGGGGATATAGCCTAGTGGCAAGAGTGCCTGCCTCGGATACACGAGGCCCTAGGTTCGATTCCCCAGCACCACATATACAGAAAACGGCCAGAAGTGGCGCTGTGGCTCAAGTGGCAGAGTGCTAGCCTTGAGCGGGAAGAAGCCAGGGACAGTGCTCAGGCCCTGAGTCCAAGGCCCACGACTGGCCAAAAAAAAAAAAAAAAAAAAAAAAAATATATATATATATATATATATATATATATATAATGGAAAGAACAGTAAGTATAAGATAATAAAAATAAATATATAAAGGACTTCTTAGAGCCTTGGAATGTACTCCATGATTAAGGAGAAATGTTACTTTTTTTTTTTTTTTTGCCAGTCCTGGGGCTTGAATTCAGGGCCTGAGCACTGTCCCTGGCTTCTTTTTGCTCAAGGCTAGCATTTTACCTCTTGAGCCAGAGCAAAACTTCTAGCTTTGTCTGTTTATGTGGTGCTGAGGATTTGAACCCAGGGCTTTATACATGCTAGGCAAGCACTCTACCACTAGGCCACATTCCGAGCCCATTACTGAAATTTGAGGAGAGTTTTCTGAGTGGAAAAGACTAATGCAGTCCCTTCCTCTTCCCACTTGCAGGTCTCAAGAGAATTAGAGGACATGCTGCATCATAGATTTACATCCTGAGGTAATGATGCTGAGAACTGCCTAGAACTCTGTGCCAGTCATAAGAGTAGAAGGCCCAAAAGCTCAGTTTGACATTTTGGTCTTTCATTTTCCATTTGGTTTCCTCCTTTAACAATCCTTTGAAGCTTTAAAGTAGCTGTATTTTCAGAAAGGAAAGAGATATGAAAAATAGGACATTTCTCTCTGGTCCCCTATCTCTGGGCTCTGCCTGTTTCAAGGATAATTTTTGTTCCTTGGTTGAGAAAGTTGTTGTAAAAGTTTTAACCCAATGGTCATATTGCTCCCAGGGGAGAAACCTGGAGTGGTGTGCTCTAGAGTCTCTGTTGGTATACGAGTGGGCAGGTCAGACTCTATTCTCCCTGGACAACTCTCTGAACTCTCAAGGCCCCTGCTCCCACTGAAACTTGTTCCTTACTACCTGCATGCAAGCAATAAATATACCTCATGTAAAAACAAATGAACATATCATAATGGGATTAAAAAGAGAATGGACTCATTTTATAGGAAGTTACATCCAAAATGATTGCTTGAGATACCTTTTGTAATAAAATGTACATGAGTTATATGTTAACATTGATCATCATATTAAAGCAAAGATCTACAAGCAATTGTTATCTCCAACAATTTCTAATTTGTAGTAAGTGACAAGAAACCTATACAGAAAAATACTCCTTTCTGTATCTCTGTTTTATAGCAATGTTGGCTTTGTATATACTCAAGATTTTATTAATTTTTACTCATTGCTTCTTAAGTGATCTCTCTTCTATCTACTTTGAATATTTCTTTTGGAAAGGTAAAGAAAAATCATTGTTCATTTACTTACATTTCTGGCAGTCTACCAACTAGCTTGGTCAGAAAATTAATGAGTGACATGAATGAGAAAGAGAAATTGAATTGCTTATTAGCAATCATGTAATAGGTTTTGGCTTAGTGATTATAATAAGCCTGACAAGTTGAGTGACAGAGGAAAAAAAATCCATTGCAATTATAAGAAAACCAGAAGGCTTCCAACACACACACACACACACACACACACACACACACACACACACACACACACACAGAGAGAGAGAGAGAGACAGAGAGAGAGACAGAGAGGGACAGAGAGAAACAGAGACAGAGACACAGAGAGAGATACAGAGAGAGAGACAGAGAGAGAGAGAAGAGAGAGAAGAGAAGAGAAGAGAAGAGAAGAGAAGAGAAGAGAACATTAACAATTCAAAAGACTGTGTTGTTGTTGTACTGGGGATATGGCCTAGTGGCAAGAGTGCTTGCCTCATATACATGAGCCCCTGGGTTCAATTCCCCAGCATCATATATATAGAAAACGGCCAGAAGTGGCGCTGTGGCTCAAGTGGCAGAGTGCTAACCTTGAGCAAAAAGAAGCCAGGGACAGTGCTCAGGCCCTGAGTCCAAGCCCTAGGACTGGCCAAAAAAAAAAAAAAAAAAAAAGACCGTGTTGTTGAACCATTGGTGAATATTTATAATTCCTGGGGAAAATCAGTCTTTTAGGAGATTTCCAAATTCGTGCTCCAGGAAAAGAAAAGCACTTCTTGAAGATTTAATTTATCTACATATTAGCAGTGAGGAGAAAATAGAGTTTTCCTAGAATAAAGGGTCTTGTTCAAAGTCATAAAGAGAGAGTACAAAGCAGAGCTCCAAGTACAATTCATCAGTACCGTGAAAGTCAAACTTTTTAGTGTGTTTGTTTAGCCTACTCCATTTAATACATTTAATACTTATTGTTATTCACATGAAATTCCCAGATCTTCTTTGCTTTAAAAATGCTCTGGAGTCTGGTGACAGTATGTCACATCTTTAATCCTAGCTACTCAAGAAGCTGAGTTCTGAGGATCATATCTGAAAGCCATGGACAGGAAAACCTGTGAGACTCTTATCTCCAATTAATGATCACAAGGCTAGAAGTAGAACTGTGGTTTATGTGATAGAGTGCCTGCCTTGAGTGATGAAGCTAAGGAACAGGACTCAGGTCCTGAGTTCCATTCCTAATCCCAGGTGAAAGAAAAAAAGCAAGAGAGAGAGAGGGAGAGAGGGAGAGAGAGAGAGAGGGAGGGAGGAAGGGAGGGAGAGAGGGAGGGAGGGAGGGAGAGAGGGAGGGAGGGAGGGAGGGAGGGAGGAAGGAAGGAAGGAAAGAAGGAAGGAGGGAAGAAAAGAAATAAGAAAGGAAAGAAAGAAAAAGAGAGAAAGAAAGAAAAAGAGAGAGACAGAAAGAGAAAGAAAGAAAGGAAAGAGAAAGAAAGAAGGAAGGAAGGAAGGAAGAAAAGAAAGAAAGAAAAGTGGAGTGAAACATGCTCTTTCTTTTAATCTTAGCTACCTGGGCAATTAAGAATAGGCAGATTGGAGTTCAAGGCTAGCCTTGGCAGAAAATCTCATATGACCACATTAGAACCCTTAGCTTGGCTTGGTGAAACACACCTGTCATTCCAAGCTATGTGGGAGTCTATAATAGAAGGATTTCAGTTTGAGGCCACCCTACCAAGAAAAGTCTGAAATACTTCATCCCTATGGAAGTATCCCCTTCCTATGGTTGTACCTGCACTATCTGTGTATCTTATCTGAGTGTATTGGAAACTGTGTATACTGGTATTAGAACTAGGAAATAGAAAGGGAATACGAAAATCGAGAGACACAGGGTAAAAAAAGACAAATGACTACAAAAGCAATACTTGCAAAACTGTTCGGTATGAATGAACTGAACAACTCATGGGGGGGGGGAGGAAAGGGGGAGGGGAAAGGGGGGAATGAGGGAGGAGGTAACAAACAGTACAAAGAAATGTATCCAATGCCTAACATATGAAAGTGTAACCTCTCTGTACCTCAGTTTGACAATAAAAATTTAACAACAACAAAAAAAAAAAAAAAAGAAAGGAGAATGCGATGCCATGTGCTAGTGACCTTAGAAATAAGGAGAAGCCTAAATTTCACGGACTATGGTCCAGGCTCTGAAAAGCAAAGCTTGGAGCCATGAGCCAATGGTATCATGTCTGTGGGATCCTGGGTTCAACACTCAGTATTGGGAGAAAAGAAATGAAAGCTTGAGAAACCTAAGTCGGGAATTCCAGGGGAATTACTTGCAGGTTCTAAGTGTAATCGGCTGGCCTTGTGTGGTGACATCAACAGCTTTCAGAACAGCAGTTTCCGAAGGTGTTCAGATGAGACCCACTACACAGCTAGGCACTGAAGATCATCATACTAATTTTACAAATCTGACCAAATTTGTGTCCCTTTATTCCTACAAGAACCACTAGAACATTCAATATCTTAAGAATGCAGGTGAACATGAAGAGCAAATTTATCTTCTTAGATGATCACTATTTCCATCTCCTCATTCCTTTCTCTCCTCACTCCTAAATTACATTTGTATCTTCCAGTCTAATGTTTTAATCAAAGAAAACAGTCACCCAACTATGTTCCTAAGTCAGTAGAGAGACATTTGAAGAATGTGTATCATGTTCAGGCAATGTTCTAAATTATGTCTGAACGTATAATGAATCTAAGAGAATCTGGACAGCTAAATCATCCCTCAGAATAACTTAAACTCCTTTGTTGGTAATCCTTAGTCTGTTGTGGACAACACCATTTTCATTATCAGGTATCTATCATATTTGAAGACAGTCAGCAAGTAAACAAGGAGTTATTGTATATAAGCTCACACAGTAATGAAAAGATAAAACTTCTGTCTAGCCTTGGTAGCCTTTGTCAATGCCCAGACAAATCTCAGATAACTCATACCATAATCATTAGCAGCACTGGAAGACCAGCTGCTGGACTTCAAGTTATTCCTCAGCCCCAAGCTAAATAAAAGAGGTTTCTTCTCAGGAGGGAGAAATCAACGATGCAGAAGAAAATATGCATAAGACATTTTAAAAGTTGAATTTGAAGCTAGGAATGGTAGTAGATCCCTGTAATATCAGGACTCAGAAGGCTGAAGGAAGATGAATAAGGCTATCTGGAGTTATCGAGTCAATATAGATGCCCATCAACATATATATCTAAGCACAGTGCATTGTTCAAACCTAAAGAAGAGAAAAATCATGTTGTTACAGAAAAATGGTTGAATCCTGAGATCAAGATGTTAAGTTAAACTTTCAACATCCCATGTGTATCTGTAGCTTCTACTATTGATGATGTTCTTTTATCACCTTCTTGTGATTGTATCTACACTATCTCTGTAATCTTATCTGAGTATATTGGAAACCTTGTATACTGGTATTAGAACTAGGAAATTGAAAGGGAATACCAAAATTGAGAGACACAGGGTTAAAAAAAGAGAAACAACTACAAAAGCAATACTTGCAAAACTGTTTGGTGTAAGTGAACTGAACACCTCAAGGGGGGAAAGGGTAAGGGGGAGGGGGGAGGAGGGTATGAGGGACAAAGTAACAAACAGTACAAGAAATGTATCCAATGCCTAATGTATGAAACTGTAACCTCTCTGTACATCAGTTTTATAATAAAAACTTAAAAAAAAGATGTTAAGTTAAATAATATTTGGAATCTAGACTTTTGTGTGTGTGCCAGGTCTTGGGCTTGCACTGACCTGAGCACTGTCAATGGTTTTTTTCTCTCAAGACTTGTGATCTATCACTTGAACCACAGCTCCCTTTCTGGCTGTTTCAGAGTTAATTGGGAATGATAGTCACATGAACTTACTTGACCAAGCTAGCTTCAAACTGAGATCCTCAGATCTCAGCCTCCAGAATAGTTAGACTTACAGGCATGACTTGTCTATACCCATTTTTTAAAACAGATAAAAACGTATGAGAGGACCAATAGAGATGACTTAAAGAGAGAATAATGGGAAGGGTGTGAATTGAGTACATTATATACATGTATTCAAATGTCATAAAGAAATTTGTTATTTTGCCTAGTTAATGTGCTGATAAAAGAATACAACATACATACTGAGACCCAGTCCCAAAACAATTCAATTCAACAAGACATATATATATATATAGAGAGAGATATCTATCTATCTATCTATCTATCTATCTATCTATCTATCTATCTATCATCTATCTATCTATCTTATGTAAACTTTTTCCCTCTAAAATATTAGTAATAAGGTCCATTAACCTGCTTACTATGTATTCTGTGTGAAACTTTATAAATGGATGCATGATTTAGGAAATCATTTGTAATTCCATATGGATCTAAGACTTAATTAAACAGTTCACCAAATAATACCAAGCAATACTCTACTGAACGCTGTGATCTCAAGTGGATATGATAATTACCTTCAAAAATTAAACACTGCCTTCGAATAAATGAGAATTTGAAAAAGGTGACAATATCTCAGAGATACCATGGATTGAGAATCTGAACAATACCTCAAAAATCATAAAAGATGCAGTAGAGTAGTTCTTCTATGCCTATTTTTCATAGTAGCCTGTTTTGAGTGGGAAAGGCAGGTAGGTGCAGTGTAGGGGGTGTGAACGTTATCAGGGATGGCCATGGAAATCATTTAAGACCCTAATGATAAGATGAAGTGAAAATTCAAAATGTGAAGAAAAAAATGGTTTCAGAAAAGACAGCAGAGTGTGTAGAATATGTGCACAGGATGTTAAAACAGAAAGAAAAACAGTCTTCCAGGGAAATCAGCAAAGGCAGACTGGAAATGAATGAAGCCAGAATCCATCATGCAGTCGTTAGGGGCCCATCATGTTAAGATTTTCGACTTCATTTCCTATGACTACAAGGAAGTCTTCAGATTCTAGCACCATTTGCTACTATCCATATTTTAAAATAAATATCTGACAGTTTCTGATATATATTCTTAAAAGCAACAATTAAAAAGAACATTTTATTTATTTATGTAGGCAGTACTAAGGGCCTTAAACTTGTTTGACTTACTTTCTTGCTTAGCATTGTAACACTTGAGCCAGCCCCAGTCCTGATTTTTTGTTGTTGTTATTTTTTTGTTTGTTTTTTAGGGTGTTGTTTTTTTTTTTTGCTAGTTACTTTGAAGATAGACTTTTGAAGAATGACTTTTCTGCCAGAGCTGGCTTTGAAATTCCATCTTCCAGATTTCAGCGTATTGAGTACTTAGGATTATAGGTATGAACCACTTAGCCAAGAGAACATTTTAATCACTTTGAGAGTTCATGAATCAGTTCATGAATATTTGGTCTAGATAGTCAGTGATATTTAGAAGAAGTATTAATGATAGTATCTTATAACAGGATGTGAAGATAGGAAAAAGTGGAAGATGAATCATAATTATTAGGACTCCAACTAGAGAAACAAGATAAATATGAGTGACATTCATGGAATAAGGAATTCCTTGAAAATGTGCAGGCTAAGAAATAATGGATTAATTCAGGCAAAGTGGTAAATAAGTATTTTTTAGATTTATTAAATTCCAAATCTTAATTTGTCATCCAAGATAAGATGCTAATTGGAATATTGAGTTAATATGATTGGAAATATGGGGAAAGATTCCATTTACAAAGATAAACTTGGGAGTGTTCCACAAACCTTTACTTGAATGCCATGAGAATTTGTCGGATTCCCTTGGAGGACAGTGTGGATGAACAAGGAGTGGGCAGGAGTTGGGGTAGATTGCTGTCCCCTTCAGAGTTGTGGATGAGAAGGCCTAATGGACCAGAATTTGTTACTACAAGAAATGTATCTCTCTACTTAACTTCAAGGAGAGAATGGGAGACAATTATAAAGGGGCATATAAAGAAGGAATAAATGAAATTTTGGACAATTGTCCCAGTAACATTTCTTTAAGGGCATATGTCCTTCATTTTAGTAATGTCTTGACTTGCTATTTGCCTCTAAAATACTGGGGCTTGGGATCTCTATTGAGATGGGTACCATTTTAGGTAACATAATTACTTATAAGACTATACAAAAAGAGTAAGTTCTTTGGGCACTCTTTCTGTCAAATAGAGAAGCTGCACAGACTAGAAAGAGTTAAATATAATCTTCTGTTTGACTCAAGAATCAAGGATTCATTGTTAGAACTCTTAGTAAACCTGCTTTCTTTATAACCTTATGTATTTTATTATTTAAATTTTTTGCCATCCCTCTCTTACCTGCTCACAATGCTTTCCACCTCCCTATGTATTTTATTATTCATTAGAAAACAGCATTTTATAAAATGATTTGTAAATTCCATAGACCATGCTAGCCACATTTCAAAAAAATTAAGCAGCCATTTTTAAGGAGAGGTAATTCTAAACAACAGTATTGAAGAACAAAGCCCCAGAAAGAGCATATGGAAAGAAATTCCCTATGGAAAAGATTGGTCAGTAATTTTAAGAATCATGGAGCTGTTATATTTGAAGTAGCTGTTTTCTGGAAATATAATTATAATTTTCCTCTTCCAAATCATTGATGAAAAACTCATTACAGATTAAAGTTTAATGGTTGAAGCCATTTGTAGGAAAGAGAAAGGAATGCCATGCTGAAGTGACTGGTCACAAATGAGGAAGAACCTTGAGGACACAGCAAGATGACCAGATCCTCTAGTATGCAAACATCCAGACACATTACTTGTGTCTAACTAGGAGATAGTTCACCAATATTTCTGGTATTTATTGACATAAAAATGACTATGACTATCAGTCAATATGTAGCAGTACATGTTAGTAAGAATACGGAAAAGTTGGTAACTCTCACACATTCCTGATGGGGGTACAAAATAGTGTAGCTTCCATGTGAAGGTGTTTGGAAATGTTTCCCAAATTAACCAAGGAGTTACCATGTGCCCCTTTCAATTCTAGTTTTAGGTGTATGTATAATACTGAAAAGAATTAAGGAAGTTTACACAAAAACTAATGTGAACATTTCTAGTGTATTGACATAATAATAGTATTTTGGAATTAAAAATGGCTATCATTTTGTGAGCATTTTCTTTAGACATATCTGGAGAGTTTCTAAATTTTATCAGCTGTATTTCTATATAATTGCAAGTCTTAACAATCACCAATTCAATATGAGACTACACAAGCTTTCTTTTTCTTGGATTTTATTTTATTTTAGGCTGTTGCTTTATCTAACTTTGTAGATGAAAAATACATGATAAATTATGTACTTGATAAATGAAGGCCATGATAAAATTGCTTTAATGTTTGCACATCCAATTATTTCTCATACTAAATCACTAAAGGTAGGCTGCTTAGTCAAACAGTATGCATACTTGTTAATTGCAGCAATTAGAGAAAGTAAAACTTCTTTATTGATTTCCTCATGTCACACTGCAGATGACAATTGAGTCGCATAGGTTATTTTAATTTGGAGGTAATAAAATATTCATAGCATCTGGGATAAACTCTATAAACATACTTACAGGAGATTTGCCTAAACATTGCATCTAGACTATGCAGGCGAGCAAAATATCAGTTGTTCTTGGTTAACTCTGCTGTGAAAATGAACCTGAAGTAGAATTTTTGTGGGGGGATATAGGCTTGGTGCCTCCTAAATGGGGGAGAGGTTGAAAGCCAAGTTTGTCTGCTTGTAGAGTTCAAGAGATGTAGCTCAATGTGCACAAAGAATTTTATGCCTGCTCATCCACTGCCCCATATATATATATATATATATATATATATATATATATATATATATATATATATATATATATATTTCTTCTGAGAGAATGAGTTATGGCAATGATACCTTTCCTTACATGTGTAGTTTTTGTTAGTACAAATAGTTTATATAACACATCTTACTCAGGAGGTAAACTGTACTGTGGTCAAACTGTCAACTTTCCTGGAATTATCAATGATTTAAGCTAAAGAAAATATTCCATAGTTCTTGGGCAGTTTTTTTCAGGAAGAATCATCTCTGTAGTTAGCTGCCCCAGGATCACAGAGGGCCTAGCTTGTCTAGTCAGGGGAGAGAGGATCTGAAAGTATAACTGGTGCTGAGAATTCTTGGCAATTTCTACAGTGCCAGGCCCTTCCCAAATAGTTGAAGAATTTGAGAAAGGCATCTGAGAAAAACTATTTTCTAATTTAAGCAGCACATTACAGAACTACGAATGGGGGGGGGGGGGAATATCTGTTTTGCATCAGGTGATTATTTGCCAGGATAGGCAATTTCAGTGTGTATCCAATGCTCCTGTCACTCAGCTATGCAGATATTTCTCCTTGAGAATGTCTACATCTCCTTGAAGAGCCATCAAATATCTACTTCCCTTGAGACTAAAATTCTATAATGCCACTGGAAAATTTGCTTATGAGAGACTTATCCCAAATAGTATACAGAGGACATCCATTCTTGACATTGAGTAGTAACAAAGGTCCTCAGCACTTGAGACTTAGTAGACTGTGACTTCATGATTTATGTTGAGGTGACTGAAGTGCTAACTTCATAGCTTTTGGATGTTATATTTATTTAGGGTTGAATTTTGTAAGAGCAGAGGACACAGAGTAGTAAACATAGAGCAGTGTGCTATTGGTGATTTATGCTGAAAGCTTCTCTGAATTTTATTGTAAGGAATATAAAAGTAAAAAATATACATAAACATTGTATGAAGTATAGTGCATAAGGGAAAACAGAGCACACCATGGTAAATTTTTTTTTTTTTTTTTTTACTATGACTGGGGAGCTTTAAGCAGGCATGAAAAACATTCCATCATTGTAGAGTTGGTCAGGCAGGAATCTGAATGTCTGGAAAAGTCAAGCTGTGTTTGGGCAAGATCTACCAGCCTATATTGACCACCCTGGAGGTAGAAATGTGCTCTAATGGGCAATTATGAAAATGCTCTAACATAGGAGCTGAAGCCAGATGTGCTTAGATGAGCATGATACAGGAAGCAATGTTTTATCCGTTCCAGCATGAAGGCAGACACACCCACAAATAAAATGACAAAAGGCTTGGGAAGGTCAGTATTTTCAAAATTTTGGGAAAAATGAGGTGACTTAAATTTCTGAATCCTACTATAAGTAATAAGCTCATCCTTTTGTGCTTTCTGCAACACCAGGCCCTGTGCTATTGCTCAAAGTTAAATAATGCTTTGCCAAGAATGACTCAGAACCTAGGTTAGGGGAAATTTATTTTGACCAATGTTGTACACAGTCTCTCCAGAGATCAAATTCCATCTACAGGATAAATAAAATACAAGTGACATAAACCAGACACAGAAAGACAAATACCACAAGTTCTCTCACATAACCAAACATTTTTAGAAAGTTACTGTGCATATAGAGCAGTCATTACTAGACATTGGAAAAGGCTGTTGGGAAGTAAAAAAAGAAGATTGGATCTGATGATCTCATAGACTTGCCATGTGTGGAAACATCATAGTGAACATAAACATGCACAATTGATACATGAATCAAAAATAAAATCTAAAGAATTGCTCCACATAGAAACAAAAGTATTAATATTTTATTGAAAAGTAAACTGTTTAGAACTTAATAACATTAAGTAACGAAGTCAGGTGTGGCAGTGAAGCCTTCTCCTCCATTCACAGTCAAAGAGGGAAACTGGTTTGAGGCTGTCCAGGGCTGTAGAGACTCACAGAACTTCATCCAACAAAAAGAGAAAAAGACAGAAAAAAGAACAATTAATTTAGAAAGACAATTACAATTGAATTCATCAAATTATGTTTAGGGTAGCAACTGATTTTAAATTGATATATGTACCAGAATCACATGTTTTATGTGATCAAAAATTATATTTAGTATAATGTCAGTGGGACATTCAATATAACTCTACAGCCTTGATTCTCTATTTATATAATATGTTTAGGATCATATGACTAAATTAATTCATGCTTCCATTTCAATATTGTCCACTCTAATGTAAAATTATGACTAAATGAAAATGTTCTGATGATAGAGGGTTGTTTTCTTTTTAAAATGGAGCTTATGTTTTACATAAAAACAGAAGCAAACTAAACTTTAAGGTTTGGAGAACAACTTTGGTTTATTCCAATTAGATAGAGACAGAGATAGATAGATAGATAGATAGATAGATAGATAGATAGACAGATAGATAGATAGATAGATAGATAGATATAGATCTAGAACTCTTGATAAGATCCATTGATAAGATCCATCTAGATGGGTAGGTCTAGATCAAGATCTAGATCAAGATATAGATATCTATCCATGCATCCTATCTATCTCCCTTGGCAAAAACTTTTGGACAACAAATATCTTGCTCATATCTATAAGGAGATATTTGTGTTAAAATATATATCTATATAACATTATGTATATATTTCTTTTTCTTTTTATTTCTATTTCTTCTTCTTCAGAGTGAAAATTAAAATCACAGAAGTGTTCTAACAGTGGCTGTTGTCTAGAGATTATCCAAAGAAACAGGAGCCTATTTCACGAGTAAGATGTTCTCACTATTTGAGTCCTGAGGTATTCCCAGGGAATTGATTTGTGAGCTTCTTTTCAATGAACATAAATTTGAATGGTGTTTTAATGATCATAACCAAAATATTGGTGGCTTTTATCTATATTTTTAATACTTGTTTTCTTACACTGATGATTTTGCCTGCTTAGCATGCTAGGGTTAAAATAAAACACTGTAAAATGGAGATTCAGTAGTAAATAAACTAAACATGTAAATCTGCTCATCACATGATCACTGAAACCAAAGACTAAATGGCACTGAAAACAAACACTATGCCAAAAGTAAGGATTTGTACAGTTTAGAAAATTCTCTTAAAGACCAGAAAATGAAATCAAGTATTAATCACTTGATTATTGTTAGCAGAAAGAACTAGATATACTGCAGTTTGTACAGTGTTTGTGTACATGCAGACATAGTGGGTTTCATTCATGTGTACAGGGATGCATGCTTTGTCTTAGCACAGAAAATTAGGGTACTGAATCTTTTCTATTTATATAACTTGACACATTCTAAAAAACAGTGCTATTTCTCCTATAAACAAATGTGACCTTTGTGAGGCTGACTAGTTACCATCTGATGTAAGAATATGTATTGGCATCTGTACTTGGAATATGCCTGTATGTATATACACACAGGTAGAAGACATTTAATTTTGACCACAAGATGATATGTGTTAGTCTAATATTACTTGGACAGGTGTTTTGATTATAAATAGTTCACAAATATATTTAGTTCCAACTGTTTTCTATATAGAATCAAAAATGTGAAATTGCTACCTTGAATTTTCAAATAGATATCAAAATGGCTATATTTTCTATGTTTTGTTTTATATTCTTAGTGTCACTAATGTGTTCCTTACTATCCTTATTGTAATGACAATTCAATTTGAGACTGGGGACTAGGGTGTTTTTCTGATTACCTCCTACTGTGTGGTAATGATATTGACAGTGATTTAAATTTAAACCCAATGGCCCTAAGAAAAACTGAACAAAGCAAAATGGAATTCAGAATTACTTGTTTACTTTCCACTTTGTACAAAATTCTCTGGGTGATACAAAGCTATGGAAGAGCCCATGTCCACCAAGAGATTCCACTGAGGCCCACTGCTCTCATAGAGGCCCTTTCTTGGGACTGTGTGGTACTCTTCCTCTCAGGAGATCCCAGGCTCTCAGGTGTAAGCTGTGAATTTTCTGTACTTGGTGGAGGGAGTACTCTTCTCAGCTCCCCATTGGTCCTGTCTTGGTCCATGAAGTAGGGAAGTACCTCATTTGGAAAATTACATCCATGGTTTATTTGTTGTTGTTGTTTTTTAATTTAACTATGCCCAAAGGAAAGATCTAGCCTATCTGACCGATGGAACAGGGAGCCACTCTATCTCACAGGACTCTTCCACCCAGTCCTGTTACAGTGATTCTCTGCTTTAAGGATGCCAGTTACTAGGGTCTGCTCTGGTTGAAGTTGTGTGTGTGTGTGTGTGTGTGTGTGTGTGTGTGTGTGTGTGTGCGCGCGCGCGCGTGCGCGCACGCGCGCCTGCCTTCAGGCATATAAACTTCAGGCACAACTTCTTCCTAAGGAGTGCTATATATCCAGCTGGATGAAGAGAAAGGATAAAATGTGTCATGAGAGACACAGATACGATATAAAGGTGAAAGAAAAGTACTATTCAGGGGCTGGGGATATGGCCTAGTGGCAAGAGTGCTTGCCTTATATACATGAGGCCTTCGGTTCAATTCCCCAGCACCACATATACAGAAAATGGCCAGAAGTGTCACTGTGGCTCAAGTGGAAGAGTGCTAGCCTTGAGCAAAAAGAAG
Source organism: Perognathus longimembris pacificus (assembly GCF_023159225.1). Lineage (NCBI taxonomy): Eukaryota > Metazoa > Chordata > Mammalia > Rodentia > Heteromyidae > Perognathus > Perognathus longimembris. Next base: position 35,717,506 of record NC_063169.1, read on the forward strand.
CCAGGGACAGTGCTCAGGCCCTGAGTCCAAGCCCCAGGACTGGCCAAAAAAAAAAAAAAAATACTATTCAAGTTCTAAGGCTAGTTAAAGATATTAAGCTCTATGTTTGAGAAGCCATTCATATTCCCAGAAAACAATGGCTTTTATTTTCATAAAAACATCTCATAACACATAAAAATATTTTAAAATTATTTGAACAACCGATTTCCCAATGAAAATATGCAAAATAGAAGAACATAAACTGGTTTCTCAAATGGACTGAACCAATAAGATTACTAAGCCAGAACTCTATCCTGTGAGGATATTCTTTCCAGGTGATGTTTTTAGTGAAGACACTTTCAAATAGCAATAATGATAATACATTCTGAAAACTTTATCTGAGGTAAAATTACTTTCAAAGACCATTCTCATGTGTTACTCAGGCTGAGAATATTAATGTGAGAAGGAAACTGGGAGTTGTAGGAAAGAATAAGGAGCAAGGGAAATGGTGAATGCACAGGGAGAGAGATATAAAGGAATACTAGTCAAGTATAAAACACGAACTGTAATCCTTTTTAAAGATAGGACCTTAGTAATAAGCTGACTCTCAGGCAGTATTTACGATGTAGAAGGTTTATCCTACAGTATGCTTATCATTAGAATGTGGGGTGTTGAAGCAGAGACCAAGAACTTATGTAATAACAACTGATAAAATTTGAAGAGAGAGAAATTATTAGGATTAAATTCCAACCAGTCATTTGCACTCTTACACCATTCAATCATTAGGCTCTTTGCTTGAAGCACTCTCAGTGGCCAGGAAGACATTCATTGAAGATGAGTCTGTGCTCTCACATTGCACTGTTATATTTGTCTCTGAACTTCATTTTATTTTATTTTGCCAATCCTGGGGCTTGGACTCAGGGCCTAAGCACTGTCCCTGGCTTCTTTTTACACTCTGCCACTTTAGCCACAGCACCACTTCTGGATTTTTCTGTGTATGTGGTGCTGAGGAATCAAACCCAGGGCTTTGTGCATGCTAGGTAAGCACTCTACTGCTAAGCCACATTCCCAGCCCTGAACTTTATTTTATAAACAAGTTGTGCTTTTAAAAGTGATAGTGGAGAGACTATGATTGTCCAAACTTGGTTTAGGAAGACAGAAGAAATTGTTTTTTGATCACTCATGGTATACTCAATTCCAAAGAAATAACCTACATATGTAAACTAATGTAATTTTATTTGAGATCTATTCCAGTTTATCATCTTAGCTGTGTCCGCTTTCACCAACTATCTGAAAACTAAGTTGTAAATATTGGTAGAAACAAGTAAATAGTTAAAATGCAGATAGAAGGGCTTCTTAACTTCATATCTTCCACAGGAAGCAAAATAATGCACAAAGTAAGAGGAGTGAGGAAAGAGAAATATTAGACAGGCTTCAACCTATTTAAAACATGATTTAGGGTAATGTTCCAAAATATTACAATACTCCATCATAGTTTACCCATCAGTTCTAGTTAGAACCAAAAGGTATGTTTTTCTCATGAAATCTTCAAAATGTAAACTGAACAAATAACTTATATTATTTACTTTGTACTTTCCAGATGAGAGGAATGCATAATCATGTAAATATCTCTAAATATTTACATTTATGATCTACATAATTACTACAAATAGCAAAAATGACTCCTTCAGAGCCTCATTTTTAAAGCCAACAAACAAAAAGCATGAATATGTCATTACTTAAATCTCCACATGGTACCCATTTTTCAGTCAATTATTATAAAAGCTTATGAATGTGACTTTTAGCAAACTGTTAACATGATACTTTAACCATTTACCATAACTGACCCCCAAAACAAACTTATGCTAGAAAAACTTCAATTTTTCTTATATCTGAGCATCTAGGGGGATGATTAGAAATATTATTTTAAATTCTATTAACAGTTCCATAAGAGGGCTAATGTCTTAAGGAAATATATTACTAGTCATTTAATACTAGAGTGTCAGCTGCCAATATATCTGATATATGTCTTAGTATCCATGAAAAGATTAAGACATTTTCTTTCTAGTATGATTCAAAAAAGTAATGATTTGGAACTTCCTAAAATAATAATATCACTAATTGAGAATATGTCTCTTTAGTCGGGTGCTGGTGGCTCATGCCTGTTAATCCTAGCTACTCAGGAGGCTGAGATCTGAGTAACTCAGTTTGACATCAGCCCAGGCAAAAAAAAAGACTCCAGGAGACTCTCATCTCCAGTTAACCACTCAAAAATCAGAAGTGGTGCTATGGCTCAAAGTGGTAGAGCTCTAGCCTTGAGCTGAAGAGCTCAGGGACAGTACCCAGGCCCTGAGTCAAATCCAGACTAAAAAAAGAAAGAAAATAAAATATTTCTCTTTAAATTTATAAATATAGAGTGTTTGGAAGTAATGTTCAAAAGAACAACTCAATATTGATACATATGACTTAGTACATCTCCAAAAGTTAATAAGATTTAGTCCAGGAGCCGTATTTTCAGAATAGGACTTACATTTTCTTAGTAAATATTCAAGAATTTAATGAACATAAATAAGATAATGTTATACTTTGAATACACAATAGATGCTTAGAACTTTCTCAAATCCTTTTGCATTACAATACTTTCTAAAGTAACTCATTTGAAAATTATTATATTGTTTGTCAATGCTTCATCATTTTTGTGTGGGATCTCATTATGGATCTGCATTATATCAACTATCACAACAATGTCTGAATTCTATTTTTTAGTATATTCCCCAATGTGTATATGATAGGTTAGCCCAGTTAAGCATTATCCATTCCTTAGGAACCATAACAAACAGTTGAGACTCCACACTACTAAATGTCTAGTCAGAAAGCTCTGGAACATGAACTAGCTATTTATTTTAAAAGCTTTAGAGGCCTCAAACATAATTTCCAAGCAATATTTTGTATTGTTTTGAACCCTGTCATGGCATGATGGGATTGTAGCTTAAAGAATGGGGATGTAACACATACATAATTCGCAGAAACTTAGAAATGCATCTTTCACATCTAGGATCGCAATGGAAACAACATTCCATTGGAATATCTAATGGTCAAACTTTGTTTCAGTAGACCATCATGACCAAGAAAATCACCCCTGAAAAATTCAAGCATGCTCAGAGTGCAGAGTGCTGTGCTGCAGTACAGATGCTCAATTCAAATTTCTTTCACCATTAGACAAAGTCACCTGACTTTCTACAGAATCTCAATTTTTTATTTTATTACTTCAGTTAGGCACATTAACTTTTACCTTGCTTTGGGGCTCAATTTGCTTTTAGGAGACAGATTTGCACAAAATGAAGAGCAGGGAGACAGCAGCTCTCACAGGGATTGAAATGCAACTGATAATGGCAGGGGATTGACATAAAATGTTTTGTATCAACTGAGCCATGTAATGTACTCTTGGCAATTTACTTTTTTTGTTTTTGACATGTCTTCTGGTAGTTTTTGTTATGATGACTTTTGGCCACAGTTGGTTAACACTATGCATAAGAAATGTGCAAATAAGGCAAACCTAATTTACTACATTAAACTGCCTCTGAAGCAACATACACATTTTAAAGTTGATGCAACTACACTTGAGAATCCTTCCAAAAAGTAGGAAGAGAAGAAAAAAAAATAAAACAAGAAAACAGTTTTGCAAGGGGCATAAAAGACATTTTAGCCAAACATTATTGTATTTGATCCATGAAGTTTTTTCCAAGTGCAAACTACAAAAGACACTTCTCCATTGTTTCTTCATTTTCTTTTTCTAATAAAGATTTTCTTGAGAAAATATTACAATTTTTCCAACATTTAGTTGTAAAGGGAAAATGTCCCCTCAGATGAAAATAAAAGATTCTCTATTTGAAACAAGGACAATATCAATTGGGATTTTTGGTTTGCAAGTGGCATATTTCAAATTCCTCCTAACTTTAGCACAAAGGGAATTTATTTGTTCAAGGAACCCGAGGACACTGAAGTAGATTATAGAATCAATAGCATATCCTAGAAACCATCTCCAAGGTCTAAAGTAGAGTACTGCTCATCACTTTATCTCTCTCTCTATCTCTTACTCTCCTCCCTTTCCCATCCATCTCTATCTTCCTTTGTTTCTTTCTCTTACACATTTTTTACAATCCTGACCTGTCTTTTCCTATTTCTATTTTATCTTTCTGAAGAAAATAAGTTTATCATGATGTCTGTGCTTGTTCTCTGAGCAGCCCCAAATGAACAACTTAATGAACATAAGGTGCTGGCATTTCCCAGTGTCAATATAACAATTCCAAGGATAATTTCTAATTCATTTAACTTGGACCATAATGCCCATTGCTTGACTCAATCATTGTTATTAGAGGTGAAGAATACCATGATGAGACAAAATTAGGCCATATAGGATCTGTTGGCATTCAGGTGAAGCTATCAAATACCATTAATACCGATGGATAACTGTCCCCTTGTTGAGAAACTCAGAACTGAAGCTGTGGACTTACCTCAATGTGGGCACAAGGCCTTGTGTTCAATGCTTAGCATCAAAAAAGAGAAAAAATAAAAAAAGAGAAGGAGAGGGAGGGGGAAGATAAGATGGAAGAGGAGGAGGAAGAGGAATAAAACTCAAAACTATCCAACTTAAATGTATAGCTCCTCTGCAGTAAGTCTTATTGTACGTCTATATTTTTAAGACTCTGCTTTTTAAACTTGTCTTAGAACTAAAAGATTTTTCCAAATCACTTCCAAGATAGTTTATACTGCAAAAGAAAAGTAATAAATGCAACATGCAACTTTGTTTCCAGTGAACTTTGTTTTAGGTATTTGTTTAGGTATTACCTATTTTGAGAATGTTATATGAGGCACAGTAGTTTAATTTTAGCAAATGTAGATGGCTGTTAAAGCAAAGAATGTGGCTAAAAATATTAGGGGTTCTAAAAATCTAAGACAACTACTCCTATTCCCCCCACCCCATTCCAGTGACTTAGGCTGTATTTAACCAAAACTCAGCTGTGACTATAATTGTTGTTGCCATGTGAAAATAACTCCTGGATGCAACCTAATCTTCTTGCTTCTGGAATGCTTGAGCTAATTTAGATGCTATGGGTGAATGAGCTTGAGAGTGACCTCAAATTCTGAGATGTTGCTAGTCACAATTAAGTTTCCAGAGAGTGCAAAAGCAATGTGTAACATTTCTCAGGCAGTGCATTTAAAAATGTATAGTTATGATTGAGTTCAGCTTTTGATGAAGTTGTCAGTGGATAACAAAGATGTTAAGTAGAAATGATGAATGATGATCACATATAAGTTTTCTTTAGAACCTTCTAAGAATGCATTTCACGGTATCAAATGAACTTCACCTGTGTAGCTCACCACTGTCATAGGAAAGAGAAAAGTATTTACTGCCCTCAATTCAGAGGAAGATTGCCATGCAATTGAGCAGGAATCCAATAATTAAAAAGGACCCAATGAGTATACAATTATGCAGTGAAAAATGAACTCACCTGATATTTCAGAGTTTTAGAAACTAATTATCAAAAGCTTTTCAGAACCACTGATAAACTTGCAGTTCTACTGGAATGAAGTTGTCTCTCATTTATTTGTTTCTTTGTTTGTCTATCTTAAAGTAATTGTACAAATAGGTTTCAGTCCAATATGTCCATTTATGATCAAAATGTGTCGTGGTCAATGTCATTTCTTCCATTGTTGCAGTTGTCTGAGTAGCCAGCTGATGACAGTCCTCTCAAATCTCTTCAAAGTAACACTAGATTTCCCATTTTCTGGAATTTCCAAGTGGGAAATGTTTCATTTGGCATTTTTTAAGGGTCTTCTGTTTAATCCTGGGAGATTCTCAAATTCTGTACAAAAATCCATCATTGATTTTCAAGAATAAGCTAAAAGTAAATTACAGGTTTTAATTATCTTGATATGACAAAAGATTCCTTTAGATATCCTGGTAGTTCATGAATCCAATGATAAATGTTTCTAAATGACACTCAGGAAAGATACACATGGAGCAAGGGAGCGGCAAAGTGATCACAGAATCAGAGCTTTGTGGTGGTCCTGGGAAGTGATGGATGTATTACATGCTTCGGTATTTTTTATTTTCTAATAATTATTTATTGTCAAAGTGATGTACAGAGGGGTTACAGTTTCATACATAATGTCATGGGTACATTTCTTGTACTATTTGTTACCTTCTCCCTCGTTCCCCCTCCCACCTCCCCCTTCCCCTCTCCCCCCATGAGTTGTTCAGTTGGTTTACAACAAATGGTTTTGCGAGTTTTGCTTTTGGAGTTGTTTGTCTTTTTATCCCTTGTCTCTTGATTTTGATATTCCCTTTCACTTTCCTAATTCTATTACCACTATATACAGTATTCAGGGTACTCAGATGAGATACGATGATAGCACACGGACAACCACAGGAAGGGGATACAAGAGGATCATCAACAATAGAAGCTACGGTTCACATGGTATGTTGAAAGTAATTACAACAGTGATATAACAGTCCTTTCCATAACATGGAGTTCATTTCACTTAACATCATCTTATGTGTCCATAAGGACATAGCTATTTGGCTCTTGTGATCCTCTGCGCTTTCGTTTTTTAGTATGTAAATAAATACAATAATACATTGTCTTAGAAGACTCAGTAATAAATTTTTTAAAGCTTACATTAAATGTGTTGAATGATTCATATGATATATAATGTATATTATCCAGGAAAAAATTAAAGAGGCTTAGCTTAGGTGGCTATAGTCTTAACTCCAAGGGGCTAATTGAGATCTGGGGAAAGTCTTCCTTTATGAAAGCTTGCACATATCTAGAACATAGCTAGGGAATTTCTGAAGATACATAAATTTTGTCTTCTTTATGCCAAATTGGGTGTGGGTGGTAAATGATTATTCTTCTGCTTCTGTGAGTTCAGAAATTGCCTTTTTGTTTACCCATGTGTTCTCAGAATCTAACAGATTGCCTGGTATGTTGTAGTAATAGTAACATGAGATTAATGATAATAATAATAATAATAATAATAATAATAATAATAATAATAATAAAAAGGTAATAAGATCATTGAGTTTTTGCTAGGTGGAAACTTGGAATTTCAGTCTTTGAAATATAACAAGTAGTATGTCCAGGGGGTTAGTTAGGTCCATTCATGTCTGGAGCACTGAGGCACACGTGCTGGTGGTTCCTGGAATGAAGTGCTGGGGTCTGGAGAAGTTCTCTTTGCTCTACCTGATCATGTTACTTAGACCCTTTACTCTTCAGGATTTTTTGTCTCAGAAGACCCCCATTTGATACTCTGGGTTATGAAGCTCATTGAACTTTGAGAGCTTCTTGAAACAATGATGGAAAAGTCAAAATAAGTCTTAATTCCATAGAAAATAAGAAATAATCTGCTAGCAGCAGCAAAGATCGGAACAGTGGTCTTACTCAAAATTATATCTGTGTTATTGCTACAAACAGAAACTCCATAAATTGTTAGCAAATACAAACATAGGTAGGAACACCAAAAAGAACCTCACTCCACAAAAATAGAGCCATTGTGCTTGGTATGGTAGTTCATCAATTAACTGGTGCATTATAGTTAACATTGTAATAGAAGGCTATACTTACAGAGTCAGTCCTAGAAAGTATATGTCCACTAATAAATATTCATTTTAAATGACTACTGTTTAATAATTGTAAACTATAACATAAGAAAAACGAATAGGATTACCAATACTAGCTTTAACTTGAACTCATAATCAGGATACTAGTAAATACTAAACCCACTGTACTCAGTTCACTGTACCCACCTTTTCAGAAGTCAAGATTACTTTCTGGTCTCTATTCTACGGCACACACTATAAATAATCACAATTGTCATCGTGGACTTAGCACTTTGGCATCATCTTCTAACATTCTAATTTAATTTAAAGGTTTGTTTTGTATTCAGAGGGCATTAGATGAATGCATAATGTAATTGTCAAAGAGAGACTCACCTAATTTCTGTATAATTCCACATTGAAGTGAAATGGAATCATTAAGAAAAACAACTATTGATAAAGACTACTCAGTCAATCCCTAATTACTGACAGGTAAATAAATAAGAGTACTTTCTCATTTTAACCTCTGGAAGGCAAATTTCTTTCCATCTGTAAATTCTAAGTTGATTTTTAAACTGATTAAAATATTAAGTGTTTATTATCTCATTTAAATGAAGATTTTGGACAAAAGATACATTCACGTCCATGCATATAAATTTATGTATCAGTGTTTTATAATTACACACATAGTGCAAATTTGGAGGAAAATAAATTGGTAAACATATTTATTTTGATCTTTTAAAATAATTATTCCTTAATATCATTATATTTGTAAGGCTTTAATTGTAAAATATAGAAAATAAATAGACTAACTAAATTACTTCAAATGGAAACCCAGGTAAGGTCATAGATGAAGGAACAATATTGCTTTTATAAAAACTTTTCTTTTGAAACTATTTTCTCCTTCAAAGATCACATTCTTGATGTGGGAAAAAAAATCAGAAACAAATATATATCATTTGTTCAGTAGCCCCTTCATATGAGAAGCTAACATTTTACCTGAAGCATAAAAAATTCTACTAAAAGAGATATTCCTTTGTTTTTCCTGCACATCAAATAAAGATTCCATTTTCTACCCTTTGCCATATTAAAACATGTTTTAGTTTTGTTTGTTAATATTGATCAGCACACACACATACACAACACAATCACTTTCTCCAAATTCAGAAAACAAAAGACTTCACTTGGCAGTTTTCCCAGAAAAAAAATAATAAATGCATATTCAGACTACAACCTGTTTTGTTTTTCCTGAGATAATTTATCACACCTTTCTACAGATATTCCTTGCCAACAGTAGTCAGAGGTGTGCATGAAACACAGCACACAGTGAACCTGGAGCTGAGGAGCTGTTCTTTTCCTATTGATAGAGGCACAACTATGCCTTTCTAAATTTACAAATATGTAGTATACACTCAAATTATTTCTACTTATTTTCCTGTATTGTGATATCCAAGTCTGACTTTTGAACCATTGGATTTTCTGAAATTTTTTCCACAGGTTTTAGCATTCTTTGTTAAGTTATTGGATATATGTACTTAGGTAAATACATGATGGATGACATTATTTCCATGTCTCGTTGATATGACAGAGTACAGCCAGGATTCTGAATGCATTTTTGAAGCTTTTGTTGTTACTAAATATGAGATATATGAAATTGGGACATAGAACCAGAAATCATAGCATTTAAACTGTAATACTTTACAATTGTAAAAGTGTTTGATTAATAACTGATACTGATGGCTGTTCAGTGAGAGATGAGATGGTAAGTAATTTCATGTGAAAGTTTTGTTCTCAAGTTTAAATAACTGTATCTCATCTGAGTACCCTGGATACTGTATATACTGGTATTAGAACTAGGGAAGTGAAAGGGAATATCAAAATTAAGAGACAAAGGATAAAAAAGACAAATGACTCCAAAAGCAATATTTGCAAAACCATTTCGTGTAAACCAATTGAACAACTCATGGCGGGAGAGGGAAAGGGGGAGAGGGAGGGGGGAAATGAGGGAGGAGGTAACAAATAGTATAAGAAATGTACCCATGGCTTGACACATGAAATTGTAACCCCTCTGTACATCATTCTGAAAATAAATAAGTAATTATTTTCAAAATTTTAAATAATATAGGTCACTGTCTATGAGCTGTAGGGGCAAAAGAGTCTCTCATTATAGTATAAAATTATCATAACTTTTATAGGATATCATGTGATAACACTATGGAGCAATTTATTTTCTGTAGTAGAAATTAAACCTAAGATGCATACTCAGCATCATTCAAACACTCTACCACTTGAACTATACCACCAACTCAAAGAGCAATTTCACTTGCCATGCATGTGAGATATTAATATACTAATAAATATATAATGGTGAATTAAGTATCAAACTAAATTTGTATTTAATCAATGGATTATAAAAATTGCCATCTGTAAGTAAATTTACAAGAAAATGTGAAGATTAGTCATAATTAAGTATTATGATACATAATACTCAGTCTAGACAGTCAAATGCTCTATTCATCAATTAGAGAAATGTTAGCTCAGAAAATGTAAACCCTTACTCTAATCTTTAAAAATGTAAATATCAAAATTATACCAGAGGATTTTAAGTGTTTTATGTGCTAAAAAATTATCTCTAATGTTACTTGATAACAGAAAAAAATGCTTTTTAACTAGAATAAATCATATTATCATCTAAAATATTATTTCTAGAACCTTTGATCATTACTTTCAGGTATGAAGCAGTAACTTATAAAGTAATTCTATAATGAGTAACTGAAAGATACATTTGAAACAAAATGCCACGAGTTTTTATGCTCTAAACAAACTGAAAATAAATTTAATAAGACGTGTAGAAATTAAAATTGGAGCCAAAATGGCTTTCTGAGAGACACAGAAAAGAAAGTTTTCTCAGTGAAAAGACATATTATAGAGGGAAAGATTAAGATTGGAAAGATATCAACTGCTAATCTTATTTTCAGGCTTATGAGAATTCCATATCAACATGAGTAGAGTGTTTCCTGTGTCCTAATAAGAGTATCTTAAATTTAGTAATTTAAAATAGTCAAAACCTTTATAAAGAGAGAATTAACCAAAGAAACAAATATTTAAAACATTATGGACTATATTAAAGAAAAAAATATATATGAGTGTGTATGTGTCTATATATATTCAAATAAGAATTACAAGAAAATTTAAATTACTTAAGATTTTAAATTTGATCTTTTGCTTAAAGAGACAATGTGGGAGAATGTATGAAATTACATACATATGATATTAGTATATGCAAAAGAAGCACTGATTCAATAGATGAACTGATAAGTGGTATCAGAAAAACTGCCAAGATTTTTGGAGAAAAACCAATCATCATATATCTTCTTTTTGTAGTTAATATTAAAATAAATTCCAGATGGAATGGATTTCCCCACAAGAAAAAGGAAATCTCCAAATGTTTGAGAGAAGATAATAAATTTGGAAGGCAATACTTCAAATACTTCAAATAGTCTACAAAAATCATGAAGAAAGTCAATATCTTTAACAATTTTAAATAAAATTAAGGGGCAATAAAGTTTGCATAAACCTTGTTCTTTCCATAACTAGTGGTTTATATTGTAACTTACAATAGAACAGTTAGTACTTACTATTCTTCACATAATATCTCTGGATATGGACTCTTGTTAGTTTTACATATAAACTTTGGAACCCTACGACATTGTTGGTGGGAGTGTAAACTTGTTCCATCACTCTGGAAAGCAGTATGGAGGTTCCTCAAAGTGCTAAACATAGAGCTCCCCTATAACCCAGCAGCTCCACTTTTGGGATAGATAGATGGATAGATGATAGGTACTAGGAAAATGTAGAATGTTTTAAATGTCTTCAACATCTCTAAACAAGCTGGTGTTTTCATTAGACACTGGCCTCTATTTAGGAAGTATGTATTTACGGGAACATTTTCATTTTGTTGACCCTGGTCATCCTAAAGACTTCTTTCCAATTCACTCCAGGCATCCTCAGCCAACCATTAATTAGATCTACTGTGCCTGTATTTCACTAAGGCAGGTATCATGGGAAAAGGAGGGTATCATTGTTTCACATCATCCACCGCCCCAATTCCACTGTGAAAACTCCATTGCCAATGCATTTTTGCTCATGTTTCTTTACATTCAATCAATAGCATTCTTGACACTGTCAATCTCATAATTTTACTCCAAGTGTGTCTGTGGTAATATAAAAATATAAAAAGTATATAATTTAATTGAAATAATGTATGTACAAAATAGTGCAAAAAATGTGTATAATCCAGTGGATTTTTACAAAGTGGAAAACCTATACAACAGTACATATATAAAGAATGACAAGTAAATAAGTAAGTTAGTGTATGCCAAAGGGAGACAAGAAAATGAAGAGCTACAGAGATGTAGAACAAAAACAAAGTATTCTGATGCCCACAAAAATCAAAGAGCTTCTTTGAATGCCAGAAAAACCAGGACATGTTGAACAGAAAGGAAGATATATCTGAATGGACTTGGCTAAAAAGAAGTTCCATCACACTGTTTCAGAGTTTAGTTCAGAATCCAGATTGCAGTCAATTAGAAAGTGAACACATTTAAGGATATGGATATAAACAGTGAGTGTTGCACACAGATGAGAGGTTTTTTTTTTATATTTATAAAGCAGTCTGTGAAAGGTAGTGGTTAAAAGGACACAGTAGGGGCTGGGGATATAGCCTAGTGGCAAGAGTGCCTGCCTCGGATACACGAGGCCCTAGGTTCGATTCCCCAGCACCACATATACAGAAAACGGCCAGAAGCGGCGCTGTGGCTCAAGTGGCAGAGTGCTAGCCTTGAGCGGGAAGAAGCCAGGGATGGTGCTCAGGCCCTGAGTCCAAGGCCCAGGACTGGCCAAAAAAAAAAAAAAAAAAAAAAAAAAAAAAAAAAAAAAAAAAAGGACACAGTAGATCTTGTTGGGACATAGACTGAGAGAATTTGATCAACAATGTTTTATGCATGAAGAAAAATGATTTATTGGGTGGAGTTCCATGAATCTTCAGGGACCAAAAGTTACATATTTAGTGGATCATTGATAAGTGGAATTAATTTTGGAATCAGGTATTTCCCAAGAAACTCTGAGTCATTTTATGCACAGTGGCACAGCAAAACCTTTATCTGGTATGGCCTTTGTTATTGGGGTGTGATTACTTTTAGGCTCTTATATACATACATATTTCTTAAAAAGAAACAAATGCAAATTGAGTCTGGTGTATCATAAAAGCAATTTTCTACTTCAGTCATCATACATGTCTACCAATCTATCAATATTTGCTTCTATTGTTGGTGGTGGTGTTAGCTGCAGTCCATTTTTTCCCTTTGCAGAAAACCTTTTTCCCTTCTGGCTAATTTTAATATTTCAGACTCATGTCTAGGGAAGGATTTCATTTTTATCTTTCTTTGCTTAAATTAAGTTTTCTTCTTCTGTCTATTAAATATCAAATTTCTTCCATTCTAGTTCTTCACATACTGTCTATCCTAATAAACCCATCTCTACAAGAATTCTCAACATATACATGCTAGACCTATATATAATATAAAATAATATTCATTGTTATCTCTTAATTATTTTATGATTTCCACTGCTGTGTTTCTCCATTACACAAAGTATACTTTCTTTTTTTTTTTTAAAGTTTTTATTATAAAACTGATGTACAGAGTGGTTACAGTTTCATACGTTAGGCATTTGATACATTTCTCTTTTTTTTTTAAAGTTTTTATTATAAAACTGATGTACAGAGAGGTTACAGTTTCACACGTTAGGCATTGGATACATTTCTTGTACTGTTTGTTACCTTGTCCCTCATACCCACCTCCCCCCTCTCCCTTTCCCCGCCTGAGGTGTTCAGTTCACTTACACCAAACAGTTTTGCAAGTATTGCTTTTGTTGTTGTTTCTCTTATTTTACCCTTTGTCTCTCAATTTTGGTATTCCCTTTGAATTTCCTAATTCTAATACCAGTACACACTGTTTCCCATACACTCAGATAAGATTACAGAGATAGTGTAGATACAATCACAACAAGGTGATACACGAACATCATCAATAGTAGAAACTACAGATACACATGGGATGTTGAAAGTAGTTTCAACTCTGATATAACAATCATTTTCATAAAATGGAGTTCATTTCACTTAGCATCATCTTATGGGATCATAAGGGTATAGGTATTGGGCTCTTGTGATCCTCTGTTGTGACTTGCCTAAACCTGTGCTACTTAGTCCCGATAAGGGAGACCATAGAGTCCATGTTTCTTTGGGTCTGGCTCACTTCACTTAGTATAATTTTTTCCAAGTCCTTCCATTTCCTTACAAATGGGGCAATGTCATTCTTTCTGATAGAGGCATAAAATTCCATTGTGTATATGCACCACATTTTCCTGATCCATTCGTCTACAGAGGGGCATCTGGGTTGGTTCCAGATTCTCGCTATGACAAATTGCGCTGCAAAGAACATTGTTGTGCTGGTGGCTTTACTGTGATTTTGTTTGTGGTTTTTTGAATAAATACCCAAAAGTGGGGTTGCTGGGTCATAGGGGAGTTCTACATTTAGCCTTCTGAGGAATCTCCATACTGCTTGCCAGAGTGGCTGAACCAGTTTACATCCCCACCAACAATGAAGCAGGGTTCCCTTTTGGCCACATCTCCTCCAACAACTGTTATTGTTAGATTTCTTGATATATAACATTCTTACTGGGGTGAGATGGAATTTCAATGTTGTTTTGATTTGCATTTCTTTTATGGCCAGTGATGTAGAGCAGTTTTTCATATGTCTCTTGGCCATTCTCATTTCCACATCAGAGAAGTCTCTTTGTAGGTCTTTAGCCCACTTGATGAGCGGGCTATTAGTTCTTTGCAGTTTTGTTTTGGAGGAAGGTAAATTTTTTAATTCTGGAAATATTTTAGATATGAGGCCTTTGTCCGTTGAATGGCCGGTAAAGATCTTCTCCCAGTCTGTGGGCTTTCTGTTGATCTTGCAAGCCATGTCCTTTGCCGTGCAGAAGCTCTGCAGTTTGATGCAGTCCCATTTGGCAAACCTTTCTTTGATTTGCAGCCTTTCTGGGTCTTTGTTCAGGAAGTTCTGTCCTGTGCCAAGGAGCCCAAGTGTTTCTCCTACTTCTTCCTTTAGTGTTTTCAGGGTGTTGGTTTTGATTTCGAGGTCTTTAATCCATTTGGAATTGATTTTGGTGCTGGGTGATATATAAGGATCTAGTTTTAGTTTGTTGCATGTGTGGAGCCAGTTTTTCCAGCACAATTTGTTAAACAGGCTATCTTTCTTCCAAACTATTGTTTTAGCCCCTTTATCAAAGATTAAGTAGGCATAGTTCTGTGGGTTCATTCCCGGGCCTTCAATTCTGTTCCATTGTTCTTCAGGCCTGTTCCGGTGCCAATACCAAGCTGTTTTTATTACTATAGCTTTATAATACAACTTGAAGTTGGGTATTGTAATTCCTCCAGCACTGTTCTTTCTGCTTAGGATTGTTTTTGCTATTCTAGGTC
Organism: Perognathus longimembris pacificus; assembly: GCF_023159225.1. NCBI lineage: Eukaryota > Metazoa > Chordata > Mammalia > Rodentia > Heteromyidae > Perognathus > Perognathus longimembris. Next base: position 35,732,628 of record NC_063169.1, read on the forward strand.
TTTTATTATTCCATATTAATTTCTGGATTGCTTCCTGTATTTCATCAAAAAATGGTGTTGGGATATTAATGGGTATTGTGTTGAATTTGTAGATAGCCTTTGCAATATTGCCATTTTGATTATATTAATCCTCCCAATCCAGGAAAATGGGAGGTTTTTCCATTTCCTTATTATTACACAAAGTATACTTTCTTTATCCTATCTTCATGGTCATTGTCTTTGCTGCTTGAAATTTCCATTGAACTTTCAGTTATATAATCATTAAATTTTCATTGAAAAATTCAATCTTGCTCTTTTACATTTATTAATCTTAGTGGCTTGGATAGTTTCTTTTTCCAATTTCTAGAATGTATCTGTTATTTTCTTAGTCATAACTATGTTGCACACCTAATATTTCCAATAGCTCATCACTGGGGCTCAAATTAATTCTTTGAAAATGTCATGCACTGATGATATTTATTGCTAGTTTGACTTTTGATTTTTTTCATATTAAATGAGCAAGCCCAGGCCTTGAGTTTAATCCTTTGTATTGCAAACATCCCATAATTCAATTGAGCTCTAGTTCACATGCCATAAAACTTCACTCATTTTTAGGGTACTGGAGTTTGAAATTAGGTCTTTGCATGTGTCTTACAGTTCTTTACCGTTTGAGCCACACTTGAAGCCTAATTTACTTAGGTTGTTTCCTCATTCATGCTCAAACCAGCCTGAGCATAATAATTCAGGCCTGAACATAGATATTCTGTTATGTCTTCTGAATACTCAGGCTGAAAAACATGTCCCACCATGTCCAAGATTTTATCAATTGATATTGAAGTTTCATGAAATTTTTGCATCTGCTTCTCAAGTATCTAGGATGACAGATATGTACAGTCTTGAAATCATCCTGTTAAATGAGCTTCCCCCTACAACTTGCTACTTATTAACAATCCCTCTCTATATACTTCCTCCTACACTAATCAATAAGCACAGGATATAGCTCAGTTTGGCAGATATTATTCAATGCAATCCATATATTCTGAGCAAGAAATTGTACCCTTTTGAAGGAACTGTAGATTGTTTTAAAGAAATCCCTTCATGGCTGAATTGAGAGTTGACAAAGTCGTCCTGAACCAGACATCTTACATAGAAAAGAGTCTGTTGGTCAGATGGTAGAAGACATAGCCCAGAACAAGGTTACAGAAGCAGGTGCAGAAGGGAACTAGCTTGCAGTTTGAGAGATACTTAAGGCAGTGAGAGAAATATGAACCAATCTTAGGCCTACTGTGGTTGGAACACAGAGTTTGGGAGTTCAGATAGAATCTGTAAAAGTAAATACTAAAAAGAGGAACTGAAAATGTTCAATGTTTCAATGTTTAGACAGTTTATTGTTCTTGTACAGGTGATGTACAGAGGGGTTACAGTTACATAAGTCAGGTAGTGAGTACATTTCCTTTTTTTTTTTTTTTTTTTAACAATTTCATCTCTTCTCTGGCTTTCTCCATTTTTCCCTCCCACCTCCCCCAAGTTGTATATAGTTCATTTTCAACACAGTGTCTAGAGTATCACTGCTGATTTTTTCACCCTTTCTCTCATCATTTCTGTGCTCTCTCCTTAAGCTCCACAAAACCAAATTAAACCCCCCCAAAATAAATATTCAATGAAACAAAAACCCAATTAATAAATGGGCTAAAGAATTAAAGAAAGACTTCTCAGAAGAAGAAATAAGAATGAGCCATTAACACATAATGTTCGACATCTTTGATCATACATAGTATATATCTATGATAGTACTAGCAAAGGATCACAATAACTCAATTACCTATGTACATGTGACCATATAAAATGATGTTAATTAAAATGAATTCCAAAATATGGAAACAAGAGGTTTTTGTTTTGTTTCATGTTTAATGTACTGTCTGAAAGTTATTTTCTCCCTTTGTTTTCTTCCCTGTCATCACTGTTTTTTATTTTAGTTCCCTTGACTTATACATACACTTATCTAATTTGGAGGAGGGAAGAGGAATAATAAAACAGTGAAACAGAGGACAAGTGGTGAACCAATGCAACAGTGATACTCACAATACACTATGTTGGAAATGAGCTTTACAACTTGGGGAGGGGGTCAGGGACATGGAAAGTGGGAGAAAAATGATGGAGGCATAGCAATGTTCAACAAGAAATGTACTCATTACCTTACCTATGAAACTCTACTACCTCAGTATATAACCTTTACAATAAAATTCAATTCAATTCAATTCAATTAAAAGAAATGCAAAAGGCAAAACAAGATTGTGATTCTACCTCATCCTAGTTAGGAATGGTCATATTAAGAAAATTAACAATAACAAATAATAGTGAGGATGTGACCAAAGGGAACTCTACTACACTGTTTTTGGACATGTAAACTTATTCAGCCACTCAGGAAAGCAGTATGGAGATTGCCCCAAAAGACTAAATAAAGCTTCCCTATGACCCAACAATTCTACTCCTGGGCATTTATCCAACAGACCTCAAACAAGGCCACATTAAAGCCATGTTCATTCCAGCATTGTTTACCACAGAGAAAATATATAATCAATCCAGATGCCTCTCAGTGAACAAATGGATCAAGAAAATATGGTATATGTGCATAACAGAATTGTACTCGTCCATCAGAATGATACTGTACCATTTGTAAGGATATGGAAAGACTCAGAAAAAATTATAATAAGTGAAGTAAACCAGATCTAAAGAACATAGGTTGTATGGATTCCCTCATCTGTGGTAAGTAGAATGTATCTATAAATCTACAAGTAAACACACTGAATGGTAAAAGAAAAAAAACTGGGATATGATTAATGATACAAGACTATGGCATTCACACAGTGAGACCAAAAGAGTATATTATTAGGCAAAGATTATAAAAGGTCAATAGCTATGTGCATATGATCATACAAGTGATTTTTATTGACATGAACTCCAAGAAATGGAAGCAAGAGGTTTGGGGGAGGGCTTTTCTTTTCTCCTTGTTGCTGATTTTGCTTTCTGTAACTTCTGTCTTGTTTGTAAGTTTATTTTTGGCTTTTAATACAACTAATAGAAAATTGAAGTTAGATTTGTGCATATCACATTTGTAGTTGCAATAATAACAGGTCAAACTAATATTTTCAGCTTCCCTGTCAGTTTTGTTGTATTTTGTAATACTATATGTAAACTAATCAAGAATTTCATAAACTTGCAAAGGATAATTTTCAAAGAAGCCTCAACAGTAGATACATGTTATGAACAGACTGTGTAAAGGTTATTCTAGAATTTGCCTTAGATAAGAAATGATTTTTCATTTTTTTCTAATTTAGAAATCGAAGAATTCCCTTTGTCAAAATTTCAAACAATTTAGATATACATATATGCAGCTGACAAAAAGAAGAAAAGAAACTACTTACACCTAACTCTTCATCATTATATCCTTCACAACTTAAAAATTTATGTACATATACACATGATTTTTAAAGATTAATTTTATAATGAGATTAGAACAAAATAACTCCACTCAGAAGTGTTGATTGCAGGGGCTGCAGACAGCAGAGTTAGGGATGATAAGGAGAAGTTGATCATGGTAGTACTCTACAGTTATATGGGCGGAAGAAGTTCTGATGTGTTATCACACAATGGAGAGTTTATAGATTAAAAAAAGTATTGTATTCTTAAGAGCTAAAAAGAAACTATAGTGTAAGTGTGTAACATAAAAAATATAATTGTTTCTGGAGATAATGTAAACTTTACTTGGAACTCCATTAATATGTGTAATATACTTTGGTTAAAATTTTTTAACTAAAAATACAAGAATAGAACTCACATTGAATGTACTTACCACAATAAAATTATGGGGAGAAAAAAAATAGACTGTACTGAAATAGTACTCTTTCCTAACTAAAATAATGACTAACCTATAAAATATAAAAGTAAGCCTGAAACTATTTTGGAATTAATGCTAATTACATACCAGATACTGAATACATATTTTAAGAAGTCCCGTTAGCTTTTATAGAATTAATTTTCATTATAATAAGTCTTGATTTCCAGTTGTGAAATACATCTCACCTCATAAAAAGATCTGTAGTTACTAAGGAAAACCCCTGGAGAGACAGTATGTTTGCATAAAATATCCACTCCTAAAATAAGTTAAATAAGTTAAGAGGTGACACTGTTCAAAAAGAAACATATTCATTACCTAACCTTGTTAGCTGTAATCTCTCTGTATATCACTTTTACAGCAACAATTAATTAAAATGGGAGAATTCTAGTTGTTTCTAATAGATATGACTCTCTAAAATGTAATGATAATTCTCAGTTCTTATTCTGTGATGAAAAAAATAAACATTCTATTAATTATCCTCTGTAATTTTCAAGAGCAAGTTGAAAGGATATCATGCAAAGAAAGAAATCTGATGTTCTTCCCCTAGTATTCAGAAATGTTTTCTTGTACCAAATTAACCAACACTATCCTCATTTCTTATTCATCTATGTAGATTTGCTTGTTTTTGCAGATGAGTTTGCAAGTTACAATTGTTATGAATAGGATCATACAAAGCAAAATCTAGAATTTTATTAAACTGAGATTATAAAGGTTTTGGTTCATTAGAACCTCATGGTTCAGCAGAAGCCAAATACGGTGATTAAATTTAAGAATTAGTAGCTTCATTCAAAAATCATGAATCTTTTTTCCTCTTCTCATCTGAAAAATTTTGAAACTAATTTTCTATTAGATTTAATTCCATTATTTGATGAACAACCAACAGATATACACTTTCTTTTAATTATTATGTAATATATAGAGATATTTTAAGACAAAATTTAAAAAGTAGAAATTAAAATTTTGCATGTCAGTATTGTGGTTTGTTTGCGTGTAAAAGAAAATGAGTGTCACCTTAGCTTGTGTGGTAGCAACACTGGTGGCCAAAACCTTCTGTTCTTTCTGTGATGTCAGATATGAGACTAGTATTGAAGTAGCAAATAGAAGATGTTTTCACAATATAACTCTCAGGGGGTAAAACAAAGGAAAGAATGAAGCCAAGAAAGGAGAAGGTATGGAGAAGGGAGAGAAAACGGGAAGGAGGAGGTGGCTATCATCACTTATTTAGAATAATGGTCTTCTTGAGTTGTCCTTTGCCGGAACAGAATTGTGATTTGGAATCAATTGTTACAATTTATTGCCTTTGCCTTATTATTTGCCTTTCTATGTCCAGAAATATGGACATTTCTACAATAAGAAAAAAATGAGATTTCAATGTTGGAATTCAGGGAAATAGATTAGAAAATATATATGAACATTTTTCTTTTATCTAAATGTATGCACCTTTTAATCATCTTTTAAAGCAAACAGACTACCACTTAAGCCACATTACCAGATGGACAATCACCTTTCAACAGCAAGAGTGTAATCATGCAGTCTTGACTTAGGAAGGGTCTGGAAAGAAACATTTTAGGCACATTATGGTGAAGGAATTAAAAAAAAAAAAAAGAACTCAAAGTAGGTGCTAAGGGTGGAATTTACTCAAGTGAGGGAGGGAGAATAGCAAATTCAATATTTCATCTAGTGGCCTAATCTATAAGGAAGTGAAAGATCAATTACATAATCAGAAACTTTAATTACATTTTAATTCAATTTCTCATCTACAAGCCCAGTGGCTACACTGTGTATAGATTCTAAAGTGACAGCTATATTGTATAAATGTCTTAACAATCCATTTAAATGAAGAGGGCAATGAAAGGACACCAGGCATTTCATAAAATTACAACTAAAGCACAGTCATTATTGTATTTACATATAGGCCAGCTGATGGAGTACTTAGAATGAATCACTGATACTAGTTTATAGATGTAGAGCTTTCTATAGAGGACTCTTCAAGAACCATTGCCAGTAAAACTTCCAGAACCATACTCTACATTCCTATCTGTGAAATGCAATGGTTGAGGTATTTTTGCTCCTGCTAAGATTTAATGTACACAATCTGAAAGCTTTAGTAGCAAGTTGCTACACCTAGTTTTTATTATAATACTTCTTTTAGCACATTGTCTTCATTCTACACACACATACACACACACCTTACTGCACATTTGATGTTATTTACTTCATTTATATATTCATGTCTTTATGGCTTACATAATTTGCATATGATTTCTTCTAATTTCTTAGTTATTTAATTTCAAACACATTATTATTTGAAAAACTGAATATTATAATAGAGCAACCCTATTTAAGAATTCTGTGACCCTTTTCCTATGAGTATAATCATAGTTTCTGAATAGATGAGTTACATGTCTGTTTTAAATACATATGTGAAAAGAATATTTTATATTTTAACTTCCTATTTATAAAAATATAAAGATAATTGATGTATTCTCTATCTAACTATAAAGTTTCATGTGAAATTAATAAAATCCTTGTGCAAATTTATCATTATGATGCTATCATTTCCAAACTTTTATCGATCAAAAGGTTAACAGTAGAAAAAAATTAAAGTATACGTTTTTCTTCAGTGCTAATGAGGATAGAAACTTGCTATATAATAGAGTTAATCAAAAAAAAATCTCTGCAATGTTTGAATAATTAACTGGAAGTTTTGATCATGGTTAGTCATAGCTGGTAGAGATAGTATAAAGCCCATTTCAATAGATGTTATCTTCATCAGGATTACAGTTTGGATGCTTTGCTTAAATCCACTCTTAGGAAAAAGGATAGGTGGCTATAACCCTTTATTTAACTTCTAATGAGCTAATTTTTAGAGTTATCAGTATTCATGCATGTCTCATATTTGCTGAACTCCTCCTATACATCCAGTAGTGTTCTAGTGCACAAGATATATTCATCTGTCACAGAGATTATATTCTAGTATAAGAGGACAATAATTTCATAAATAATTTATAATAAAAGTTTAGAAAATAGTACTCTGACGAAAGATTATTGAGTGCAAATGAGGAGAAGATGAGTAGGGTGAGATTGGAGTATGTGTGGTGAAGAGATGGGTGGAATGGAAGACTAGGGTACAGCCAGGTTCAGTAATGGTCTAGGGCAGGACAAGTAGAAAATAAACACTTCTGTATTGTTTGAAATTTAGTTTCTAGAACTAATAGGTAAAAACTGAACCCTAACTGCATATCAAACACAAAACACGGAATTCCAGAACAGGAAAGAAGAGACTGGAACTGAGTTACATTGTATGAAAATTGTCCACATGCTTCTTTTGGGGAATGTGGAAGTTAACTAGAGGAGACCATGTTTCAAGGCTTAGACTAAGGTCCAAAATTCAAACCCCATTATCACAAAAAGAAAGAGAAAGAAAGAAGAGAAAAAAGTAGGAAAGAAAGAAAAATCTTGAAATCCGTAAATCAAAACATATATAAGAAATAAGACTACAAGATGAAAAATAAAATAGCAAATGGACAATTGAAAATAATGGTAAATTCCACATTATTAAAACAACTATCCTGTTGGGGACTCAGTTTTGGCCTTGGTGGGGGAAGGGCGACAAGAGCTCCTGAGACACTGCCCTTCCCCCAGCCATGGGACAGTGTTAAAGCTAGCTACTCCCACCTTCTGGCCTCAACCAGAAGAGAAGACCCCGCCCCTGGGGGAGGCAGACATGTGTGTGCCACCATGATGGGGGTTGTCCAGTCCACAAAGGAAGTTTCATGACATCACTTGATGGACACGATCTTTAGCCTATGAGTGGCCCTTTGGCCAGCCCCCCTCCTTTCCTGCCATTACTGCTATATAAACCCCCCTCCCAATTAAATCCTTGGAGACCCATTCAAACATCCAACCGTCTCCCCGACATCTTTGTCCTGTGGCTCCTGACACATTATGGGGGGCCGAGGAAAGGATTTCGGTATCCCACTTTAGCTTAGAGCAGTCTGGTAAGGACACGCCTTACTCCTTCTGCCGGTATGAGGGGTAGGGCGGAGATTCTTTCATAATTTGAGGTTCAGGCATTTCCCCGGGAGATGGGGGGAAGGGGTCCTCAGAGGCCCCGACACTGTCCAATTCTATTAGTCAAATAAAATTACATTTAGAACCATGTAGACCAAATTGCTTAACTTTGTCATCTCATGTCTACCTATTATTTGTCTTTAACTGGATGATGTTTGAATAAATGACTTACTCAACCCTAGTCAGTGACAATGAAAGTGAAGGGAACTATCGATTTTGTGCTAAGTTGTAACTTATGGCAAAAGGAAAAATCAGACACACCAATCTTTATTTAACATTATGATATTTCATTCACTATTAATTTTCTGTTTTTATTTTTACAAATATTTCAGTATGTATTATTTATCTTGATTATTGAATTTTCCAGCATGTCCTTAAATTTTGAGTTCAAATTCTGCATAATCCTAACCATGAAGGATTATCCCAGAATATTTCTACTGCAAAAATCTTTGTTGTTTGTGGTGTTGAAATTATTAGAAAAAAGAAAAAGCAACTGTGATGAGTGAGAAATAAAATTATATGTTTTATATTCTGTTAATGGTATGAACCTTCACATATTAAAACTGGAGCCTTTATGAAACATTTGAGATACGAGCTTTTGTTTGATTGTGAAGGGCATAATATTTCTCCCCATGAATAAAATTGGGAATAACTGGGCTAGCCAGCATCTTAGGGTAATGTCTTTTCCTGTTTTTAGAGAACAGAAATCTTAAGCTAAGAATAAGACAGAATACAATGTTTAAGTCTCCCCTTTCTGCTTCTGAGGATCCAGGAGGAAGATGGAAGTTTGCCAGCCCAATAAATGTTTCATTGTCTGTGGGGCACTGGGAAGAGAATCCATCAGCTATCTTGGAGACAGTCTTAGCCAAATAAACTTTGCACAACAGAAAGGGTGAAGCTCAGGGATCAGTGATTTTTTCATAGCAATTATTTTTGTCTATTGTGTAACAGAATTATCAGAGCATATGTATTTGTCTCTGTGAAGTGTCAGACCCAGATTTGTATCATTGATAGCATTGCAACTGGGAAGTAGATTTTCAGTAAATATCAACTAAGAATTAATTAAGAAATGTCTCCTAATCTATCCTAAACTCACAAAACATATTTCAAGGGAAAAAGAAGTTTCCTCAGGAGAGTTAGAAACAATATATTCTAATGAGTATCACATTACTGTAGCATTAGCCTAGTTTATTAGAATGAGAAGTTCATTCTTCTTTAGCTCAGTTTGCATCTTAAATACATCTACCTCACAGTGAATATCTAGAACCTATGACTACATGAAAGTTGTTATTCAATGATATTCTGCTTAAGTATAATGTTCATGATCAGTTATACATATTCAAATGTGCAACAAGGGTTCTGTCTCATTAGTCTGATTGGGAAAAAAAGAGGAAGGAAAATAGCCTGGGACAAATAGTCTACATTCTAGCAGAGACTTGTTCTACTAAGTAAAGAAAAAGGAAATGCTGAGAAAGCAATGGAAACTGCCACAGCTAAAAATATCAACCTAAGAATTTCCGGGACAAAGCTATGTAACAGTGAAAATATTCATATTTGCTGCTACCTATTTGGTGGTCTGTCTGAGAAGTAGGAAGCAAACTTCTGAGATCATTAATTAGGTCCAGGATTAGGGATGAAGCTGTCATTATTTCACTTATGAAGAAATAAAACCTTCAAAATGTTAAAAAGAAAAGAAAAACCCTCCAAGTGCAATAAAAAATATATTTGATGAACTAAGTTTGCAAAAGTTTTAACTACTAATTCCCACATCTTGTCAAAGTCACTTTTAATCATGGGCAACATTTTAATTGAATTTAATCATGTTTATTTTATTGATTTCATAATTATCCTTTTCCATTTAGTTTTTGCTTATTTTTGTAATGTACACTCAGACAGTTTCCTTTATTGCATGTTTATGTTTTAAGGCTCCTCCAATAATTTCTTTTTCCTACAGTTATGTCTTAGTTAACCACATTGTATTCTATCCTTCGTTTATATTTTTACAATACAAATTGAATTTTAGTTTCTCCCACAGGGACTACAAACATTCTCTTTTTCTTTAAGTATTATTTCCAGTCACATTTAGGGTTACTTTCTTAGGACACTTCTGACTTTACTCAAATAAACTTTCTCTACTTTTGAATATAAAATTAACAAGATCATTTCAGTATAATTAAGTAGTTTTACATACAATTTTGAGTACCTGTTGCTAATATAGTTCTTGTTATTCTAAAACTTTGGATACATTCTGATTATTAGGGGGAAAGGGAGACTTTTCATATTGAAATCCATTAACATGAAAATATGCATTTAATTATTTATTATCTTAAGTAGTTGTACAAAAGAGTTGTCTTTTAATGAAGCAATTTATGAATACAATAAATCTTGATTAATGTCACTTCTTCAAGTATTCTTACCCATCTCTTGCTTACTCACTCCTTCCCTTTCTGTTCTTAATTTTGTAGAATATACATTGGATTCTTTTCTACAATTCTTCCCTCTTCTCCTCTTAATTCCTCTATCCATTTTTCCCTTTGTATACCCACTTCCTGGTACTTTAGAAAAATAAATATCTTAAATATCTATCATTGGGCCAAATAAATCACTTTCTAGTTGGGGAATTCTACATGTTAGTTGTCTAGAATGGAATTATTGGGTATGTAAAATATTGTGAGGAAGTTTTTTACCTTACCAATTAGAGTGATTGTTCTTTCTTTGCCTGCATGTATAAATCTACCTGCAAGTGTGCAAAGGCAAAGGAGGTAGTGATTGGGGTTACCTTACTATCTATATTGATGCACTGCTAACTGTGAAAATAGGCAGAAATCATATAGTTTTGTTTCTTCTACTAAAACATTTCCAAAAGAAACACTGGAAATGTCATCTTGACATTTCTATAAACCCATTTGATAGTTACAAATATAAAGCAAAATGTCTTTCAGCACTTGCACATGACAGATGGTGAGAGTAGTTATGTGGTGAATGAATGATCTCCCACATGACATGGCTGGCCTCAGGTATAGTGCTGACTGTGCATGAGCTATATTGGGATCTACATGCTGCTTCCTTCATCTGTTCATGGGCTGGCATGACCTTCCAGTAAACCAACAAATTCAAGAACAGGTGAGGAGAGCTTTGTGGGAAAGTGCCACAAAATAGGAAAACTTACTATTTCCCTAAGTCTCCATTGATCAGTTCTTTGGCATTTCTGGCTCCAGACCCTTTATCTGTAAAATGTGAGTACTGGTCTAATCTCAGGTTAAGTTGTTTCCTGGAGTCTTAGGTGTGCATGGAGATGACTTAATGGCTGCCTGACAGACTTTTAGAGAAAGTCAGACTCTGGACTTGTCTTTAACGAATCAATATACTATTGCTTTACTGTTCCATAGTGTGGAACATCAGGGCTTCATACCATAGCTAATCTGAAACAAGGTTTTCACAACCAAACACATTTGAACACTGTTCAATGGCCTTTTGCATTTTAAAGCTGACTTGATTGTTAATTCAAAATCATATGTAAAATATATGTACAAATGATATATTTTATTGCATCCTTCACCTTTTGTGATGATTACATATATGTCACCTTATTTAACCTGTGGTAAGGGGACTAATGTGTTAGATGTGATTCCCTACCTCTCACCAGGGACTCACATGGACTGTGCCAGTGTTACAGGACTGAAATCAAGACCATCTCCTATGTCTCCTCCATTGGATCACTTCTCTCCTGTCAGTCCCAGTCACAGAGCTGCTATTCTTCATCCAACAGAGTAATTTAAACAGTTCAGCAGATTCTAAACTCAGTGTACATAAACTGTTCATACTGATTTTTGAAAATACATGACTAAATGGGTTTATTTCCAACAGGTCTTTACATCCTACAGAAGTGTGGCCGACTCCATTCTAAGCTTCCTAGCACCTGTGTGGAGCACAGATCAATGAATGCTGGTGGCCATTGCCAGCTGATTTCCATTTTCTTACATCCATTTTCTCCCCCTAGCTGCCCTTTTAAAGAGGTTGTTGTGTTTGTTACCTGCACTGGTCATGGCGGCCTTTCTTAACATTAGGCAATCAGGGGCTGGGGATATGGCCTAGTGGCAAGAGCGCTTGCCTCGTATATATGAAGCCCTGGGTTTGATTCCCCAGCACCACATATGCAGAAAATGGCCAGAAGTGGTGCTGCAGCTCAAGTGGCAGAGTGCTAGCCTTGAGCAAAAAGAAGCCAGGGACAGTGCTCAGACCCTGAGACCAAGGCCCAGGACTGGCAAAAAAAAAAAAAAAAAAAAAAGATATTTCAACATTAGGCAATCATTAATTATGTATGATTAAATCTTATTATATCTAGCTTCGTCAGGGTTTACAAAGGTTTTTTGGTGAGTTGTTGAATGCGTTGGGAAGTTTTATGAAAGTAAGACATTTAACATGCTGTCATATTAGTTTCATGTGAGAAATCCATAATAAAGAGAAATAATGGATATATGGAAGAAGTATAGCTCTTAAAATAATGATTATTTTCTTCAACCAATCCCAGCTTCCCATATTGTCTAATATTTACATTTTATTAACCTATATACAATATCAAAAAGTCATAAGATTGTAGTTATTTTTTTCCTATGTCATTATAACAACCTACAACTTACAGTTTATAGTGCCCAAACTCTAAGAACAAGTAAAAAGCTTGCTGAATTAAAGAACTCTAAGACTGGATGTAATATATGTATCCTGTAATCAAGAAGATAGGCACCAGTGCAGAAAATAATTTCTGTTGTACCTAATGAGAAATGAATATATTCAAACTTTAAAATACAATATTAAAATTTGTATTTGGCTCTCCCTTGTTCAAAAACTACATTTATATTTTGTAGAATTAAAACATAAGATATATTCATTAGTCTAATATTTCCATAAGTTCACAGAAGAATCAAATAATGTTCAGATGAAATGTATTTACTCATAGGAGAAGTATTTGCTCATATGAGAAGTGTGTATACAAAATTCCCAAGGCGCCTCAATATTTCCTAAAGTATCTGGGATGACTTGAAGGAGAAGTCATTCTCATTTTATCTAAAGGAAGAACTGTGCAAAGCAAAGCAAAGGGTGTAAATGGCATGGAAGAGCTAAGTAAGGAAAGGTGGCGTTCTCAGGGTAGAAGGGAATGGAGGATAATGAAGGGAATAAAGGCAAGGAACAACAGGAAGGAAGCTGGAAAGATAGGCTTTAAAAGAAGTGATTTTTCTGGGCTGGAAATGTTGCTTAATGGTAGAGTGCTTGTCTAGCATGCATGAGTTTGATTCCTCAGCGCCACTTAAACAGAAAAAGCCAGAAGTGGGCACTGTGGCTCAAGAGGTAGAGTACTAGCCTTGAGCCAAAAAAAAAAAAAAAGAAAGAAGTGATTTTCTGTTTCACCATGCTCATTTTGGAGTGATCTACATGTTCTCAGCCTAAGAACAAATGTTAAAAAAAAACCCAAACACCTAATTACTATGTAAAAACATAAAATAAACTCTGGGAAAACAACGTTGGATTGAAAAATAAAAGAAAACCTAGGCAACTAGGTTTTTCCTTCATTGTTTATTGGTTATTTCTTCATTGTTTATTCAGTCCCAGGTCTCAAGCTAGTCATTGTCATTGTTCATGGTTGCAACTAAATAGAGCAGTGTTACTAGATAGTTACTATTTCTTCATTTTGAAGGGGAATTAACTGAGTCTTTAAAACATGGTCTGATTTACTCCTAAAAATTTTCTAACTAATTATTAGCCTAATAGAGACTTGCCCACAAACTAACTTTGGACAACACAATGAAAAATAGAAAGTTAAGTCACTTCTTATTAGCCTTCTAAGCAAAATCTCAGAGCCTCAACAGTTAAAAGTCACCATGATTTTGGATAAAGTTCCATGCATTGCTGATTGTGAGCAGTAGAGGTGGAAAATGCAGGAAAGACCATGATACAGATTTTACTGGAGACTACATCAATAGAAGCCCTAACTGTGAACTGGGACGTCCATGGAGAGTTGGTGTACAGGAAACAGATAGAATTAGATTCTCCTAGAGCCTACCTTCTAGCCAGCATGGCCAGTGTTCAATGTCTGACTAATGACAGCTGACTCTACTGAATGCATTGATAGATCACTTAGAAACAACCATTCAGGTGACACCAAAGGCCCAGGTACATAAATCAGTCTGGTTGTAGATAACTGCCTTTGCCTCTTATTAAATACTTATAGTAATGAGGGCCCAACCCAAACACATAGGCTATACCACGTTTATCATTCCAGGCCAACTGACTCTGCAATACACAACAACTTCAAACACAATAATGACCATCACCGCGCCCCAAGGATTTATCTGCTTTGGTTACCCAAATTCTTGACTCATTCATGCACCTGATCACCCAGGCATACACCTCAGATATTTTAAACCATAATGTTCATTTCCTTGAGCATCAGCTCACATGGCTTTATATCATTTTTTAAAAATCTAAAAAGGATAAGAAATGACACCTAGTTAATAAACATTGACACAATGTGATGGGGAAATCAGGGAAATAGTAATTCTATGTGTGTATTATATCTGCTATTGAGCCTTTGTTGATAGCTAGTTTTTTACATACTTAGAATTTCTACAGTCAATCACAGGACATCTTTAAAACATTACAGTGTATAAATGCATATACAAGCATCATGTATATTCTCAACTTCTCATTGGAATAAACCTTCAATTAAATTTACATCTACCTTCCAATCCTGTATTTAGTCAACTGGATGTGAATTTCAGTTTTTTAAATGTATATTTCAGAAATTTCTGATTTTATGTATAATGAAATATGTAACTCAATACTAAATAGGGATCGCTAGGAATTATACTGGTATTAGGAATTATAAAAATAATACAATAGTATTACCTTGCTTTGGTTCAATAAATATGACTCTGATTCATATTTTAGAAAAATAACATATATATTAGAAGTAATGATACTTTCTGTTTAAGCAAATTATTGTAGAGCATATGAAGGCATATTCATTTTAAATGCCTTAAATTCTTCTTTCAACAAAAGGAAAGAGACCTGTTGACGTTTTTAAATTAAATGTGCTGTCCTGCAACATAAGATGCCTTTCTTGCTATGATGTTCTTAGCAAATGGGAATATAAACACAATTTCTGGCAGAATGATTAGTGCATTTACATCAACTCTCAAAGAAGATAATGGCATGGGGGTCAGAAATTTCTTTGGTTTGCCATACAAATAATAATTACTCTCATACTTTTACGATTTGGCCTGGAACTTAAAAAACCCAAAGGAAAGCTTAGTTCATGTCTCCATGCACTTCTATACATAGCTAATATAAAAACTAAGAGTCCTGGAAGCCACTGTTATAAATTGAAACAGCACCAGTCCAATGGTTATACATACAGCAAAGGAACTTGCCTCAGTAGCAAAGAGTGGGCAAGTAGTCATGAGGAATGAGTGGCTATGTACTTAGTGAACATGAGAAGTAATTTTAGGAACATATATCAGTAGCAGAAATAATTATATACCCATCACTGTATGTCCACTTCTTCTTGGGCCCTGCAGTTTACTTTTTGAATTATAGTTCCAAGAATTATGACATTTATTTTTGTATATATAAATTTTGGTGAGTATATGTAATAGAATTTTAAATATATACTGTCTATTCTGAACATTTACAAAAAGAGAGTTCTAAGATAAAATATTAATTCTTACCTTTGGCAAAAATAAATAAGTACAACCAAGCTCACTAAAAATTCATTCAATGTTTTATACACATAAGGAACTGTTTTCATCTTTCTTATCTCATGTATTTATTTTGATCCTTTCTCTATAGATGATGGGAGAGTATTTGTAGTTAGCAATTATTTCTGTAAGATACAGTCTCATCTCTCTCCATCCTCAAAGATATTTTACATTTCCAGTGAATTTTATTTTCTCAAAAAGCACCTCCCCAAAATTACAAAAAAAGTGGGCTTTCACAGTAAAAATGTCTCTTAAAATCAAAATAATCAAATTCATATCATTTTGTCTGTCAAATTGACTACGAATTTTTAAAAACCTATATGAGAAAATATGCCAACCAAGAAGAAAAGAGAAAACTTTACACTGAAGTCTATTGCCAGAAGAATCAGTACACAGAGATTATTTTTTCCTGTATTTTTGTCCTTGAAAAAGTGTAATTGCAGTTGCAAAGATGGAGGCAAGCATGCATATTATCACCTCTTTAGACACATAAAAGGCCCTGAGGCTTCAGGGCCTACAACACATTTAGCTTAAGTCCTCTGTGTTTCAGACATGGTGATAAATACTAGACCAATAAAATGAAAGGGCATAGTCCTCTCTAAAAGAATCTCAGTGCATTTTTTTATCCATACACACATACCCTTTATATTTTCTTCTTGCCTAATTGCTCTGTCTAGGGATTTTACTACTAGGTTGAAGAGAAGGGGAGAGAGTGGACATCCCTGTCTTGCTCCTGATTTTAAAAGGAATGGCTTTAGTTTATCATCATTTAAAGTTATACTTGCTGTTGAATTGTCACAAACTGCCTTGATTATATTCAGGAATGTTCCCTAGAATCCCAGTTTTTCCAGGGCTTTTAGCATAAATGGGTGTTGGATTTTATCAAAAGCTTTTTCCACATAGAGTGGTATAACCATGTGGTTCTTTACCTTGCTCCTGTTGATGTGGTGGATTGACATTATTTGACTTGTGTATATTGAACCAACTTTGCATCCTTGGGATGAATCCAGTTTGGTCCTGTATGATTTTTTTGATGACCTGTTGAAGTCGATTGGCCAGAATTTTGTTGAGAATTTTTGCATCTATGTTCATCAGGGAAATCAGTCTATAGTTCTCTTTCCATGATGTGACACTGCCTGGTTTTGGAATGAGGATTATACTGGCTTCATAAAATGTGTCTGGTAGTGAACGTTCTCTTTCATTTTCATTGAAGAGTTTGAGAAATATTGGTGTGAGTTCTGTTTTGAAGGTCTTGTAGAATTCTGCTGTGAATCCGTATGGACCTGGGCTTTTCTTGGCTGGGAGATCACTTATTGCCTTTTCTATTTCAGTACTGGATATGGGTCTGTTTAGGTTTCAATCTTCATGGTTGAGTTTGGGGATATGAATTTTTTCTAGGCAATCATCCATTTTTTCCAAATTCTCAAATTTGTTGGAATAAAGGTTTGCAAAATAGTCCCTTATTTTGTTTTGAATTTTGGTTGTTTCTGTGGTGTTACCAGTTTCATCTCTTATGTTGTTTATTTGGGTGTGCTGCCTTCGTTTTTTGGACAGCTTTGCTAGGGGTCTGTCTATCTTGTTGATTTTTTTCAAAGAACCAACTCTTTGTTTTGTTGAGTCTTTTGATGGTTTTTTTTTGTCTCTAATTGATTTAATTCTGATTTGATTTTAATTATTTGCTTTCATTTATTGACTTGTGGTTTTGCTTTTTGTTCTCTTTCAAGCAAGTTAAGGTGCTTCCTTAAATTATTGAGTTGCTGTTTCTCTAGTTTGTTGGTGTATACACAGAGAGATATAAATTTTCTTCTGAGTACTGCCTTTTTTATGTTCCAAAGGAGCTGGTACATTGTGTGCTCATCTTGGTTGAATTCCATGATCATTTGAATTTCCGTTTAAATTTCTTCAATGACCCACTGATCGTTCAGCAATGTGTTGTTTAGTCTCCATGAATTGTAGGATTTTCTGGGATGGCTGTTTGAGTTGAGTTCTAATTTTATTCCATTGTGCTCTGAGAGAATGCAGGGAATGGTTTTGATACTTCTGAATTTGTACAGATTTTCTTTGTGCCCTAAGATATGATCTATTTTGGAGAATGTTCCATGTACTGCTGAGAAGAATGTGTATTCTGTTGTGGCGGGGTGGGATATTCGGTAGATGTAGGTTAAGTCTAGTTGGTCTATGCAATTGTTTAATTCTGTAGTTTCTTTATTCAGTTTTTGGCTTGTTGATCTATCCAGAGGTGACAGTGTAGTGTTAAAGTCCCCAACTATCAATGTGTTTTGGTCTATGAGTGTTTTTAGAGTCAGTAGTGTTTGTTTGATGAAGTTGGGTGCTCTTGTATTTGGTGTGTAGATAGTTAGGATGGTTGTATCTTCCTGTAGGAGTTATCCCTTTATTAGTATGTAGTAACCTTCTTTGTCTCTTCTTAGCTTTTTTAATTTGAAGTCAATTTTGTCTGATACTAGGATTGCAACTTTGGCCTGATTATGGGGGCCATTTGCTTGGTAGATTTGGTTCCAGCCTTTCCCTTTGAAAAGATGTTTACTTTTGCTGGATAGATGTGTGTCTTGGAGGAAGCAGAAAGATGGATCTTGAATTTTGATCCAAGTTATGAGCCTATATTGTTTAATTGGAGAATTAAGTCCATTAATTTTGAGAGTTAGGATTGAGAGATGATCGTTTGTTCCTTTCATTATTACTGTCCTGTTAAAAGCTGTGTCTTCCCATTTTTTGATCTGATATTCTGTTTTACTATTTAGGGTTCATTTCTCTGTCCGTATTGGGATCTTGATTATTTTCTCTGTATAGTACATCTTTGAGGATTTTCTGTATAGATGGTATGTTGAAGATATATTGTTTCAGTTTTTCCTTACTGTGGAAGACTTTTATTTGACCTTTGGCTATGAATGATAGTTTAGCTGGGTACACTATTCTTGGTTGGTAGCTGTTTTTATTTAGGGTTTGGCATACCTCATTCCAGGCTCTCCTTGCTTTCTTGGTCTCTGCTGAGAAGTTTGGGGTAATTCTTATTGCTTTTCCTTTATATGTGTTTGTTTTCTTCTCCCTAACAGCTTTAAGGATTCTTTCCTTGGACTCTTTTGATCCTGTTTTGATCACGATGTGTCGGTGGGATGTCCTATTCTGGTTGGTCGGTTTGGGGTTCTAAATGCTTCTTGTATCTGTATAAGCCTATCCTTCTGGATATTTGGGACATTCTCAGCTAATATTCTGTTAAATAGGTTTTCTCCTCCATTAACTTCTTTCTCAAGGTTTTCCTCAATACCTATTAGCATTAAATTGGGCTTCCTGATTGTGTCTTGGAGCTTTTGGAGTGATCTGTTTTGCTGATTGGATTGGTTTTGTATTTATTTTTTATCTTTCTCCATAGATTCTAGGGAATCTTCAGCTCCTGAGATTTGATCTTCTGCTTCAATTAGTCGGGACTGTAGGCTAGCTACTTGATTTCGAGTCTCTTTTCCTTCTGACTGGTCTTTCCTGATGATTTCCATGTCATCTCTTAGGTCCTTTATGGACTTCTTTACTTCATTATCGTCATTAATTTGGTTTTGTGTGCTGTCTCTCAAATCTTTTAGCTGGGTAGCTATCTTTTCATTTGACTCTTGAATTTCATTTATCTTTCTATTTGTCAAGACCATGAAGTCGTCTATTACTTTATGGAAGGATTGTTATATTGATTCAAGCTTTTCATTTATCATGTTTATCAGGAGACTTTGTAGAGCATTTTGAGGGTTGTTTTCTATATCTTTGATTGACTTCTCTGCTTCCTGCTTGCTTTGAGTGGGAGATAAGTCTCCATTGTTTGTCATCTTTCTTGTCTTTCTTCTGCCCATTTGGATTGGGAATGCCAATCTACAAGCACCTGTGGGCACCGTTTAAGACCCAACGCAGACCTTACCAAGCACTGTTGTGTAAATCTTACAAGTTCACAATTATATACAGATACCTTGTATATCTGTATATAAAATTGGATTTGGTGTTCCTAAAGAATACAATTTCAATATAACAACCAATCCTGAGCCCTGTATTCAGTAGTTACTTATTTACTGTTACAACCCTATGAGCAATTCTTGTTCTTGCATTAAGTTCTTTTAGGACTGGCTTTCTCTATGAACCACTTTGATTCACTCGGATTAAGCAGGGATACCCTCTATCCAATAACCAGGAGTCAATGGAATCTGGAGGTCCTGGAAGTAAGTCAGCAGGGTAAGTTAGAGATAGTAAAGAGAATAGAGTAAAATGTATTGGGGGTGGGGGGGGTTTGGGTTTAGATTCAGTGACATGGAAATGTGGAGAAGAGTAGAATCAGTAAAGAACAAGGTTAAAATAATAGACAAAGGAGTGTTAGCAGAAAAGATTGGAGGTGTTATTCATAGGAAAGTAGTTTTCAGAAAACGAGAATGCAAAGAGAGAAATAAAGAAAAAATACTGGAAGACAGACACACAAAACAGAGAAAAATTATTTTAAAAAACTAAAAAGGAAAGAAATCAGAAAAATGAACAACCAAAGAAAAATCTGGATAAAACAAACAGGTAAATATGGAAAACAAAAAAACCACCGATGTTTCAGAAGTGAAAAAATAAAAAATAAAATTTTTTTTAAAGCTTAATAAATGTTTGAGAAGAAAAAAAATGGAGTCTTCCTTGTTTTGGTGGGCTTTCTACAGTCTCTGGTTTCCTTGCGATGGTTGAAGTCTATTTTGCTGCTTGGCTGGTTTGACTTGCTTTTAGTTTGCAGGGGTGGATCTGCTCTGACCCTCCTCCCCTTATGGTGAAATCCTGGATCTCTGTGGTTTGCACAGCTTGCAGATAGGCCTTGGTGTCCACTGTAGATTGGGACGTAAACAGTCTTGGAAACTGTAGCTCCTCCGTCTGCTGTGGGTCAGCTGCCTTTAAAGCCTGGCTTTGAATAGGCTGTGGACTCAGCATGGCGGAGTGCCTCTGACCTGATTTACCCGGCTGAGAGTTGCTTGCCTGAGGGAGGTTCCTTACTCCTGGGGGGGGGGGCGGCCTCCTGGGCGGAGGTGGCTATGGAATTCAGCTCCATTTCGGGCTAGGAATTGGGCTTCCTCTGTGTCAGGACCTTTTATCTGTCTCAGGAACTGTTTTTTCCCCCGTCTGGTGGTTCCGTACCACTGGTAGCTGCTATCCCCTTTCGCTTTAAATTTAGGAATGCTGGCGGGCATGGCAGGGCACCTCTGGCTAAGCTGCATCCCAGGACAAGTCTCCCGCCTGGGCAGGGTGCATTCTCCTGGGCAGAGTTGGCTCTCACTGATTGGTCCCTTTTGCCCTTTTCAAAGATGGCCACTTTGTCCTTGATTTCCCCAGGCTGGCTTTAGTTCCAGTCTGGTCTGACCCTATGCCAGTGTTAAAGATGGCACTTTGCTCTGGTATTGTGGGAAGGGCTACCTCCCAGAAGCTGCTCTGTGGGCACGAGTGAGAATGTCTTTCGTGGTGTACTCATGCTTTCTCTGTGATTTCAGCCGGTCCGTGCTCAGCTTGCGATCTGCATGTGTCTGCCGCATCTGGAGAATTTCTCCCTGGTCTACACTGTGTGCTTTAGCTGCATGGAGTGCAGGTCACTGTGCCGGGTGCTGTGCCCATGCCAGAACTGGCGTGGCAGTGGGACACCACCCAGAGCTCAAATCTGTGTTTTCAGACCAGCAAAGTCAATTTTTCCTACCTGGCCAGAATACCTGTACTATTATAACTTACTTGGGCTGTCTTTCTAGGAATAAAAGTTTCTATGGGGTGGGAAAACTGCGATGTCAGAGGGAACTCAGCTAGGGCTCTGCTGCTCTTCCACCATCTTCCCGGAAGTCCAGAACAAGAATTTTTATGGACTGAAAGTTTAATTGCAACTTAAAGTAAGTTTAAAAAATCTCACATCAAATTTTTTTTTAACTTCTGAACTCAGGCAACAACAAATGCTGGAGGGGGTGCAAGGAAAGAGGAACCCTTCTCCATTGTTGGTGGGAGGGCAAATTAGTACAACCACTTTGGAGAACAGTATGGAGGTTCCTCAAAAAACTCAACATAGACATACCCTTGACCCATCCATACCACTCCTAGGCATCTATCCTGAACAACAGGTCCCAAGATATAAAAAAAAGACATTTGCACTTCCATGTTTATCACTGCACAATTCACAATAGCCAAAATATGGAAACAACCCAAATGCCCCTCCACAGATGAATGGATCCAAAAAATATGGTACCTATACACAATGGAATATTACATAGTGATTAGAAATGGTGAAATATTGGTATTCACAGGGAAATGGTCAGAACTTGAACAAATAATGTTGATCAAGACAAGCCTAGAACACAGAAAACAAAGGGGCATGATCTCCTTGATATATGAGTGTTTAGGAAGGGGAAAGGGGAGACAGTAGAGACCAGGTCAGCGAAACCAAAAACTTCTTGTCAAATGGTATATCCCACAGGTGTAGGTCAGCGACCCTACATTATGTATCCAAAACCAAACAACTACTCAACATATAAAGGTCAAAAACAGACTTCTCCGTGGATCACAATAGCTCAAAAGCTATGTATGTATGTTCATGTAAGACTACTGTTGACATATTGTCTACTGTCAACATTACATTTAAAGCCCTAGGCGAATTTCCTTTGGCGTAGGCCACATGGCTATTGTGTATGTTCTTGGTACACTGTGTATTATATATATGTCTCCCTGACCTAGGGAAGGGAAAGAAAAACAGGGTGTAAGATATCACAAGAAATGTACACACTGGCCTACTATGTAGCTGTACCCCTTGTGCACAACACCTTGTCAAAAATTTTTGTTTAATTAATAAATAAATTATAAAAATAAACATTCTTCCTCCATTAGTAATAACATCTCCTTTGCACTTAAATGCTTTAGATAATCTTTCTAGCTTCCGTTAACTTAATTTTCATATATGTTTGATTTATCTTTCATTTAAACAATAAATTTGATGGTCATTAAAAAATTATGACACAAAAATATTTGTAATCATTTTCTGAGTTGAATGGTTCATATTGCCTTCTCTCAAAGGAAAAATCCTTCTCTAAGGTTACTCTTCAGAGTGTAGGTATCTGCTACTAAGTATGAATTTGAGTTGATCTCATTTAGCAGTTTTTCACAAACATATAAATTTCTGTAGAGTTCTATGTTATTTGATCAATAAATTTTTATATCATCATTATTTACTATCCCTTGTCTTTTTGAAAATGTTTGGGTTCTTATTTCAAGTTAAATTAAAATGCAAAGAGTAATTAGGTGCATAATTCAGAAAGCTATCAGTTGATACTGAACTGAAAAAATACTTTTAAGATACAACAGTATTAAGATACAAAGAAGATTACTACATATTAATAAAGGAATCTCTCCCACAGGAGGATATAACATTCCTAAATATCTACACACCAAATACAGGTGCACCCAACTTCATCAAGCAAACTCTACTGACTCTAAAATCACTCATAGATCCAAACACATTGATAGTTGGAGACTTTAACACTCCACTGTCACCTCTGGACAGATCACCACGCCAAAAATTGAGCAAAGAAACCACAGAACTAAACAACTGCATAGACAAACAAGACTAAACTGACATCTGCAGAATATTCCATCCAGCAACACCAGAAGACACATTCTTTTCAGCAGCACATGAAATATTCTCCAAAATAGATCACATCTTAGGGCACAAAGAAAATCTGTACAAATTCAATGTGGGACATCCCAGGGCATGTTACATCGGAAAGAGGCAACTAGCTGGCCCTGCCTGTTTCCCAGCCCCAGGGTTACATGTGGCTATTATGCCGGAATCCAGAAAGGCAGTTCTAGCTGGCCCCGCCTCCCAGCCTTGGGACCACATGTGGCTAAGATGGCACCTGATGGTGAACCCAGGCAGTCCTGTGGGCTATGACTTAAAATTAGGCCGCCTCTTAGGATTGGTCCCTCGGCCCTCCACCCTTGACTGACAGCTCAGACCTCCCCTCACAATCCCTAGAGAAGTGCACGTACACCCCTCCCCTTCCTGCCGATCTTTGACCTGATTAGCTCCCGTGCATGATTTAATGGTGGGATCTACCTCAATAAATGAGACTTTGCACACTGACTTAGGTCCAGGACATGGCTGATTGTCCTCTGGTGAGGGAGGGCTGAGTGCGAGCAGTTCGTCAACCCTTTCCTTTCTTGGCTCGCCTGGTCGGGGCGTGTTTCCCCATCTCTCCCGTAGGTCAGGAGAGTGCAGGGTAGCTAAAAACCCTGACAATTCAGAAGTATCAAAATCATTCCCTGTATTCTCTCAGACCACAATGGAATAAAATTAGAGCTCAACTCAAACAGCAACCACAGAAAATCCTACAATTCACGGAGACTAAACAACACACTGCTGTACCATCAGTGGGTCATTGAATAAATTAAAATGGACATTCAGCTCCTTTGGGACACAGCAAAGGCAATACTCAGAAGAAAATTTATATCTCTGA
Organism: Perognathus longimembris pacificus; assembly: GCF_023159225.1. Lineage (NCBI taxonomy): Eukaryota > Metazoa > Chordata > Mammalia > Rodentia > Heteromyidae > Perognathus > Perognathus longimembris. The sequence continues at coordinate 35,756,828 of NC_063169.1, forward strand.
GTGCCTACATCAGCAAACTGGAAAAACAGCAACTCAACAACATAAGGAAGCACCTTAAGCTCCTAAAAAGAGAACAAAAAGCCAAACCACAAGCCAATAGATGGAAGCAAATAATTAAAATCAAATCAGAATTAAATCAATTAGAGTCAATGAAAACCATCAAAAGAATAAAAAAAAAGAAGAGTTGGTTCTTTGAAAAAATTAACAAGATAGACAAACCCTTAGCAACTCTGACCAAAGATTGAAGGCAGCACACCCAAATAAACAAGATCAGAGATGAAACAGGGAATACCACCACAGAAACAACCAAAATTCAGAACACATTAAGGGACTACTTTGCAAATGTTTACACCAGAAATTCGAGAAGCTGGAAGAAATGGACAATTTCCTAGCAACAATTGATATCCCCAAACTCAACCATGAAGATTTAAACCTTCTAAAGAGACCCACATCCACCATTGAAATAGAAATGGCAATAAGAGATCTCCAATCCAAGAAAAGTCCAGGTCCTGATGGATTCACAGCAGAATTCTACAAGGCCTTCAAAACAGAATTCACACCAATATTTCTCAAACTCTTCAAAGAAATTGAAAGAGAAAGTTCACTACCAGATACATTCTATGAAGCCAGTATAACCCTCATTCCAAAACCAGGCAGGGTCACATCATGGAAGGAGAAATACAGACCGATTTCCCTGATGAACATTGACATAAAAATTCTCAACAAAATTCTGGCCAATCGACTTCAACAGGTCATCAAAAAAATCATACACCATGATCAAACTGGATTCATCCCAGTGATGCAAAGTTGGTTCAATATCCGCAAGTCGATTAATGTAATCCACCACATCAACTGGAGCAAGGTAAAGATCACATGGTTATATCCCTAGATGGAGAAAAGGCTTTTGATAAAATCCAGCACCCATTTATGCTAAAAGCCCTGGAAAAACTGGGATTCCAGGAAACATTCCTGAACATAATAACCAACAGCAAGCATAATTCTAATTGGTGAAAAACTAAATCCATTCCCTTTCAAATCAGGAGCAAGACAGGGATGTCCGCTCTCTCCTCTCCTTTTCAACATAGTACTAGAATTCCTAGCCAGAGTAATTAGGAAGGAAGAAAACATAAAGGATCCAAATAGGAAAAGATAAAGCTAAACTTTGTCTCTTCACAGATGACATGATCCTATACCTAAAGAACCCCATAGACTCTACTCCCAAGCTACTAGAGCTGATCCAAAACTTTGGCAAAGTTTCAGGATATAAAATAAACCCTCAAAAATCATTGGCATTTCTATATGCCAATGACCCAAAGACCAAGGCTGAAATCAGGAAAGCAACTGCTTTTGCAATAGCCTCAAAAAACATAAAATACCTAGGAATAAACTTAGCCAAAGAAGTGAAAGACCTCCATGATGAAAACTTTAAATACATGAAAAATGAAATTAAGGCAGATGTAAGGAAATGTAAGGAAAAACCTCCCATGCTCCTGAATTGGGAGGATTAATATAGTCAAAATGACAATACTACCAAGGCTATCTACAAGTTTAATGCAATACTCATTAATATTCCAACACCGTTTTTTTAATGAAACAGAGGAAGTAATCCAGAAATTCATATGGAACAATAAAAGACCAATATAGCAAAAACAGTCCTAAGCAGAAAAATCAGTGCTGGAGGAATTACAATACCAATCTTCAAGCTGTATTATAATGCTATAGTCATAAAAACAGCTTGGTATTGGCGCCAGAACAGGCCTGAAGACCAATGGAACAGAACTAAAGACCCAGAAATGAGCCCACAGAACTATTCCTACTTAGTCTTTGATAAAGAAGCTAAAAAAATAGGATGGAAGAGATGATGCTAAGTGAAATGAACTCCATGTTATGGAAATGACTGTTATATCACTGTTGTAATTACTTTCAACATGCGATGTGAAACCGTAGCTTCTATGGTTGATGATCCTCTTGTATCCCCTTTCTGTGGTTGTACCTGCACTATCTCTGTATCTTATCTGAGTACATTGGAAACCATGTATACATGTATTAAAACTAGGAAACCGAAACGGAATACCAAAATTGAGAGACACAGGGTAAAAAACACAAATGATTACAAAAGCAATACTTGCAAAACTGTTTAGTGTAAATCTACTGAACAACTCATGGGGAGAAAGGGATGGGGGAGAGGGAGGGGGAAATGAGGGAGGAGGTAACAAACAGTACAAGAAAGGTATCCAAAGCCTAACATATGAAACTGTAACCGCTCTGTATATCAGTTTGACAATGAAAAAAGAAAAAAGAAAAAATGAAAATAATTTCAAAAAGAAAGAATGAAAGAAAGATAGCCTCTTTAACAAATGGTGTTGGTAAAACAGCTTCAACACCTGTAACAAACTAGAACTAGATCCTTATATATCTCTCTGCACCAAAATCAATTCCAAATGGATCAAAGACCTCGAACTAAAAACAGATACCTTTAAAACACTACAAGAAAGAGTAGGAGAAACACTTGGGTTACTTGACACAGGACAAAACTTTCTTAACAAAGCCCAGAAATGGAACAAATCAAAGAAAGGTTGGACAAATAGTACTGCATCAAACTGCAGAGCTTCCTCAGGGCAAAAGACATAGCTCCCAAGATAAACAGAAAGCTCACAGATTGGGAAAAGATCTTTACCGGCCATACATCAGACAAAGGCCTCATATCTAAAATACATGCAGAACTAAAAAAATTAAATTCCTCCAAAACAAAACCGCAAAGAACCAACAACAAGCCCCCTCAACAAGTGGGCTAAAGACTTACAAAGAGACTTCTCTGATGCGGAAATGAGAATGGCCAAGAAACAAAATATGAAAACTTGCTCTACATCACTGGTCATAAAAGAAATGCAAATCAAAACAAAGTTGAGATTCCACCTTATCACAGTAATAATGTCCTTTATCAACAAAACCAACACTAATAAATGATTGAAGGGATGTGGCCAAAAGGGAACCCTACTTCATTGTTGGTGGGAATGTAAACTGGTTCAGCCACTCTGGAAAGCGGCATGGAGACTTTTCAGAAGGCTAACCATAGAGCTCAGCAGCCCCACTCTTGGGCATCTACCCAAAAGACCACAAACAAGAACCCATTAAAGCCAGCAGCACAACAATGTTCATTGCAGCACAATTTGTCATAGCTAAAATATGGAACCAACTCAGATGCCACTCTGTAGAAGAATGAATCAAGAAAATAGGGTACATATACACAATAGAGTTTTATGCATCTATCAGAAGCAATGATATTGCCCCATTCGTGAGGAAATGGAAGAACTTGCAAAAAATTAAACTAGGTGAAGTGAACCTGACCCAAAGAATCATGGGCTCTATGGTTTCCCTCTTAAGGAATAATTAGCACAAGTTTAGGCTACTCACAACAGATGATCACAAGAACCTAATAGCTATGGCCCTTTGAACGCATAAAATGATGCTAAGTGAAATGAACTCCATGTTATGGAAATGAGTGTTATATCACTGTTTTAATTACTTTCAACAAGCCCTGTGAAACCACAGCTTCTTTTGATAATGATCTTCTTGTATCCCTTCCTGTGGTTGTCCTTGCGCTATCACTATATCTCATCAGAATACACTGGATACTGTATATATTGGAATTAGAACTAGGGAAGTGAAAGGGTGTATCAAAATCGAGAGACAACGGATAAAAAGGCAAATGACTCCAAAAGCAATACTTGCAAAACCATTTGGTGTAAACCAACTGAACAACTCAGGGGGGGAGAGGGAAAGTGGAAGGGGGAGGGAGGAATGAGGGAGGAGGTAATAACAGTACAATAAATGTACCCAGGGCCTAATGTATGAGACTGTAACCTCTCTGTACATCAATTTGACAATAAAATAAAAATTAAAAAGATACAATAGTAGTTAACTTCTATCATGTCTATGACTACTTTCATAGCAATGAGATAAAAAGATTTATTTTTCCATGTTTGCCTCAAGTAAGGTTTTAAAGTTTTATGTGTGAGGATTCTATCTTATGCACAGTCTTAATGGGACTGAACTCCAGTATTTTTTAAGAGAAACATGTGTAATGCTCATCTAGTCAAATATGTTGAAAACATAGAGAAAAAAAATATCTTCAGGTGAAATAATTTTCTAGGAAGTACCTGACTAGTCAGAGGAGAAATGACTTGTCATCATATATACTGTTTTCATTACAACAAAGGAGATACAAAATATTTCCCAGCATTATACTTGTGTAGCCTAAAGCCCATAGTGAACTCTGTCTCAAAATAATAAAAGATATCATATCACACATATAGATTTTATTGCATCATTGGGTGTTTGTTAATACATTTTCCTGATTAACTTTCTAAGCTATTTCATTAAATGTGTGTATATTTAAATGAATACTCCATACAGTTAATTAAATGTATTAAATACATTGATTATTATAACGTACAAAGCTGAACTAGTATCTTAGGATGTTATGATTTTTAGAACTCAACTTTGCAAAGGCATAGAATGCACATAGTGGCAATATTCTGAAAGCTGCTACACTGTGATTAGTAGATTCAACACTGATTCTTACTTAAGTGGTTATAAAACTACCTCAGTACATCTTTTGATATCTGCTTAAGAAAGAATTCACTTCCTTATTGCTCTGATATTTCTTTCTTGTAAAGGATCCAATCAAGTAATTTTAAAATAATATCATCACCATGGAAATATGGGTTCCTAAGTTATTCTTGTTCATATATGTTAATTTTATTGTGGGTCAAGACCTAGTGAGAAAGCTCTCAGAGGATGAGCCTATTCTAACTGCATTTTTCTTTTTATATGAGTGTTATGGTATTTCATAGCATGCCTGTAGTCCCCCTCTCTCAAAGCTCCAGTGTTTAAATCTTAGTTTCCAGTTAATAAATCCAGTCGTTAGAGAGAAGTGATCAGACCTGAGGACTCTTACCTCATCAATGGGTTCACCAAATGACACACTCTTAATTTGAGGGCATTATGGGGAGGAATGGGGAAGGCCTGGTTGGAGGAAGTAGATAATCAAGTGTGATATGAAGGGTATTTTATTCTTGGTCCTTTCCTGTCTTGCTGTGGACATCTTGGTCTTCATAAGAAGAGTAATTCTTTTCCAACATGCACTTTGGCCAGAGTCCCAGAAACAGTGAAAAGAGTCAATCAAAGATGATAACTTCTGAAACTAAAAGCCAGAATAAATCCTTCCTCCTTTACACAGTTTCTCTCAGTCATCTGTCACAGCCATGAATAACTACCTACCTAACACAATAGCAATGTTTCCTTGAACCTTTTAGTTTTTTAATTGGCAAGCATATTGCTTCCTAAGAGATTGATGGGAAGCATTTGAATGATAATCCAAATATTTGTTCTGGCTTTCACTGAAGGGATTATAGAGTCTTGGCTGAGAACAAGTTTCTTGCTTTGCCATACATTCAGAAAGCATCCAGCATATTTTCTATACAGTCAATACAATCTTTGAGGCCATCTGCAGTTTGCAACAAATCTGGGATATAGTAGCTCAAATTGATGGGATAATGAGCTGCTGACAGACATGTTTTTCTAAATTGATATTTGAAGATGGTATAGTCAAAGTACTTGGCATGTAATAGCAAAGAAAATGAGGGCTGCGTAGATACAGAACATGGTTTTGTATTGCAATGAAACCTAAAATGGCTTAGAATCAGAAACTTTACTAGGAACCTCTCAAAAAGTTTGACCATACCCATTAGAAAGATTACAGAATATTTTCCTCTTTCATCCATATAAAAGCAGACCTTCCAGGCATTGACAAAATCCTCTTTAGAAAGTGTCATTTTAAGAATTCGTTGAAAGAACTTACATGTATTGATTCACTGAACTCTCCTAGATAAAAATTTAAAAAAATCAAAATAATCCTAAATAAATGTGTAAGGAAAAGTATGTTAAATGTCTCTTGAATTTCAAGTTGTTTTTTTTTTTTTCAGGATTTGGGGTGTTTATATTTTGGTGTAATGTTCTACCATTATTAAGTGATTTTTCCTTTACAGACTATATATAGTATACAAACAGTATATATCCTTATATTTTAATATATTTTATTATATAGCATGTTTTTCTATTATACATTATATAGTATATACATATAGAAAGTATATAGTATAAAATTCAGTATATATACAGTATGTGTGTATCTTTGTATATAAGTACATGTATACACACAGATACATACACACATACTATATATATATATATATATATATATATATATATATGCAGGCAACACACTCATACCTGATGACTCAAAGAAAAAAATCTTTTTTGTAGACGTAAATTTTTTTTGTTTTTGTTTTTCTTGGTTTTTCTTATGCTGTAGTTTAAAACTAAGCAATGATAATATTTATTTAAGAATTTAGACAAAAGACCCCTGCATATTATTCACTGTTTAAAAGAGAAAGTATGTTCACGGTATTTAAACCACAGAAATGAACTGTACATTCTTACTCTTAGTAAGTAATTGCTCATTGCTATTGAGTATGAATGCATTCAATCATCAGTTATTTATTAGGCATAATGTGTCCCGTTCAGGAATGATAGGCAATTGCTACCTATGAATTTTGCTAGTCTTTCATGTGAGTATCCTTTCTTTGTAGGAAAACATGCAGGTGGGGCTATGCCTTTATTTTAAAAGTTGAAGCACCTAGAAACCCTCTGTATTTGACAATATATGAATAATACGTCAGCAATTTATCTACAGATAGAGAAGGAACTTTTTATAGTTTTGTTTGTTTGTTTGTTTTTCCAGAGCTGAGGACAGAAGTCTGGGCCTTGTGCTGGCCAGGCAGGTGTTCCTCCACTGAGCTAAACCTCTGGTGAGCTAAACCCCTGCCCCCAGAGGGAACTTTTAAAAAAGCAATTAAACCATGAGGTATCCATGTCCCCAATATGTGAGAAGGGCAACTAGAAGTCTGGCACAATAGCATATAAATGTTCAGCAGTCATGGTAAATGACACTCAATGACTAAAATGATGTTTGGAAACCACTGGAAGAATATTATTTTCTAGAAGAAAGAGGCAATGAAAGAATTTATTTCTGACGAGCATGCCCAGCTGGAGCAGGAAAAGGGATAGAAGAACCATTGTTTCTATCCATTTATAGATTCTTCCATAAGATTAAAATATCAAAATCTATGAATTACTTAAATATTAAATTTTAATATGTTTAAGTATTTAGATATGGTTATACACTATATGTCCAGTATCTACATAGATATCTGTATATGCAGACATGATACATATGTGTATTACTTATATTTAATCAATGATTATACTGACCTACCTTATGGACATGTTCTTGTAACTCTACTCCAACATTCAATTTTTAGCATAAATGTTTTTTTTCTTTATTTAGTAATATTCTATCTGAGAAGCTTGAAAATATTTTTGATGCTTGTACTTTCTCTTTTTTCTAATTTCTTTATTGTCAGAGTGAAGTACAGAGGGGTTACAGTTCCATACATAATGCACTGAGTACATTTCTTATCCAACTTGTTACCTCCTCCCTCCCACCCCCACCCCCCTTCTCATTTCCCTCTCCCCCCATGAGTTGTAAAGTTGGTTTATACCATATATTTTGTAAGTACTGCTGTTGCATTGGCTTGTCGTTTTATCTTTTGTCTCTCGTGATTTTTCTATGGACCCTTATTTTATGAAGAAGATCCCTACATAATAAGTACTATGTTTTTAAATTAAATTAAAGGACCCTTTAAAAAGTTTGTAGCACAGCTTGAACAATAATATGAATTTTATATCAAATGAAATCATCATGAAGTAAAAAAAAAATTTAAACATTTTCTTTGAAGAGAATAAAGCTGTTTGAATGGATGTAAAGAAAAAAATTAACTCATTTCATAGTACATTCTCTCAGAAGGGGTTACTTTAAAGTTAGGAGTACTTCGTAGATTCATTTTTCTCAATGCCTATTTCTGGTGTTTTAATTCTCTCTAAACTTTTGTGATGATTGATGACTGTGAGTCCTATGCAAACACAGCCCAACCCCTCATATATCAGTGAGATTTGCAAAACTTTACAAGCAAATTTCTTTTTGTGAGATTTACAGTTCTGAGTAATTCCTTTCTCTTGGGTTCACATGTTATTTATGCAGGTTATTTTAGTATGATCCTTTTCAAAACTCGAAAATGTAGTAAGACAGACCACAAATGCAAACAAATAGTTTATTTTTGAGCTTCTCATACTAAAAGGTTAATATTCATTCAAATCTAGATGAAATGTTGTTTGAGTTGTATTTCATGTGTCTATATTATTGGCAATAAATTAGTAAAATCACAACAGACTGATTGCAAAGTGCTGACTCATAAGGCATATCTCATACCTGTGCTAGCTGCTTTTAAGTCTGGATCATTCTTGCTACCTATTTTTTTTAAATCTGTGTAAATGGAGAAAGCAATCAACAAGCACAGTCCCTTAAAATATTTTAATCTAATTCATGCATGGCTATGTATTTTAAATTTAGCAGTTGTTGTGCTGGTTAAGTTGTAGATTTAATCTAATGGCTATAATGAACTACTCTCCCTCCTTCCCTCCCTCCCTCTCTCCTTCCCTCTCTCCCTCTCTCCCTCTCTCCCTCCCTCCCTCCCTCCCTGCTTTCCTTTCTTTTCTTTCTTTTTGTTGTCGTTGTTGGTAGTGGTGGTCATGGGGCTTGGCCTCAGGCCCTGTTCACTGTCTCTGAATTTTTTACTCAAGGATAGTGCTCTACCACTTTGAGCCACGGTGCCACTTTCGTTTTTCTTATGGTTAATTGGAGATAGAAGTCTCATGACTTTCTTGCCTGGGCTACTATTTCTTTTGACTCAAAATAACAATCAAAAGTTATAGATATCTTTGGAGAAGGAATCACTTCCTCTTTTCAGACAACTCTTGGCTTTACTATTGATTTGAGCTGATAATGGAAAATGGTATACATTCTTGAATTCCAGTTTTAGTTTTGAGTGTGTTCATGAAGCATCTCAGTCTGAGAGTCAAGGTTGACAAATTTGTCACCAGAGTGAATAGTTACTGCCACTGCTTTTGTGAAATGAGATCTTTCAGTAGCGTTTTAGAACTATAGAAGATGGTTATCATATAATTTATACATACTGTCTCTCTCATCAGTATCAGGAAACAAATCTAATGCAGATATTAAGAAAGCTGAAAGCTGCTAATCAAATTAGAACCAAGGCTCTGAAACTTCAAACATGCTTCTCTGATAAATTATGTGCAGTTGTCTTTTAACTTAAGTGGATTAGGCCAATTCGAAGTCTGAAGACAGACATATCAATCAATAGAAACCTTTCAATTTAAGGAGCTGAGAGAGTACTGGATCACTGATGAACTGACTTTCTGGGTTTACACAAGAGCTGTCTTTTGAACCTCTGGTTCTCTTCAGACTTTTGAACCTCTGGTTCCCTTCAGACATGAGGATATCTACTGACAAACCCGGTGTATGAAATATTAGATTTCTTCCTCTGGAAGAAACAGCTAAAAGGGCTATTCAATAAGTAGGCAGTATTCCACCTTGTTTAAAATATTCAAATTTTATGTGAGTGGTTTGAGAATATTTTATTGTTTCAAAATAAGTTATAGAGCATTTACTGCTAGAGCCTTTTGTATTATATTATTCTGTAGGTTTTCCGTAAGAGTTTTAATTCATCAGTTGAAAGCAGGATGTTGGCCATGATATTACAGAATACACCATTGACTTTTTTCTTTTCAATTTACTTTTACAGCCTTTGCCTAACATCTTTTGGCTCAGCTCAGCAGCTAGATAAACACAGCATTCATTATTTTACTGCTGAATATTTGTAAACTATAAAAAAAGCTGTCCAAATTATTTCACTTTAAGATATGAATAAAGTTTGGGCACTGGTGGTTCATACCTGCAATACTAGCTACTCGGGAGCCTGAGACCTGAGGTTTGTGGTTCGAAGCCAGCTGTGCAGAAAAGTCCCTGTGAGGCTCTTATCTCTAATTAACCACTTACAAACCAGAAGTAGAGCTGTGGCTCCAGGTGGAAGAGTACTAGCCTTGAGCAAAAGAGCTCAGGGATAGTTCCAGGCCCTGAATTCAAGCCCCATGACAACCAAAATAAAGAAAAGCACAGACTTTAAGTACAAATGTTTCATTAACTATTAACTATAATTAAATATATCATAAATATAATTAGTATTAATTTTATTCTAAATATATTTATAATTTATCCATTTGATATGTATATTAATCATAAATATAATTATAGTACCTATAATTATAATTGATAATTAATCCATAAATTATATAGTATTAATAATTAGTGTACAATTTTAAATAAAAATAAGCAAGAAGTGAATGTTCCTAACAGTCCCAAAAGCATCTTAAGCACTTACCAAAATCAAGAGTGTGGGACTAAAGCAGCAACAGGGAAATACAACCACCTGATAAAACTAATACATCTGCACTCATGTATGTATTAACTATACTAAAATATGTATTACAAATAATTCTAGTTAACAAATCTATATGTATTATGGAATTAGAAAAAATCATTTGGTACTCTAAAAACTAGTGTTCCTATTGGAACTCAGCATTAATCAGAAAAATGAGAAAAGAAAACCCACAATTAAAAAAAAAATCAACATTGACCCCTTTTTCCAGATCAGAGACACTGAGATCCATTTTGTAATTGGGTTGAAAATATTTGCTTTTATCCACTGTTAGGTAGACTTCAAATTTTATAACCAATTAGAGGGTTCATTAGGCTTAAGTTCTCACAAGTTTGCTCGCATGTCCATTTCCCACTTTCCTGTCAACTATGGAGACCTTTACATGTGTCTCTTACTATAAAACTGTGCTTTGCCTAGTTATTCCCAAAGAAAGACAAATTTAAATTTAAAGTTGGTCAGTTAGGCGCCCTCCCTCCCTCCCTTCCTCCCTCCATCTCTCTCTCTCTCTCTCTCTCTCTCTCTCTCTCTCTCTCTCTCTCTCTCTCTCTCTCTCTCTCTCTCTCTCATTAAAGTCAGTTATATCCTCATCTTAGGGGACATACTGACTTTCATTTGGATCACAATATCAATATGAGTCCCCATACTAGACACCTTTCCCAAAGTCTCTGATTACAGTGCAGCCAGATTTCCTGGGAGCACTAGCCAGGCAAGGTCCAGCACCCTGTATTCCCACTGCACAGTCTTAGCATCCCTGGGGTACAGAACTTCTATGTACTTGGAAGTAGAAAGAGCTAGAAAATATGACTAAAATACAAATCATTAAGCCCAAAGGAAAAGAATGAATAATTGGTAAGTTGAAAAAAAGGACTAAATAAAATGTTCTCCTTTTTCTAGGTTAAATTACATGAGCACCAAATGTGCATATACACCCCTGCACAACTGGAAGATGAAGGAGCACTCTGGTTGTTGGAGTTCTTCAGTGTTATGTCAAGGGTCTGAACTAGAGTTTTCCTTTGTAAACAAACAAAATGAAACAAATCTACCCTGACTCAACAATGAAATGAACAATTCTACTGGGGTATGCTGTTAACCTAGCAGAGTGTCTGAGAAAATATTAAGTATCCTAAAATAACCTATAAAATGTATGTTAGAATATGCCTAGTAGAGAAAAACAGTATAATTATGAATTATTAAAACTGTTATACACAATGTTTAGAAAATGCTTTTTTTTTTTGGCCAGTCCTGGGCCTTGGACTCAGGGCCTGAGCACAGACTGTCCCTGGCTTCTTCCCGCTCAAGGATAGCACTCTGCCACTTGAGCCACAGCGCCGCTTCTGGCCGTTTTCTGTATATGTGGTGCTGGGGAATCGAACCTAGGGCCTCATGTATCCGAGGCAGGCACTCTTGCCACTAGGCTATATCCCCAGCCCTAGAAAATGCTTTTGCTCAGAGGGTATCAGCTTTGCTCATTCATGATGAAGTTCATGTCAACATTTTACCTAGTGTCTCTGATCTGGAAAAAGGAGTCAATGTTGCTTAAAATTTTTGGGGGTTTTCTTTTCTCATTTTTTAATGGAAGGATATAGTTGAGTTTTATACAAACTAGTATTGGCTTTTAAAACAAGATTTCAGCTTAAAACATTATGCATCTGTTTCCTAAGTTTGCTTGGCAGGCCCAAGGGGCATCATAAATTTAATATACTGAAACTTGAGCTTCTTCATGCAGAAAAGCAGGCCAAGATATGTCAGCTCACACAAAAAAAAAAGCATATTATTCTTGGAGATAAAAATGTACTTGTTCTATAGCTGCAATCATATTAAAGTTTCCTTGATTTCAATGTGTTCCTAGTGGGAGCAAGGATGAGGCTCCATAATGTTGGCAGACAGAGAGTAACTTCTCCTGGTGTCTCTGAGGCTTGGATGTTAGTACAACTTGGACTTATTTCTCTTCATAGTTGATAGGTGGCTGGGGATGATGTTGTGACTCTATTTTCTCCTTTTGTGCTTCACATATTTGAAGTCTCCTCTCTAAATAACAACACTTTGGTGGATAGAACTGCATGAAGAAATTCTCCAGTAATCTGGAAATAACATTTGGCAAAAGCTTAACTATAGAATAATAAGCTCTGTAATCATGGCATTTAAATTCAAACCTGAAAATATGTTTAACAGGAATGCCACACTGCTAGGAAACAGACAATGATGTGAAGCAGTCATAAAACAAAGACTTCATGTCAGAACACAAAGACTTAAAGTATAAGATGTACGAAAATTTGTACAGGAATCAGAAGCCTTGTTTCCTGCTTGATCTTCAGAGTAGCACTCAATAGCAGTTGCCTTCTTGTACCTCAAGTGAAGCCAGTTTTATCATGTTTTCCAGTTCAGATAAGTGCACCTTAGTTTAGGGCAGAACAAACTGTCCATAAACCAAGTCCACTTCTGTATGTATCCAAATGTACAAGAGATGACCTTCAAACTAAGGCAGAGATAGATATTCAGTGACTCTAAGGAATATCAAGGATCTGGGATATGAAGGACACACACATTGACAAACCACACATACACACACACACACACACACACACACACACACACACCTTGATAGTTTAGCATTTTAGTGCTGAGAATAACTCAGGCCATGTGCTATTTTGCAGTCACTGTTGACTTGGAGTAAAGAAATCATGGCATTAATGTCTGTTAACATAGATACAACCTGAAGGGTGATCTCTGCTTTGATTTGTCTGTCCCAAGTAACTTGCAAACATTTCTCAAGTTTCTCTGGTATCAGTTCATGAAGTACCATCATATTATTATAAGATTGATTATTCCAAAAGTATGATTCATTCCTCTTAAATTGATTAAATAAAAAGGCCCTGAAATCACAGAATTAAAAACTACAGTGCTGGTTTTTGAGACCATCTTTCCTTCATCCTCAAGTCTATAAGAAAATAATAAACTATAGAGAGGTGAGTGAGAAAAACTAGTTAGTAACTATTTTCTTTGTCTTTATTCTGTCACTAGCCTATTAGAAAACTGAAATAATTTCCATCACTATAATAGATTTTAGGTTTGTTCAACACCAAAACATAGTACATAGGAGAAAATTTTCATTATCCTTTTTATGCTAGCTTCATTAATGTATCTCACGCCATATTATGCCTCCAATTTTCTGGTTAATAACCAAGGGATACTCTAATTTTCTTAATTGATATCTTTGAAATGCATTTGTTATAGAAGTAAAATGTGTTCAAATACTTCATGCTTCAAAATATCTGCAATTGTTAGTAAGTCTAAAGTAATAAATATAGAAACTTCTATATGATCCAGATGTTGTGAAGACATACTTGATATATCACTTACTGAATATTCCTGGCTGAAGGAAGGCAAAGGACATCAAGATTGGACAGTGCAGAGTTATAAAATATCAGAAGATATTTGATCTCAATAGCAAGATAATCTTTATAGATAGGAATTATTTATTCTGAGGAATCACATTCTCAAGAACCATTACATGTGACTATGAATGCATGTAAGTATTAGTTTGAATTCACAGAATGTGTGAGTTGCAACTGAACTTGGATAGCCCCATTTGTTTTTTTTGTAAATTGAAGTACTGCAGACTTTGAAGAGGTTAGGATATTTTCAAAGCTGTCTGAGCATCCTGGATCTGGAAAAGAGCTCACTGTGGCTATTATTATGTCCACCGAGATGCTGGCAATGAGTCTCATCAGCCATCAGTAGTATTCTCAACTGTCCACTAAGCACATTGTATACAGTATACACTATATCCACATCACTTCACTAACTAATGCTGCCTGACATTTTTCATAATTGCCATCTTGGATCATTTGTGATACACTAAAAAGTATAAATTTGGGGTAATAATGTAGAAAGGAAAATGGCCTTGAAGAGCAATCAATAAAACAACAATATACTAAGTCAGGCCATCATACATCATGGTTTTCTGAGGCCATTTTCCTTCAAATTCCATATCCTAACTAGTTTGGCACTTGTCTCTGACAAAATATCTTTATTTTCATTAGCTTGAAGAACAGTTCATTTCCACTTTCACAAATCCATGAGCCTCTGACCATGACTCAAAGCACCTTAAATTAAATAAAGCTTTAAAATGTATGTCTTATATGATTTGAAACAAAGTGGATCCTAAAAGCAAATGGATACCAGTTATTGGAGAAGGGGTAGGGAGAGGATTAGGGCAATAGGATTACTGCATTTTTCCACAGTGTTTATTGAGATGGCAGTAATCAGTAGGTGTGCATCATAATAGTTGTTGCCAAAAATTAGCACATTTAGAAAAGAGACTATGTCTCAATTTCTCTGCCAGACAAAAATTTTTAACAAAATTTGATGATACATCACATTGTTGGTCAAGCAGAAAGAACACTTTAACATTCATTTTATGCTTCTAAATCTAAAATATGGTTGTGTTCTTTGTCTTTAGTCACATGCTTATTTACTGCTTTTGTGAACTGGAATACTTTGTAACCTAAGAACTCTTGGACCCTGCTTTTCAGAATAATTTGAATCAAAACTCAATCATCCTTTGATAAGGATCCTTAACGGGTTTTGCTACCATCTGTGATTCTCAGCATAGAGGCAGTGATAGGTCCAAGGTATTTATAGACAAATACAGTTTTTTTCCATGTGCTTTTACACAGAAGCAGCTCCCCCTCTAAGCCCATCAGTAATTTGGAAGACCTTGTTGCCTGGCAACGCAGACAACCTGATAGTCAACGAACTGGAAGAGTCAGAAGTTGAAATGTAAAGTATAGTAGTTATTTGTCTAGATTGGGACTTACTTGGCTTTGTATACACTTTGAAAACCACTAGCCTTAGGAGTATTTTTTTTTCCTTGCTTATAACCCCATTAACATTGTAGGAACAATATATCAGCAAGCCCTGCTGTACCAGTCTCGGCTATTTATAGGCAAGTTTGGTTTCAGGAAGCCTGAGGCAGTTGCTTGGTGTACTTTATTTTGTGCAGGTTCTAGACAAAGACTTAAAAATAATCATCTCAAAGGTGTTTCAAGGAACCAAACTTTATATTTTCTCTTCTACAATAACATTTATTTATATTTGGAGGAACTCTGATCAGCCATGCCTTAGACAGCAGAAAATACTTGCTTTTCCTCATCTATCCTTTGTTCTTCATTATTTGTCTACTCTATAGATACATAGTCAATTTTTCAGTCACAAATAATGTTAGATGTAAAGAATGAGGAAAGGCAAAAATGAATCACTGTAATTGTTATCTTCATTTCATACTTTCTTTTTTTCATTTTTGCAATCAGCAGGCTGTGAGAAAGAAATTTGAGTGAGATATTTACAGAGAAGCTCTACTTGCTTTAACCAAACTAGTCTAATTTCATTGTGGTATTTGGATGAAATTAAATTTTAATCCTGTTTCCAATGCATGTCTATTGTTCCCACAGCCCTAGAATTCTATCTCATATATACTTATGCTCATATTCATTCTGAACGCTGTTCCTGAGCTTCTTGGTGGTCAAGGGTAGCACTCTACCACTTGAGCCACAGCACCACTTCCAGCCTGTTCTGAGAAGTTATTGGAGATAAGATTCTCACGGACTTTCCTGTCCCAGCTGGCTTTGAACCATTATCCTCAGATCTCAGGCCTCCTGAGTAGCTAGGATTATAGGTGGCACCTGGATCTATAAAATTAAAGATCATTGACCAAGTTTTTCTAAAAACTATCAAACTAGTCAGCAATAATTATGATAGAAGCACTGTTGGCCACTACATCTTTAGAATGATTTGTTTCTTTCCAGGCTCAATTCACTTGTTTGTGCAGAAACATTTTCTTCTCTGATTACTTTCTCTTTTGTTTCCACAAAGCACAATTCGTTGGTGTAAGAAGAAAAATCAGCCTTTTCTTTGGAATATTGAGCCTGTTGCTATGTCCTTCATGTACCTATCCACAGGGCTGCTCTCAGCTCCACATTTCATGTATTAGTCACACCAAAACCTATATTTTGTAGAGACAATAAATTGAACAACAGGTTATGGTTTAACAGAGCAGCTATACAAAGCTCATTTTGTATACAAGTTTAGATGGTTACTCTTCCCTAAAAGCTTCCTTTTGTTCCACCCATATTTGAGCCTTAAATACCATGAGGGTTAAATCCCAGATTTCCTCCTTTGCCTGTTTTACAGCCTCAGTCTCATTAATGTCTTTTAGCTTTGCAGTTTATCAATAAATTTCCTGTCTTTATTTCTCTCCAACAGGATTCTAAAATACTTGAAGTCAGAAACGACAACACACATTTTACTCATTTCAGTACTTATCTTTAATATTTTTGAATAATGATAGATATTTGGAATGCTTTTTATAAGTTACAAGTAATACACACACATATGCCATATATAATTTCAGAAATACTTGACCAATACTTAGCTATCCTTGGTTCTTCTGTTCCCCAGCCTATATAGACTACTTTAACCATGGACTAATTTTATGAATTTATTGAACCGCATTTATGAACAAATGTAAATATATCCTACCTATGTCTCAAAGTATAGTTTTTGCTTCTTGAAACAAAGGTTGCTGATGGTGACAACTCTCTATATAATTGCTTATGTAGAGAATAAAGAGGGAACTTTCAGCTTTTCAAGTTTAAATGCAATTGTTACTTTAATCTATAACATATGTTTTGTATTAGCATAGTATTTTGGTCTTAATTGATAACTGACTTTTAGGCCTTCTCTGTGGAATGTTCCAGAAAATATTTGTGTAGCTATATACTTATTAAATAATACCCTTTCTCATTTGATAGTTTTTCTGTAGTAATCTCTGGTGAATTGAGGCTGATATTTTTACTTACCAGTCTTTTCCTGTCCAACATGTATCTGCAGTTAACAAAGGAATAGAATTTGCTTAGCTAACCACATACTCTAAAACTCTTATAAATATGACTTGATATAGGAGTATAAAGAGTTGTGCCCTTAAGTACAAATAGTTTACATTTGAAGAAAGACAAAACTGATGTTGAAGATCACAAAGAGGTCATATCACAGTGTTTCTGTGTCAGCAAGAATGGATGTTTTTGGCTAAATAAGAAAGATGTTTTCTAGGAACTAGCTATCTGTACTAGAAATCTGAATATTAAAAGACAAGTATTTCCAACATCACAGCCAGCTAAGCATTTTTCTGCCCAATTAATATTGATATAACCATACAGAAAGTTGCAAGAATCAAATAGTTAAAAACAAGGCACAGGACTGTTTTCAAGCAACTTGTTTCTCTGGAAGACAGAGGTACGGGAAAAACAGCTTCCTACACAGGCAAAAAGTTTTAACTGGAACAAGATGCCTCTTCTCCCACCTCAAAAACACTGGTATTTCCCTACAAGCACTGCCTATGAGGAGATGGAGTATGGCTTGCTTTTGAACAGTCATAATTGCAAGTAAAGAAGCTCAATCAATCCTGCTCTTATTCTGTTTTTTTTTTTTGTCTCCATCCAGACTATGAGAGCATTCTTCAATATAAATACAATGAAGTTGAATTATTAACTGAGTTTTATTTTTCATCTCAGCTTTATTGGAGATCACCATACCCTTTTCCAGTCTTGTGCTTAAATCTAAGTCCCAATTGAATTAAATATGCCCCTTTCCTCTAGGATGTTGTGAACTAGAACAAGTGATAAACACATAAAAATAACAAATAACTCTTAGGTGCAAAACACAAAGGTACAATGACTATGTGCTTCTTTATATTTATTCAAAGTGAACTCAAAGATATGTAAATAAGAGATCTCTTATTTAATTGTTGATGATTGTGTCTTCTTTTCTTTATGTATGGTGTATTCACATGTATATCCCTGTAAGATTCCGAAGGAGGCTACAGAACACATGGGGAAAAGAGTGAAAAAGTGCAGCAGTGGAGCTCACTGGACACTGATGAAAGGGAATTATACAACTTGTGGGTGGAGACAGGGAGGAGGTACTGGGAGTGAATGAGGGAAGGGATGACCCTGTACATAAGGAAATGTACTTGTTCTCTGACTCATGTAATTGCAATCCCTCTGTAAATCACCTCTATAATAATAATAAATTAAATAACAATGTACAAACATAACAAAATTGCAAAAGCAATGAGCTACATAAAGATTAGTATGAAATTCTCTCTCTCTCTCTCTCTCTATATATATATATTTACACTTATTTTGATATTTTTTCTGTAATAATGAGTACAGATTTTCCTATTTAGCAAGAGTAGTTTGGGCGCTATTTCACAATTGGCAGTTGGCACGCTGCAAGGGTACGGGAAAGCTAACAGAGCATTTCCTTGACAGTCTGAAGCAATTAAGAATTGGCCTACAATATGATGATTCTACAGGATAAATGAAGATAGAAGGTAAGAGCAGATATTAATCAGAAAAAAAATCACCAAAGATATAATTCAGACGGAACTGTCATGTTGCTAATCAGATTGTTATATATTAATTATATTCATCTTACTCCCAATCCCTTTGTTGAAGTCCTAATCCATAGAACTTTGGAGTGTGAGAAAGAGGTAATTATACTCATTTGGGGGTTCTCTGATCTGATGTGATTCATGTCCTTCATACTAAGAGAGCAAGGTCTTGTAGAAACACAGGGAAAAGACAGCCAACTTCAAGCTAGGGCTTGAGAGAGGCCTCACTTCAGGAAAAGTGGACATTTCAAACTTCTACCTTCTTCAAGTATGAGAAATAATTTCTTGTTCAGTCTATCTAGTCTGCAGTACTTCATTTTCACAGCCCTAGACAACTAATAAAAGAATTTTCTTAATAATGTGGCTTTCTTCTCTTGATTATATTTATTCAGCAGGCCACAGGATTAAAAGATTCATATAGTTTTAAAAACTCAAATGGATTTGAGTTCTACATCTTTTCTGATTTTGGCCCAGGATAAATTCAATCTATTCTAGTTACTTTCTGTAAGTGAAGTATGGAGAGAATAATGCCTATTTGGGACCATCTTAATTTCCCTGTAGACTGTGTCATCAGTCATGTTCCAACCATGCTTATTATTCTTAGGGGCTCTGGTAAATGTGTTCCAGTAATATAATGTGTGCAATTAAGATGAAAATGAGAAATTGATGACCTACCTGTTAATTTACTCAGCTCTGTCATTAATTTATATGTTAGCTCTGAATAGAGCATTTTCCATGTTCTGAGAACATTTTTTGTCATATTTAGCTGTTACTCTTCTTCAAACACAGTGGTAGAACCCAGTTTCCACTCAATTCCTCTTGGAACCCAAGCCCTGTTCAGAGGCAAAATGTGGGATGGAGATCATCTCAGACAGCCTGAGAGCCTCAGAGGACCATCTGCACATTTTTTTTTTTTTTTTTTTTTTTTTTGGCCAGTCCTGGGCCTTGGACTCAGGGCCTGAGCACTGTCCCTGGCTTCTTCCCGCTCAAGGCTAGCACTCCGCCACTTGAGCCACAGCGCCGCTTCTGGCCGTTTTCTGTATATGTGGTGCTGGGGAATCGAACCTAGGGCCTCGTGTATCCGAGGCAGGCACTCTTGCCACTAGGCTATATCCCCAGCCCCCCATCTGCACATTTTTGAGCCCCACCTCAATAGATGAATTGCTTTGCAAACAGCCACTTCCACTTCTTGCAGATTATTTCCACCATGAACATAAGTCACTTCAGTAAATCCTTGTGTTTGGAGTTACTACAATAAGACAGGTGTCTGGAAGCATGAAGATGGAAAATAAGGCCAATAAGGATTACCCGTTTACCTGGTATTTCAGCCACTCTCAGTGTTTTCTGTTTCCAGGGCCTTAGACAGTTTTCCACCACAGTGGCTACTGTGCCTCACGTCCTGGATCTCATCACCATCTCACAATTATCTCAATCTTTGCCTAGGGGCTTTTCTGTTGATGCCAAGATGAAAAACCAATAGGACTAGACAGGCCTGCTATATATTCGCCATATGGAAACAGGCATGCATGTTCTTGGTTATTCTAGCACTACTCCAAGTGCTGCTGTGAAGGGATTTTCACAAATATAATTCAAAGTCTAAATGGACTGACTTTAAGTTAATCAAATGGGAGACTATCCTAAATGGGCAGAAGTTAACCTGTTGAAAGGCTGTTAAATTTCTCTCAGCTTGGAGACTCCAAATAGCATCCGGCTGTACAATTCCCCCTACCACAATTTCTTGAATTGATTTTCTATCCTGATTGGTTGATACCCTGGGGCAAACAAATTTCAGCTTTGACCCATGGAACTGCAGACAGCTCTTAGTCTTCCCTTCCTAACTACCTGTCCTTTCTGTGATGTTAACCTTGTTTAGCCCAACATCACAGTCTATAAGTAATTTGTCAAGAAGTTCACTGTAGGGGCTGGGGATATAGCCTAGTGGCAGGAGTGCCTGCCTCAGATACACGAGGCCCTAGGTTCGATTCCCCAGCACCACATATGCAGAAAACGGCCAGAAGGGGCGCTGTGGCTCAAGTGGCAGAGTGCTAGCCTTGAGCGGGAAGAAGCCAGGGACAGTGCTCAGGCCCTGAGTCCAAGGCCCAGGACTGACCAAAAAAAAAAAAAAAAAAGAAGTTCACTGTACATATGCATATACATCAGGCAAAAGATTGTGGTTTTGCAAATTAGATATAAGCAGCTACAAAATTTACTTATTCTTTGTGATAGGCTTACTACTAATCTAGCTTTAGAAATAACAAAAATCTCACAATGAAATAAGTGACAATATATCAGTTTATTTAATTCTTATTTTCATCTGTAATGTGACAAGTAACATGTAGTACTGTGACATCAATGTAGAATATTTCCTTTCCCCTGTCTACTAACCAGTAGGAAATTAAACATACATGCTTGGCTATTTTACACAACAAAATATGTCACAGCTGACATGAGTCAAAGCCACAGCACTGGAGAAACTTCCCATTGTTTTAGTTGGAATAACAAGGTGAACTAGGCAAGTTTTCAGTGAAAAGATGATTTTTAAGTAAGAGACAACTGTACCATCTTTAAATGTATATCAAAGTGTTAAGTAGATATTGCTACATTACAACAATAATTTCTTATTGTTCACATTTATAAAAAGGAAAAGTAGTGATAAAATTGCCACAATTCTTTTTCAATCATGCATTTTGTTTTATACTATTCATTTAAATATAATATATATTATTAGAAGAGAGCAGATGCTATACAAGGAACAGCTTTGATATTAAAATACTCTTAATACATTTTATATTTCATATTTAATAATTTATTGAAATTTAATTTTTTCTTTTTCTTGTTACAATTTGTTGGAATAATGATAATAATAATTCCAGAAGAAAGTTTTATGACTTTATACTTAACAGTCTTAATTTGTTGTTGTTCTTGGTTGTAAGGCTTGAACTCAGGGTCTGGGCTCTCTCTCTGAGTTGTTTTTCTCAAGGGTAGCACTCTACTACTCTCAGAGAATGATAAACTACAGACTTAAAAATCATCTATAAAAGATACCAATCAGACCACCCCTCCCATCCTCCCTTGGGAAGCACCGGTGAGAAACTTTGAGCAGTGTCTTGATACTTGTCACATGGGGGAAAGAAAAAGTTTTCAGAGAGAAATACAACCAGTGTAAGTTGTAACAGTACAGGGATTCTGGCCAGGAAGGAAAAATCGACTTTGCACGTCTGAAAACACAGATTCGAGCTCTGGGCGGTATCCCACCACCACGCCAGTGTCGGCGGCACCGGCACAGTGCCCATCACAGCAAACCACACTCTACGGAGGTAAAGCACACAGCAGAGACCAGGGAGCACCTGAGCACGGACGACCTGAAATCGCAGAGAAAGCGTGAGTATCCACGAAAGATATTCTCACTCGCGACCACAGAGCAACTCCAGCAAGGCAGCCCTGCCCCCACCACCAGAGCAAAGCGCCATCTTTGCCACTGGCATAGGGACAGACCAGATTGGAATTAAAGCAGGCCTGGGAAAAGTGAGGTCAAATTAGCCATCTTTGAAAAGGGCAAGAGGGACCAATCAGTGAGAGCCAACTCTGCCCAGGAGAACGCCCCCTGCCCAGGCAGCAGGCATGCCCTGGGCCTCGGCTTAGCCAGAGGTGCCCCACCCTGCCCGCCGGAACTTATAAATTTAAAGCGAAAACAGCCACCAGCTCCCAGCGGCAGGGAAACACCAGACGGAGGAACCTGAGACAGTTAAATGGTCCCGTCACAGAGGAAGCCCAATTCCCAGCCCGAAAAGGAGCTGCTTTCCAAAGCCACCTCCACCAAGGAGGCTGCCCGGCACAGGAGGCAGAAGCCTTACACAGGCAAGCACCTCTCAGCTGGGTAAAACAGACCAGAGGCGCCCCTCCCTGCTGAGTTCACAGCCTATTCAAAGGCAGGCTGTAAAGGCACAGGCCCTGCAGCAAACAGAGGAGCAAGCTGAATTCTGCCAAACCCAGAAAATCAGGAATATAGACTGCAGACCATCATAAGGAAACCAGAGACTGGGGAAAGATGACACAAACAAGGAAGACTCCATTTTTTTTTCTTTATCTTTTCAACATTTCTTAAACTTAAAAAATTTTTTTTTTTTTAAATTCGGAAACGTCTTTTTTTTTTTCCCCATGTTTTCTATTTTTACCTGTTTGTTTTATCAAGTTTTTTTTTTCTTTTCTGTTTGTTTGGGTTGTTCCTTTGCTGATATTTTTTATTTTTTTCCTTTTTATTTTATCTTCTTTTTTAAATAATTTTTCTCTGTTGTGTGAATATGTCTCCAACTACTTTTACTTTATTCTTTCTCTGCGTTCTCTTTCTTTAAAACTTACTTTCCGATGAAGAACACCTCCACTCTTTTCTGCTAACTCTCCATTATCTATCATTGCAACCTTATTCTCTCTACTGATTCTACTCTTCTTGACACTTCCACATCACTGAAACTAAACCAAAATCACCACCTCCCCTCCCCAATACATTTTACTCTATTCTCTTTACTACCTCCAACTTACCCTCCTGACTTATTGCCTGGACCTCCAGTCTCCAATGACTCCTGGTTATTGGCTAGAGGGTATCCCAGCTTAATACGAGTGAATCAAAGAGGTTCATAGAGAAAGCCTGTCCTAAAAGATCTTAATATAAAAATAAGAATTGTGTATAGGGTTGTAACAGTAAATAAGTAACTACTGAATACAGGGCTCAGGATCAGTTGTTATATTGAAATTGTATTCTTTAAGAACACCAAATCTAATTTTATAGACAGGTATACAGGGTATCTGTACATAATTGTGAACTTGTAAGATTTACACAACAGTGCTTGGTAAGGGCTGCTTTGGGTCTTAAACGGTGCTCACAGGTGCTGGTAGACTGGCATCCCCAATTCAAATGGGAAGAAGAAACACAAGAAAGATGGCAAACAATGAAGTCTTATCTCCCACTCAAAACAAGCAGGAAGCAGAGAAGTCAATCAAAGACATAGAAGAGAACCCTCAAAATGCTCTACAAAGTCTACTGATAAACATGATAAATGAGAAGTTCGAATCTCTTCAGTCAGTTATTCTAGAGCATGAGGAGGCAAAGCAAAAATTAATGGAGAATTTCATGGCATCCACAAATAGAAAGATAAATGAACTTCAAGACTCAAATGAAAAGATAGCTAACCAGCTTAAAGATTTGAGAGACAACTCTCAAAACCAAAGTAATGAAGTTAATGAAGTAAAGAAGTCCATACAAGACCTAAGAAATGACATGGAAATTATCAGGAAAGACCAGTCAGAAGCAAAAGAGATTCGAAATCAAGTAACTAGCCTACAGTCCCGACTAACTGAAGCAGAGGATCGAATTTCAGGAGCTGAAGATTCCTTAGATTCTATGGAGAAAGATAAAAAATCAATACAAATCCAGTCCAATCAACAAAACAGATCGCTACAGGAGATTCAAGACATGATCAGGAAGCCCAATTTAAGGATAATAAGTATTGAGGAAAACTTGGAGAAAGAGGTTAATGGGATAGGCAACTTATTTAACAGAATATTAGCTGAGAACTTCCCAAATATCCAGAAGGAAAGGCCTATACAGATACAAGAAGCATTTAGAACCCCAAATCGACCAGACCAGAATAGGACATCCCACTGACACATTGTGATCAAAACAGCTTCAGCAGAGTGCAAGGAAAACATACTCAAAGCTGTTAGGGCAAAGAAAACAATAACATATAAAGGAAAAGCAATCAGAATTTCCCCAGACTTCTCAGCAGAGACCATGAAAGCAAGGAGAGCCTGGAATGAAGTATACCAAACTCTAAATAAAAATAACTACCAACCAAGAATTCTGTACCCAGCCAAACTCTCCTTCACAGCCGAAGGTCAAATAAAAGTCTTCCAAAACAAGGAAAAACTGAAACAATATATCTCCACCAAACCAGCTTTACACAAAATCCTTAAAGATGTACTATACATGGAAAACAATCAAGATCCCAATACAGACAGAGAAATGAACCCTAATTAGTAAACATCAGATCAAGAAATGGGGTGGGCTGGGGATATGGCCTAGTGGCAAGAGTGCCTGCCTCGGATACACGAGGCCCTAGGTTCGATTCCCCAGCACCACATATACAGAAAACCGCCAGAAGCGGTGCTGTGGCTCAAGCGGCAGAGTGCTGCTAGCCTTGAGCGAGAAGAAGCCAGGGACAGTGCTCAGGCCCTGAGTCCAAGGCCCAGGACTGGCAAAAAAAAAAAAAAAAAAAAAAAAAAGAAAGAAATGGGAAGACACAGCTTTAAACAAGATAGTGATAATGAAAGGAACAAACGATAATCTCTCAATCCTAACGGTCAACATTAATGGACTTAATTCTCCAATGAAACGACATAGGCTCATAAGTTGGATCAAAAATCAAGATCCATCTTTCTGCTGCCTCCAAGAGATACATCTATCCAGCAAAAGTAAACATCTTCTAAAAGTGAAAGGCTGGAAACAAATCTATCAAGCAAATGGCCCCCATAAGCAGGCTGGAGTTGCAATCCTAGTATCAGACAAAATTGACTTCAAATTAACAAAGGTAAGAAGAGACAAAGAAGGTTACTACATACTAGTAAAAGGATCTCTCCTACAGGAAGAAATAACCATTCTAAATATCTACACACCAAATGCAGGAGCACCCAACTTCATCAAACAAACACTACTGGCTCTAAAATCACTCATAGACCCAAACACATTGATAGTTGGGGACTTTAACACTCCACTATCACATCTGGACAGATCAACATGCCAAAAACTGAACAAAGAAACCACAGAACTAAACAATTGCATAGACCAACTAGACTTAATCGACATCTACAGAATATTCCAC
The DNA here is from genome assembly GCF_023159225.1 of Perognathus longimembris pacificus. Classification (NCBI taxonomy): domain Eukaryota; kingdom Metazoa; phylum Chordata; class Mammalia; order Rodentia; family Heteromyidae; genus Perognathus; species Perognathus longimembris. The sequence continues at coordinate 35,782,633 of NC_063169.1, forward strand.
CCAACAAGGACAGAATCCACATTCTTTTCGGCAGCACATGGAACATTCTCCAAAATAGATCACATCTTAGGGCACAAAGAAAATCTGTACAAATTCAGAAGTATCAAAACCATTCCCTGCATTCTCTCAGACCACAACGGAATAAAATTAGAGCTTAACTCAACCAGCCACCACAGAAATTGCTACAATTCATGGAGACTAAACAACACACTGCTGAACCATCAGAGGGTCATTGAAGAAATTAAAACGGAAATTCAAATGTTTATGGAATTCAACCAAGTTGAGGACACAAAGTACCAGCTCCTTTGGGACACAGCAAAGGCAGTACTCAGAGGAAAATTTATATCTCTGAGTGCATACATCAACAAACTGGAGAAACAGCAACTCAATAATTTAAGGAACCACCTTAATTTCCTTGAGATAGAACAACAAGCCAAACCCCAAGTCAATAGACGGAAGCAAATTATTAAAATCAAATCAGAAATAAATCAATTAGAGACGAAAAAAACCATCGAAAGAATCAACAAAACAAAGAGTTGGTTCTTTGAAAAAATCAACAAGATAGACAGACCCCTAGCAAACCTGACCAAAAAAACAAAGGCAGCACACTCAAATAAACAAGATAAGAGATAAAACAGGTAACATCACCACAGAAATAACCGAAATTCAGAAAATAATAAGGGACTATTTTGCAAACCTTTATGCCAACAAATTCGAGAACTTGGAAAAATTGACGATTTCCTAGAAAAAATTCATGTCCCCAAACTGAATCATGAAGATTTAAACCTTCTAAACAGACCCATATCCAGTATTGAAATAGAAACGGCAATAAAGGATCTCCCATCCAAGAAAAGCCCAGGTCCAGACGGATTCACTGCAGAATTCTGCAAGACCTTCAAAACAGAACTCACACCAATATTTCTCAAACTCTTCAATGAAATTGAAAGAGAACGTTCACTTCCAGACTCATTCTATGAAGCCAGTATAACCCTCACCCCAAAACCAGGCAGGGACTCATCACGGAAAGAGGACTATAGACCGATCTCCCTGATGAACATAGACGGAAAAATTCTCAACAAAATTCTGGCCAATTGACTTCAACAGGTCATCAAAAAAAATCATGCACCACAATCAAACTGGATTCATCCCAGGGATTCAAAGTTGGTTTAATATATGCAAGTCAATTAATGTAATCCACCACATCAACCGGAGAAAGCTAAAGAACCACATGGTTTTATCTCTGGATGCGGAAAAAGTGTTTGATAAAATCCAGGACCCATTTATGCTAAAAGCCCTAGAAAAACTGGGATTTCAGGGAACATTCCTGAATATAATCAAGGCAGTTTATGACAAACCAACAGCAAGCATAACTCTTAATGGTGAAAAACTAAAGCCATTCCCTTTAAAATCAGGAACAAGGCAGGGATGTCCACTCTCTCCCCTGCTCTTCAATATAGTTCTAGAATTCCTAGCCAGAGCAATCAGGCAAGAAGAAAATATAAAGGGGATCCAAATAGGTAAAGATGAAGTTAAACTCTCTCTCTTCGCAGATGACATGATCCTATACCTAAAGAATCCCATAGACTTTACCCCCAAACTACTAGAGCTGATCCAAAACTTTGGCAAAGTTACAGGATATAAAATAAACCCTCAAAAATCAACGGCCTTTCACTCTGCTAACGACGCGAAGACCGAGGCTGATATCAGGAAAGCAACCCCCTTTGCAATAGCCTCCAAAAACATAAAATACCTAGGAATAACCTTAACCAAAGAACTGAAAGACCTCTTTGAGGAGAACTTTACAACCTTGAAAAACGAAATTAAGTGAAAACTTAGGAAATGGAAAAACCTCCCATGCTCCTGGATTGGGAGGATTGATATAATCAAAAGGGCAATATTGCCAAAGGCTATCTACAAATTCAGTGCAATACCCATTAATATCCCAACACCATTCTTTGATGAAATAGAGGAAGCAATCCAGAAATTCATATGGAATAATAAAAGACCTAGAATAGCAAAAACAATCCTAAGCAGAAAGAACAGTGCTGGAGGAATTACAATACCCAACTTCAAGCTGTATTATAAAGCTATAGTAATAAAAACAGCTTGGTATTGGCACCGGAACAGGCCTGAAGAACAATGGAACAGAATTGAAGACCCGGGAATGAACCCACAGAACTACGCCTACTTACTCTTTGATAAAGGGGCTAAAACAATAGTTTGGAAGAAAGATAGCCTGTTTAACAAATTGTGCTGGAAAAACTGGCTCAACACTTGCAACAAACTAAAACTAGATCCTTATATATCACCCTGCACTAAAATCAATTGCAAATGGATTAAAGACCTCGAAATCAAATAGACACCCTGAAAACACTAAGGGAAGAAGTAGAAGAAACACTTGGGCTCCGTGGCACAGGACGGAACTTCCTGAACAAAGACCCAGAAAGGCTACAAATCAAAGAAAGGTTGGACAAATGGGACTGCATCAAACTGCAGAGCTTCTGCACGGCAAAGGACATAGCTTGCAAGATCAACAGAAAGCCCACAGACTGGGAGAAAATCTTTACCGGACATTCAATGGACAAAGGCCTCATATCTAAAATATATGCAGAACTAAAAAAATTACATTCCTCCAAAACAAAACCGCAAAGAACTAATAGCCCGCTCATCAAGTGGGCTAAAGACCTACAAAGAGACTTCTCTGATGAGGAAATGAGAATGGCCAAGAGACATATGAAAAAGTGCTCTACATCACTGGCCATAAAGGAAATGCAAGTCAAAACAACATTGAGAATCTATCTCACCCCAGTAAGAATGTCATATATCAAGAAAACTAACAATAACAATTGTTGGAGGGGATGTGGCCAAAAGGGAACCCTGCTTCATTGTTGGTGGGGATGTAAACTGGTTCAGCCACTCTGGCAAGCAGTATGGAGATTCCTCAGAAGGCTAAATGTAGAACTCCCCTATGACCCAGCAACCCCACTTTTGGGTATTTATCCAAAAAACCACAAACAAAATCACAGTAAAGCCACCAGCACAATGTTCATTGCAGCGCAATTTGTCATAGCGAGAATCTGGAACCTACCCAGATGCCCCTCAGTAGACGAATGGATCAGGAAAATGTGGTGCATATACACAATGGAATTTTATGCCTCTATCAGAAAGAATGACATTGCCCCATTTGTAAGGAAATGGAAGGACTTGGAAAAAATTATACTAAGTGAAGTGAACCAGACCCAAAGAAACATAGTCTCTATGGTCTCCCTTATTGGGAATAATTAGCACAGCTTTAGGCAAGTCACAGCAGAGGATCACAAGAGCCCAATATCTATACCCTTATGATCACATAAGATGATGGTAAGTGAAATTAACTCCATTTTATGGAAATGATTGTTATATCACAGTTGTAACTACTTTCAACATCCCACGTGTATCTGTAGTTTCTACTATTGATGATGTTTGTCTATCACCTTCTTGTGATTGTATCTACACTATCTCTGTAACCTTATCTGAGTGTATGGGAAACAGTGTGTACTGGTATTAGAATTAGGAAATTGAAAGGGAATACCAAAATTGAGAGACAAAGGGTAAAATAAGAGAAACAACAACAAAAGCAATACTTGCAAAACTGTTTGGTGTAAGTGAACTGAACACCTCACAGGGGGCAAGGGGGAGGGTGGAAGGGGGTATCAGGGACAAGGTAACAAAGAGTACAAGACATTTATCCAATGCCTAATGTATGAAACTGTAACCACTCTGTACATCAGTTTTATAATAAAAACTTTTTAAAAAAGATACCAATCATAAAATATACTAGAAAAATAGTAGGTAGTATGATGGTTAATTTTTTGTCAATTTTACCGGGTCATAGTATTTTTCTAAATATTTTCTGAAGGTTTCTATGCAGATGATTTTTAAATAATATTAATATTTAAAATTTTAAAAAGAACAGAAAAGCATGCCCTCATTGATTCCTTTTGTTCATGCTTTCATCCACTGAGTAAAGCAAGTCTACTCCACTCTAGTAAAAGAGAAAATTGCCTGTCCTTGTCTGTACAGGACTCCTGGGCCTTGGGCTCAGCTGCCATATTCAATCAGATCTACAGATTTCAAACTTACCATGCTCCATGTTTCAACTTCATATAATAAATCTCTTTATATGTGCACATATCTTTATTGATTCTGCTTCTTTGGAGAACCTTGGCTAATGTTGTTGGTGAAATCAAAAGAAAATATCAATTTAAAAAGAAAAGTAAAAAATCATAATTTCTGATTGTAAGAGAGATGTTTACAAATTTAAAAGTATTGGTGTCTTTGAATCATTTTGAAATATAGATTACATTGCATACATTTTATGGAATGACATATGAATTTTCTTCTAACACAGAGCTTTGTAAATATTTTGTATAAAGAATTTGAGTGAAAATATTTCAGAGTGTGAGCTACATGATTGCTCTGGTAACTACTGAAGTCTACTGGTATAGCAAAATAAAATAAAACAATTTTTATTAGTTGAATAGTAAAATTTATCATAAAATAACAGGCTGCAGCCTCCTTAGAGGTGATTTGGGCCAAATGTGGTATTTTGTTGACTTCTGCTCTATAATATCAATATATTTGTTCTGATTGTTGTATTGAACTACTTAAGAACTGAAAAAACTTTAAGTTATCAATTGAAATTTTAGGATTCTGTGGTATTTCAAAAGTCTATTAAGAGGTACTGCTCAAAGCATGTGACAAATTAGTTTCGTTGCTGACAGGAATGACTATAGGACAGGAGGAACTCACCAGGTAAAGAGGGAAGAAAGGACAGTCAGGAAAATATGGCAGCATGTTCAAAAGCAAAGAGAAACAACCTGCTTTTCCTTTCTCCTCAAACAGTTCAGCTTCAGAAGAACACATGAAACAATACATGCAAACTAGGTGAATTTGATGTGGTAGCTAAAGACCAGATGGGAAGAGTGTATTCATATACCTTATTCAGGATTAAGAATTTATCATATGTGAGTGAGCAATCACTGGAGAATTTTAAGGAATAGAACATTACCTGAGGTTATTAATAGGTAAAACAAGCCTGAGAAATCAAGGCTATCAGGAAGAAGACCATGTATAAAATTATTGATGAAGTAAATTGACAATTGGAAAACATGATCCATGAAAGTGGGACTAGAAAAGATTAGAAATTTATGAAATACCTGCTAAGCAGTAGTGACAGGTCTTCCTCACTGGTTGGTCCTTGCAATGAGAGGAGGTCAAGGTTTCTTGTAGGGATCTGGAAAAGTATTTTTAGTGTCAGCATAGAACATATTGTCAGAAACTAAATTACAGACTCTAAGAAAAAGTGTCAATATGTTCAATTTGAGTGTTGGTGTCAGGAAAGCTCACTTTTGGGATGTTTTATTCTGAGGTAAATTGAACATCTGGGTGGAGTGGTATAATGGCAATTGGATCTAAGGTCATAAATACATGTAAATGTCCTTGAACAGATATATAGATTTTAAAAGCCATTTTCAAATAATTAGTTTTAGAAAAGATGAAGTTGGGACAGTTTCTTCCAATGAGAGCCAAAAATCTCATAAGTTGCTATATAAGCATGCATGAGCATCTGCAGTTAAAAGATGGATAGAAAAAAAAATAGATAGGGGTAGGAAACAGATAGGAAAAGGCTCAAGGTACTTTGTTCTTTTTAATTCAAGTTGAAGTTACCATTAACTGTATTCTGATTAGCAGTTATTTGCAGTAGAAAAGTGCCAAAAGACCTAGACCTCAAAAAGTGAAAGGGCAGTTAAAAACTACAAGGAAATAATCTAGAACATTAAAAAGAAATTTTATGAGTAGAAACAATATTTCTGGTTGATTTAGGATAGATACAAGTTTGTATCTGGTCAAAACCAGGTGGTGGGAAGAAATAAATTGACATGAGAGTGAAAGAGAGGTAATGGGGAGTGAGTAAAATTAGGAAGTGAAAAGAAATGAAATGTAAACTATTCTATTTTCTCATGGACTAAAGTAGGCCCAGTCTACAGAGGATAGGAAGAAACAGCAATTTATTTAAAGCCTTAAAGGAAGTGATGAAAGCTTGATCTAGACAAAGGAAAATGGAGTTGAGTTTAACGATCCATAGCACACATTTTTATATTTCATGAACATTCCTTAACATAGAAAAGCTTGTGAAAACAAGTGATCTATCATATGAAGGATAAAGCATTTCATAGTTGTTCTATAGCTCTAGACTCTTCATCTTCGGCTATGAAAATCTTTAAGACCTGAGGATCATGAGTCCATGAGACTCTTATTTTAAATTATGTATAAATCACTAAAAATCCAGAAGCGGATCTGTGGTTCAAGTGGTAGAGTGCTAGCTTTGAGCAGAAAATCTCAGAGACAGTGAAGAGGTCCTGAGTTCAAGTCCCAGGACCTGCGCGCGCGCACACACACACACACACACACACACACACACACACACACAGAGTGAGAGAATGAATAATGAATGGTTAGGTTTATGATGATCAAGGCAGATTATTTTCCTGGCAGAATTAAGATTATAGATTTTTCTTCTGAGAATTCTCAGAATGTAAATGATTTGAAATAGAGATGAAAGTTAGGACAGTCCAGAAATTCTTCATTTCAATCATTAGATGGCTTTTTTTTACATGCATATTAAAACAGTAAGAATTAAATTACTGATTAGTCTATCAGAATTTGGCATTAAATCATATTTATTCTTAAGCAAAATTTTTATAAGTATTATTGTTAAAGGGCTATCTTACTAACATCCTGTCACAAAATAGATTTATTTGGAAAAAATGAAAATATTTCATAGACTTTTTGATGAACTAATGCCACAGGACAGATAAAAGTCACCACTCATTACCAACTTGTGAAATTTAAAATACATGTTGAATCAACAAATACATCTGGACAAATAACTTTAATCTCTAATAAGTTATAAGAAGGATCTGGTGCACTTAAATTGTGCATGTAAATTTGAATCATATTTTCTAGGATGATTAGATCTAATGAATAGAATTGTAATGCTATTACTGTACAAAATAATGTTGATACAAAAGGAACCTCATTATGATAAATTCATTTAATTTAGCATATTAAGTTTTGCATTTCTCTATCAGAAACAGTTATTTTTCTTAGATGATTCTACATGATGTTGAACTGAATTTATTATTTATCACAGTTTGTGATCTTGATAAGTATTTATTCTGTATTTTGACATGCAATTCTAATGCAGCCATGGTAAATTATAACACCAGCTTTGATGCTTCCTTTTGAAGATATACAAACAAATGTAGAAAGAACTAAATATCCTATAAAACTGTAAAATTTGCTTAATAAATTGATTTTAGTTCACCAGTGCTTATCAACAGCCATAAAGAAAAAGAGGGGCAAACTATGGATTACAACCAGATCACTCTGAGAGAGACACATTGAATTAGACCTGCTTCAGTAAGTTTGTCTCCTCTGCTACTTTTGTATTATGGCTGTAATATACTATTACAAATTGAGGGGCTTAAAACAGCACAGATTTATATCTTACAATGTTGTAAGGCAGAATTCCAAAGCAGGTCTTAGAGAGATAAAATTGTATTGTTGGTAGGTTGCATTCATTTTGAGAGCTGTTTCCTTGCATTTTCTGTGTTCCTCAAGGTTATCTACATAGATTGTCTTATAGTCCTCTTCCTTCACTTCAAATAAAGAAATGGTAGGTAAAGATTTCAATGTTATTCTGACTTCCTGGTCTGTTTCTCACTGTTACAGCTACATAGGTAAGGTAGTGAGTATATTTCTTGTCAAACTTATTGCCTCCTCCTTCATTTTTCTCCCACCTTTCCTCCTCCTGAATTCCCTCCCCCCCGAGAGTTGTACAGTTGGTTTACAGCATATTGTCTTGTAAGTATTGTTGTTGCATTGGTTTGCCTTTTACCCTTTGTCTCACCATTTTGAGGTTCCCCTTCCCTTCCGTAATTCAGACAAACATATATACAATACCTATGGTACCAAAATCAAATACAGTGACAACAGGGGCTAAATAAACCATAGGGAAGATAAACAAAAAAGAAATAATTTCAAATAGTGCATTAAAAACAACAATATGTACATAATTTAATATCCAGGCTGTAACAAACACCAAAAATAAGGAAGCAAAAGACTTCTTTGTAATCAATCTTAGAGTAACTAAAAGACACTACACCCTTTAGCTCTCATAAGATGTACACAGGTGTACATCTGAAAGAAGCTGGGAGCAGGGCACAGAATGAATGGAAAATGGGGGGTAGGGTGGGAAATACAGTAGAAAGGGACCAATAGCTGCAATGGGCACTGATAAGAACAAACTAACTCAAGGGCAGCAGGGAGGGGGGAAATTAGAGAAAAAGAAGGAACAGATTACACTAAGCAAAAGAAAAGAGACGTGTATGTATATGTCACCCAATCTGGAAGAAATTGTTTTACAGTTAATAATCATAGAGGACACAAGCATTGTAGACTAGAGTGACAATGTACATTAAGGGTATGATTTTTTCTTTTTTTTGTTTTTGAAAAAATAATGAAGAAAGCAAGGCGGTGAGGTGAGGGGCTTTTGGGAGAGAAGAAAATAGAAAAATGAGCTCTCTCTCTCCCTTCTCTCCGGCCATGGATCATCTTGGCCACAGGCCAGCAGTTTGGTAATAAACTTTTTCTCCTGCCTGAATACTGCATGGCATTCTCCTTTACCGGCTACCTACTTTAAAAACCTAACATATATGGTGCCGTGACTTGGATGGGGCTTAAAAGTCAGGACAGGCAGAATTCCCATCTATTTTTCTTCTTTTTCTGGGAGTATCCCCAGTCCTGATGGCCCTTTTTCTGCGAACTGAGCTGCTGCGAGATGCCACGTGGCACTTTTCACTAATACCATTGCTGGCCTCCATCCACATCCACCTCCTCACCACTTGTCTACCCTGGTGAGTGAAACTGCTGCTGCTCCAGTTCTCTGCTGCTCTGTCCACTGCTTCTGCTGCTTATGCCCAGTAAGCTCTCATCCACTAACCAGGCACCTCCCTCTTGTGCTTTTTGGGTTTTGCATCACAGTAACACCCGCGCCAGGACACTGCTAGCATGCCTCTTGACAGTGCAATGGGGCCTGCTCAAAATACTCAAACAGATACAGTTTTTGCCACTGCAATGGTAAATGGTCAGAAGTCACTTGTATTCAGGCTCTCTCTCTCTTTCTCTTTTCCTTTCTTCCTTTTTCTCCCTCATCTGCCTGCTTACTTGCATCCTTTAAAATTCCAAGTTGTACCATCCTGGTAATGTGCCTTGCTCACAAAGCTGCCTCATTTCACAGACTTCTGTAACTAAGGCTTGTCAGCAAAGATATCTGAAAGTTAATTTCTCTAGCATTGACCACGTGGTGGATATTGGGTTTAACAGGCACCAGCTCAGGTGCCATTATGCCATGCCACATGTTCTCTGTTAGTGTGTTTGTGTCCTCCTGCCACCCCCCTCAACATGGCACCCCACTGGAGTTTATCAAAATATGGTTTCTCCATTTTATAATCTGAAAAATTGTTGTTTGCTAGCAAAATTGTTTTTCTAACTGACCATGTGGTTCTAAAATATTGGACAAAAAAAATGTCATTTACTATTGGAATTCCGAAAGACTCTACTGCTGAAATTCATTTTTGCATGCTGTAAAACCTATGTGCACAGTGTGTATGTCTGTGTAAATGTCATTTTTTAGTATGTCCATCTAGCTATATATCTGTGCTAAAACTCATCACATCTACTGAGTTTTGTCATTGCAGAGTTCTGGCAAGTATTTGGTCAATTTTTGACAAGGTACAGGTAAGCTCTAGTCCCCTTGGTCTCCTTATTGTTTTAATTGAAAATGAAAAAGGGCTTTTGTGGCAAAGATGCCTTGGATTGCAGTTCGAAGCCAGCCAGGGCTGAAAATCTCTCTCAAACTCCATCTCCCAATTACTCAACGAAGAGCCAGGCTGGAAGCATGGCTGAAGAGACTTATCTCTTACCAGCCAAATGCTGGAAGTGGAGCTCAAGTGGTAGAGTACTAGTCTCGAGCAGAAGTGTTCAGGGACAGTGCCCAGGCCCTGAGTTCAAATCCTGTGAATGCCAACGAGGGCAAGTCATCCCAGCAACAAGCACCTAGACCACTGGGACTCAGCCAGTTCCAGGAACAAGTATCATGGAGTGGAGTAAGAGGAAAATGATCGCATCCAAAATGGAGTCACTTTGTCTCACCCTTTCAAAATTAATCAGAGCCAGGGGATCAAGAGATAGTAGCTTGTCCATCTAATGTCCATACCTGAGTATAAGAACTAGCCAAGTCACCCAATTTTTAATTTTGTGCCCTAAGCCCTTCCTTTTGCCTTAATATTTTTTTTGTCCAGCCCCTGCCTCATGAGACTTCTTCCAGGCTTCATTCAAGGACTGGCATCTACCACCAAGGGCCCCTGCTGCTAGCCTTCTCCAGGAGAGGCCACATTTCTGCATTTTACCCCTAATGCCGACGCCCCTTGCCAGCAGGAAGCAGCCAGAGAGAGTCTTCACCATTTTTCATAACTATTAAAAGGCTGGAATGTTAGGTCCTCTCCCTGAGGGCTCATGTAGATGCCCCCACCTCATTAAGTCTCCACCCAGTTATCTGGGTAACCTGCAGACCTGGAGGCAGTTACCTCCCCTTTCCCTGAGGTCACATTCTAATCTACTTGGCCACACCCTTTGCCCCTGCCCTAGATATAAGGCAGGGCTGAGTGGTGGGGGTCGCTCTCTCTCTCCCTTCTCTCCAGCCATGGATCATCTTGGCCACAGGCCCGCAGTTCAGTAATAAACTTTCTCTCCTGCCTGAAAAAAAAAAAAGAAAATAGAAAAATGAGGAAGAGGATTACATGTATGACAAGAAATATATATATATATATATATGTATGTATGTGTGTGTGTGTGTGTGTATTCACTACCTTAAGCATGTAGCTGTAACCCCTCTGTACATCATCTTGACAATAAAAAAAGAAAAATACCAATGATGGTAATCTGCTTGTTTCCATATCTTGGAGTTAATTTCGCTTAGCATCATTTTGTGATCATATGTACATAGCTATGAGCTATTGTGATCATCTGTTAGGACTATGTGAGATATTTACTAATTATTACAAATGAGGGAACCCATAAAGTCTATGTTTTGTTGGGCTGGCTCACTTCACTTCATAATTTTTTCCAAGTCTTTCCATTTCCTTCCCAATGGGGCAATGACATTCTTTCTGACAGAAGCACGAAATTTTATTGTATAGGAGAAACACTAGGGCTCCTTGGCACAAGTCGAAACTCAATATTCAGCTCAGATAACCCTTCCTTCAAGAAGTCTTCCTCTACCAGTCTTACTTTCATTCCTAAATTAGATATGTCAGCAATTTCTCCATGAACACTTTATTACCTTCCTCCATTTTAGTAAAAATCCTGTTCTGCAATATTTCCCATTTACTATAGCACTCACCATTGTCCTTCACTTCACTGTGAATTTCTTAAGCATTGTATTCATTAATAATGTGTATCTAAATGTCTAGTTTCCTGGACAGTGTCTGCACGCTTTCCCTTTACCTAAACGCATGCCTAAAGCCTACACCAACAATGACCGAGAAGCTAGATGGTTCTTCATCTCTGTCAGACAGAGCTTGATCCCAAGAGAAGATCATGAAATCATTCTTGAAGCTTCATTATTATTGATTTGTTTTCCAACAATTGTGGTAGAGATCTGCTCAACTTGTAACAGAGATGGCAAAATGATGGCCATATTCATTCATCCACTCTGCCCCTAGGGCAATCTTTGAAGTGGTTGAAGCTAAGGAAGGAAGCCAGGCCTCTTCACTGTGTCCCAAGCCAGTGAGCCCCACCTGTGAGGTGGTAGCTATGTCAAATCATTGAGCTAAAATAGCAATGAAACAAAGAAACAGGGAAAAATCTATATTGTTAGAGGCAAACTCAGAAGAGCTATGAATCCTTGAATCAAAAATGTTTCTTTAATTAGGTCTGAAAACAACATCTACTTATGTTGCTAACATTATTTCTATGTATTTATTTATTTGTAAATTTTCAGCAATTCTTGAAGTAACTTAACCTCTCATGGGGCAGGGGCAATAATGTGAAGTTAAAGATATTTTTTGAAAAATTACATAGAAATTATATTTTGATTTGAGGAAAAGTAGACTATATTCCTCCTTACTATTTTCATTGTGCTTTTGAAACCTAGTAGGTGCTGGGAGAAATCAAAATTACAGAAAATATTTCTTATTTGCCACACTTCTGGGCAAAGAATGGTTCGCTGTCAGCTATGTGAGTCCACTCTGTACCTGTTACCTGTAGAAGTTGGTTTTTCCATACCTGCTCAGAACTATTTCCTGTTATTCTTCCTTCTCTGAAACCTGCTTTTATGCTGGATATACTCATCTTCTACTTCTAACGTGGAATAAAAGCCAAGGAAAACTGTGTATATAAAAGCAAAGGAGTTTTCCTTGCTGCACCATTTACAAATAATGAAATTTAAGCTTTATTTTTCTTCTTGGTCATGAAGCACAGATGCTCAAGAAAGATATTGGTAGGATGTCTGAGGAAGGGAGTGGTAAGTAGCAGGTTACTCACAGAATTTGAAGAATAAAAAAAAAAAGAAAGAAAAAAACTTAAGGTAGAACAAGCCAAATTGGGGAAGAAAGGCAAAAGACATGGTGGTTCTTAAAGTTAAAACTAGGTTGGACATTCCAGTGAAAAATTAACTCACAGTTAAATGCACAGACGAAAGTAAAATTGGATCAGAGAAAAGAATGCTATGAACTAAGCAGAAACCACTAATGTTTGATGGCCTGTCAACTTACAAATGAAAAGCAGGTGTTCCTGCTTGCACACTACCCTGCTGAGGTTCAGGGTAAGCTTTGATTAGAGCTGTATATGTACACCTACAGCACATTGGACTCAAGCATTTTCCATTATAGATTTGAAGTTGGCATGACTATGTCCGTGATAACTTGGAGCCAACTCTGGTCCCCAAATGAATGTTCTTTCATATATCTCTAAAGACTAGAAAATGCTGCTTTGTAACTTACATATGCCCAAAACATTTTATATCTGCTACAATTTTAGAATGTAATTATTTACCAGAAGTAGCTCAAATGTACTTTTAACTTTTAATTCAAAAGTTTTAACCCAGGGCTGGGGATATAGCCTAGTGGCAAGAGTGCCTGCCTCAGATACACGAGGCCCTAGGTTCGATTCCCCAGCACCACATATACAGAAAAACGGCCAGAAGTGGCGCTGTGGCTCAAGTGGCAGAGTGCTAGCCTTGAGCGGGAAGAAGCCAGTGACAGTGCTCAGGCCCTGAGTCCAAGCCCCAGGACTGGCCAAAAAAAAAAAAAAAAAAAAAAAGTTTTAACCCAACACCAAGGAAGTCCAAAAAGAATATTTTCATGTTAATTGGGAAGTTATTTCAAAATAAATATGAGTCAGGTTTATTGAGATGTTAAATTTCAGGGTGGCCCTACTTTTATGGACCTAAAGGTAACTAAGAATTATTCCTTAAGTGTAGAATATGGTAATCTGAAGACAATCCATTTTTATAAGTCTTCATTTTGTAAACAGGATTTTAGAAATGATTACCAAATATTCCTTCCTTCAAACATATTTCTACATTAAAAAGAAGGAAAGGCAAAGTGTGGTGAATGTGATTATTTCCAAACATTTTGTAAATGTTTACTTACCTATGTGTCTATTCACCTATCATCTGAAATAACATAGTATATTCTTCCCTGCTTTATCTCTAGTTCTAATTTTACTAATATTTTATAATTTTTGCTGTAGACTGCCTTCTGAAATGAAGCATTATTTAAAAACATAAACTACCACTTTTTATCAGAATTTAAATTTTTTCAACTTTTAACCCTTTGGGGAAATTGAATGAGGCTAGAAATCTAGTTGGCCAAGATGCCCTGTTTCTGGGTAGCTGTCAGTCCTGGAGCCACGTCTTGGCAAAGTGATGGATGAAAGGCATCAGAGATCCAGACTCAGCTGGGGAAGGTTTGGTCCACCTGCAGAGGACATTCCAACACACCCAGCCCCCTGCTAAAGAGAAGGCTAATGGGACCATATCCTGGAGAATTCTCAGAACACCAGAGTAACTTATGTGAGGTGAATCACATAGCATCCATGACTGGCTTAGCCAGTCCATCCCATAGTAAAATAAGCAGCACTACCCATTAAAATCCCAACACCATTTTTTAATGAAATAGAGGAAGCAATCCAGAAATTCATATGGAACAATGAAAGACCTAGAATAGCAAAAACAATCCTAAGCAGAAAGAACAGTGCTGGAGGAATTACAATACCCAACTTCAAGCTGTATTATAAAGCTATAGTAATAAAAACAGCTTAGTATTGGCTCCAGAACAGGCCTGAAGACCAATGGAACAGAATTGAAGACCCAGAAATGAACCCACAGAACTACGCCTACTTAATCTTTGATAAAGGAGCTAAAACAATAGTTTGGAAGAAAGATAGCCTCTTTAACAAATGGTGCTGGCAAAACTGGCTCAACACATGCAACAAACTAAAACTAGATCCTTATATATCACCCTGCACCAAAATCAATTCCAAATGGATTAAAGACCTCAAAATCAAAACAGACACCATGAAAACACTAAAGGAAGGAGTAGGAGAAACACTTGGGCTCCTTGGCACAGGACAGAACTTCCCTAACGAAGATCCAGAAAGGCTACAAATCAAAGAAAGGTTGGACAATTGGGACTGCATCAAACTGCAAAGCTTCTACACGGCAAAGGACATAGCTCGCAAGATAAACAGAAAACCCACAGGCTGGGAGAAGATCTTTACCGGCCATTCAACAGACAAAGGCCTCATCTCTAAAATATATGCAGAACTAAAAAAATTAACTTCCTCCAAAACAAAACCGCAAAGAACCAATAGCCCCCTCATCAAGTGGGCTAAAGACTTACAAAGAGAGTTCTCTGATGAAGAAATGAGAATGGCCAAGAGACATATGAAAAAGTGCTCTACATCACTGGCCATAAAAGAAATGCAAATCAAAACAACATTGAGATTCCATCTCACCCCAGTAAGAATGTCATATATCAAGAAAACTAACAATAACAATTGTTGGAGGGGATATGGCCAAAAGGGAACCCTACTTCATTGTTGTTGGGAATGTAAACTGGTTCAGCCACTCTGGCAAGCAGTATGGAGATTCCTCAGAAGGCTAAATATAGAACTCCCCTATGACCCAGCAGCCCCACTTTTGGATATCTATCCAAAAGACCACAAACAAAATCACAGTAAAGCCACCAGCACAACAATGTTCATTGCAGCTCAATTTGTCATAGCTAGAATCTGGAACCAACCCAGATGCCCCTCAGTAGACGAATGGATCAGGAAAATGTGGTACATATACACAATGGAATATTATGCCTCTATCAGAAAGAATGACATTGCCCCATTTGTAAGGAAATGGAAGGACTTGGAAAAATTTATACTAAGTGACGTGAGACAGACCCAAAGAAACATGGACTCTGGTCTCCCTTATTGGGAATAATTAGTAAGTCATAGCAGAGCATCACAAGAGCCCAATAGCTATACCCTTATGAACACATAAGATGATGCTAAGTGAAATGAACTCCATTTTATGGAAATGATTGTTATATCACAGTTGTAACTACTTTCAACGTCCATTGTGTATCTGTATCTTCTATTATTGATGATGTTCTTGTATCACCTTCCTGTGGTTGTACCTACACTATCTCTGTAATCTTATCTGAGTATATTGGAAACCGTGTATACTGGTATTAGAACTAGGAAATTGAAAGGGAATACCGAAATTTGAGAGACACAGGGTGGAAAAAAGACAAACAACTACAAAAGCAATACTTGCAAAACTGAATTGAACACCTCATGGGGGCAAAGGGAAAGGGGGGAGAGGGGGGTATGAGGGACAAGGTAACAAAGAGTACAAGAAATGTATCAAATGCCTAACGCATGAAACTGTAACCTCTCTGTAAATCAGTTTGATGATAAAATTAAAAAAATAAAATAAAATAAGCAGCACTAATTTCTCCTCATGTTTTCAATCTGGCAAGAGAAATAGTAAAATGTCTCTATATTTCTTCTGAATATCAACCAGTACCATTGAAAAGCACGCTCATGTAATATCTTTCTTTTGAATACAATGATTCCTTGCACAGAGGTCATGAAACTAGAAATCAGAAAGCTATTCCTCTGTATTAAAAACATGGGCCAGCAAAGAAAAGTTAAAAAATGAATCACAACATAAAGACTGTAGTCACAAAAAAACTTCGAAAGAAACATATTGTTTATCTGCTTTTTATCCAATGATGATTACCTTTTGAAATTTATGTGCAAAATATACACAAACACATATGTTGAGAAAGCAAGCCAGGCCATAATAATTTTTTTTAAATTTTGTCTAAGGCAACAATGATGCTCCAATCCAGAGGCTACATCCCAGAGTGTAATGGGAAATTCTTGGAAGAAACACAGCAGGAAGTTTGATGAAACACAAAAAGAAACCAAAAAGGTATTTGATTGTTTACAGTTATAGAGTGGCTTTATTGGGTTGAACTCAATAAATTCTAGTTAGGTAGTCTTTGCTGGCTATATCTAATTGAGTGTAAGTTCTTCTTTTACAAGAAATAAAGCATTTCCAGAAACTGTTTTTTTTTTTAAATCAGTTAAAGGTATAATGTTGCTTTAAAAATGAGTAAACCAGCCTAACACTAGAGATCATTTCTATATTTGAAATCTTCATGAACTACAACAGTATTTACTAGGATTTTTTAAAATAGCATTTTACTTTTATATTGTAGGCAAAATGTAATGAACATTATAGTGCAATACAAATTTTTAAAAATGCTTTTGTGCATACAATTGAGGAAAATCATAATAAATTAAAATAAAGTCATCATATCTAAAAATCTTTACTCTGGAATTTAAAGTGAAATTTGGAAAGTATTGTTAAATAACTAATGCAACAGAATAATGAAACATTTTTAAGCTAATTGCAATGAGTGCCTAGGTGAATACATGGATAACTCCTAGCAGGTTCATTTGTGAAAAGATGACAAAATATATGATGATAATAAAAAGAAAAAGTATCTGACTTCCCATAAAAACCCAGAACTACAATGGAATAAATTAACTGAGGTATTCTTGAATAATGAAAGAACTTTTGAGAACATTGTGTTTGCCTAAAAAGCTTCATTGTATCAAGTTTATATTTTAGTTGCTCAGAAGGCCTAGAGCTCTAGGACTAAAGTTCAAATGCAGCCCAGGCAGAAAATTCCACTAGATAGCATTTTCAAAATGCTAAGATGGACACATGGTTCAAGTAATAGAGTGCCAGGCAAGTAAGCAAGCTAGGCAAACACAAGGCCCTGAGTTCAAACTAAGATACTGGCCAAAAATGGAAACAAAAACAGTGCACACACACACACACACACACACACACACACACACACGCGCGCGCGCGCGCATATGCACCCATGCTCACCCAGGAAAAGCCAATAATAGTGCCTCTTAAAAAGAAGTCTCAAAAAACTTCCAATGGCAAGAAGGTAGACTTAACATATATGTGGGGAACTGGAATCTGAAATTAGTGATAATAAAACTTTCTCTTTTTAAGATTCTCAGACCTTTGCAAAACAAGATAATAGATACTTATACATATACATAGGATATGTGTGTATATAGTATCTATGTATACATACATATAATATATATAGTATATGGGTATCTATGCATATAACATGTATACATAATATATATAGAGAGAGAAATACTATAAAGAATATCAAACCTTGGCCTTCGCTGATAAAAAAAAAAATGCAGGCAAAGAAACCAGGTGCCTGTTTCTCTCACTGTAATGCTAACTACTCAGGAGCCTGAGATATGAGGATAACAGTTCAAAGGCAGCCCAAGCAGGAATGTCCATGAGGCATCCAGACATTCTTCTGCATTTAGCTTCTCCATTCTTTGATTTATTCACTACAACCTTGCCCTGTTGGCCTTCATGTTGTTCCTTCAGAAATTCTTATGCCTGATCAAGTTTTTATTCTAATTTCTCTATTTTGAAGACACTTTTCCTGACAACACTAGTCTAAGAAGTTGAGTATGTTCTCTGTTCCTTCATATGCTAGTCTTCTCTCCTCATCTACTATGTCAAGATATAGCTTTATGTTACCTGTGTTACTTCAACTTTCTCCTCTCTTACATGAAGTGATTTTCAAAGTTTCAGTACTTTGGTTCCCTATTCTTTTTCTGATACCCATAATTTCCCTGCATTAAAATTTGAAGTGATAATTGACACATGAATATTTAAAAACTTATTAAGGTAGAAATCATAACCTAACTTATATACAAACTATGAATTATAAGAATATTCATTAAACCACAATCTTATAAAGTATGAGAAAATCCTTTGTGTGCAGGTACAATAACTAGAACATCCACAGTTAGAACATATAAATTCCACAAAATGCCATCTGTGATTACTGGACTATTAAAAATAAACAATTAGAAACATTTGTGAAGTGTTCTAGGTACAAGCCTATTTAAATTTTTTATGTTTTTCTCTTTTTTTACAATTATTTAGGCAAATCTACTTTAATATTTATTTTTGTATGAATTTATTTTAATGTTATTAAATTTTTTAAAGCTTTCATTTTAGTTCTCAGAGAAATAATCTTCCTCAGAGTGTTGATTATATTTTCTTGGCTTAATGTGATATAAATTAAATTACATAATTACTAAGAAGCATAGCTGTCATAAACAGATTTGGGCACAATTCAAGTTCTTTTTATTCCCGTTAGAAAATGAATCTGCTTCTTTTTATTCCCATAGAATCTGCTTGTGGGTATTCAGTCCCTTTAGTTTCTGCTTCAGTTCACAGACTTTTCATCATAATGCTTCATTTTTAAAAATTAAACTTTTCTCTTCATTGTGAAAGTGTGGTACAGAGGGGTTACAGATTCATATGTAAGGCAGTGAGTTCATTTCTTGTGCAATTTATCTCCTCCCTCATTTTTCCCCACCTGCCCTCTCCCCCCCCCACCCTGAGTTTTGCAATTGATTTACGCCAAATGGTTTTGTATTGCTTTTAGAATGGTTTGTCTTTTTGACCTTTGTCTCTCAATTTTGGTATTCCCTTTCCCTTCCCTAGTTCTAATACCTGTATAAACAGTATCCAGGGTATTTGGATGAGATATAGTGGTAGCAGGGGTACAACCACAAGAAGGGAATACCAGAGAAACAAAACTGAACAAAACAATTGAACAAACAAACAGACAAGAAAAAAATAATTTAAAAATACGAAAGGTATGGTTTCACATTGGGATGATGATAATAGTTACAACAGTGGTATAACTCTTGTCTCCATAACATGGAGTTTATTTCACTTGGCATCATCTAATGTGGTCATATGGGTGCAGCTATTGGGGTATTTTGATCTTCTACCATGACTGGCTTAATACTCTACAAAACAAGTTAATTTAGTTAACCTTTTAAGAAAAGAGAAATGAGAAATCTGTGCATTAGGTTAACCTATCTGTAGTCCCTTGAGCCTTCTATTGGTAGTTAAATTACCAGTGCATACGATAGAACTACTTTGTCAGCTAGCATAATCACAATTTTATTTAACTAGTGTTTGTGAATTCTTATATGCTACACAAGGTAAAAATGACGAATCCGATTTGGTTTTCATCAAATACCCTGAGGCATGGTGAGATGAATTTATGAAAAATACATTTTAAAAATTAGGAGATGTGTCCATTTGAAACTGCTTCAGGAATTACATATTCAGGTTAATTCTTCTATGGTTTTCATATTATCAAAGATGTATACAAGACTTTTGTGTTGTATGGAAACATACTTCTGACCTTCATACAGCAACACAGAAGAAAGTCCTGTTTAAGGATTAGATTAGAGATCAATAGAGAATTATTGCATGTACTCTATAATTTAATATGAAGGTTTCTTCAGATTCATGTAGTATGCATTACCTCATTATAAAATCTATTTTTTTTTCAAATTGGCTCTTTACTCAACTACGGTGAAAGCACGGAACAGAATACAAACATGTATGATACTGTCGTCTTATGCTTTAAATTCAAAATTGAAAAAATACAAATTGAAAAATAGAAATATTTTAATTATTAAAATTTTGCTCTGTTATAATTCTCTTGCTCCTGAGAGCTGCGGCTGGAGGGCAGGGGTGAGGCCAGCCGTGGATTGCGGTGGGGTGGGCCATGGGTACTGAACCAGCCTCTAGTCCTTCAACTGGAGCCATATTTGAGTCAGAGTTGTAACGGAAAACAGCTGCTGGAGCCGCATGGTTACCCCCAAACGTGGACAGAGCTGAAAAATCTCACAGTCTTGCAAAAGAACAAGAACCAGCACCCTACCGAGACAATCTGCGGTCTGGGCTCACACTGTAGGCCAAGGGCCGACAAAGCAAAGGGCCCGCATTGGCTCGTTCTGGGAGGGGTGTCGGGGAGCCTGGGGATGGGGGGGCTGGTGTGGGGCCCACAGTGTGGGAGACAGTAGCCTTTCACAGTCAGAAAGCAACTATAGCAAAGGAAGAGCCCCATTATGCCTTGTCAATGGCTCCCGGAGCGGGTAGGGTTGGGGCCCACATGGCCACGTTCTAGGAGCAATTTGTGCAGAGCCCTGCAGAGGCAGTGGGGGCACAGGGGGGCTGCGGTGCTGCTTTTGCGTGATCTGAAATGGCCTCAGGTTCATCCGCTGGGATTTCTGTCACAAGCAGATCTCGGGGCTTCACTGGCCTGTGGCTGGAGCACAGCTTTGTGGCAAAGGTTTCAGTGCCGGGAGGGCGGTGAGGGCCTGGCCTCTGTCCTGAGCAGGTGACGCAGGGTGACGGATCCTGGGGTCGCCACCGCTGCCTGCAGTTGTGCTTGTGCACGAGGACGCCGGCCTGTCTGAAGACACAAGGAAGCCGGTTCCAGCAGAGGGCCCGCCTGGCACCATGGACACACTTTTTGGGTCACCTCAAGAGTCTCACCACCAATAAATAAAGCTAAGTGGTTGGACATAGTTTTGGAGCAGCGTAGAGAAGGCCACGTGCTGGGACTCTGCCAGGTGCCGGGGCCTGGGAGCCCCTGGTGATCGGAACTCTCAAGACGCCATGACAAAACCAGGGACACTCAACTGGCCTCACAGTCGTGCATTCCAACTCCTCTCCACATTCGTGGGGTGCTCATGCCTGGAGTAATCTTCCCATCACTCCTTCCACTCCTACTGACACTTGAGCCCCTTCTTTAGCTCGCTGGCGGCACGCGTCTGCTCCGTGTACTGGCTGTAGCTCTTACTGTGCTGCGATTCATAGTGGCACTTCAGGTTGTACTCTTTCAACACAGACACGATTTTTTTTTTTTGCATATTAAACACAAAGGCATGTTCTTCACTTCCACAAAGAAATAGTCTCGCTCCCATCTTTCTCGAAACACGCGGCCCTCTCCTTCTCTCTTCCATTTGGCCACTGGAAGCGGAGCCCAAGGGGGGAGCTGTGCAGGCCAGGACTGCGCAGGTGGTGGGTGCAGGAGAGGAGGCCCCAGCTGGGGCTGCCCCAGGCTCTGGTGTGGCCGGGGCAGCAGTGCCCAAGCCCCTGGTGGCTGCAGGTGGTGGAGGGAGGCCTGGGTCAGGGGCACCCCAGTCTCGGGCGGTGAGGCATTAAGGAGGAGGCTACGCCGCTGGGGGTTGGCCCCAGGGTTCTGAGGCCGAAGAGTGGGTCCCTGAGGGGTGGACCAGGGGCAGTTCCAGGGGGGGCTCTGGGGTGCACCTGGAGGAGCTTGGGAAGTACCTTGAGGCTGGGATTACCCTGCAGCCCCAGAAGCCACCACAGTAGCCTAAGGCTGGGACTGTGGTGCACGGAGCTGGAGCAGATTCTGTGGGAGACTTGCTTGATCCTCCAGAATGGGGCCCAGGCCTGGAGGCGCCTGCTGTCCCCACATCCCGCCCTGCTGCTCCAGCTTCTGCTGCTGGACCTGCTTGTGGTTGATGATGACCTGGCGGATACCATTGACAAAGCCGCTCTTTTCGTAGGGGATGTGGCCCATGAAGATCTTCTTGGACGAGTACAGCAGCATGAGCACGCGCACCTCGCACAGGGCCATGTGGGGGAAGTGAACGCAGCCCACAAAGCCATTGCCCATGATGCAGTAGAGGCCCATGAGGGACTCCTGGTCCTTGTTGAAGTGGAACTGGACCATCCTCGCATTCCGGAACAAAGGGTCCAGGGTGGTCAGCAGCTGCTGGGGGATGAGCTACATGATCAGCTTCTGGGGCCACTGCTCTGTCTTCAGGTTCTCTCCATGGTTCATGTAGACCTGACAGGGCAATGACCGGGTCAGCTTGATGCTGGTGTCCACTGAGGCTGGCTTAAGTTTCTCTTGCCATTCTAGAACCCCACTCCATGCCAGGAGCTTGTTGGGGACTGACTGCTGCCCACCCAGTGCTGGGGCCCCGAGCTAGGGGGGGTTAGGGTTAGGACCAGGGGCCACGGAGCTGGCCATAGACTGGGCCCCGGGCTGGGCAGGAGGGGCCAGGCCCTGGCCGGACGCTACAGTGGACACCAGGCTGGACTGGGACGAAGGAGGTGGCTTGGGGGCCCCAAGGGGCCCTGGTGGCAGTGTAGACACTGGGGCCTGGCTGAAGGGGGGGAGCCCACTCCTGAGGTGGCTTGCTGGAGGGGGTTGATGGGCGAGAAGCGTGGGCCCAGCCCAGCCTTCTGGCTCTTGGTAGCCTCCACCGCATTGTGGGTAGCCACCTGAGCAGCGCTCAGGTTCACAGAGACCTGGTACTGCGGTGGGCGGGGGGGGGGGGGGGGGGGTAGAGCTTTCTGGGGGGCTGTGGAGAGGGCTGCACCCGAGTCTGGGGCAGGAGGCAAGGGAACCGGCTGCTTGGGCTGGAGCGGGCCCGGGGCTGACCTACCCCCAATGGGCAGCACCAGCTCCCGCACCAGCACCATGTGCCAAGGGTCTCGGCTCACATCCGCGGCGACCTGCAGTAGCTCCAGCAGTGCGGCAGGTGCAGCCTTCTCAAACAGAAGGCAAAGGGCCGGCAGCTTCCGTGGAGACACGATGGAGAAGTGGATCCCCCGCTCTCCAATCTTCTGCACAAGACTCTCAGTGGTGCACCCTGAGTACGTGGTACTCTCCACGGCCAGCAGCAGGTTCGGGGGCGAGTTGCAGATCAGCAGACAGACGCGGTGTGTCTGGCCAATCTGCTCCCACATCTTCTGAAAGTCATCAAACAGCTGCAGAGCAGTGCTCAGGCCCTCTGCAATGAGGCTGCAGCTCTCACCGCCATGCCCATGAACTTAATGCCATCGAGCCAGGTGACAAACTCATAGGCGCTGCTGGTGGGAGCATGGCATAGTACGTAGGACTCCGGAGCGCAGTCCACAGTGTTGAAGACCACAAGACTATACTGGGTTACCTCATAGTCTCCCCCAAAGTCCGTCTCGGCAGGGGGCCCACCATTGAAGTACTCGATTGCGGGGAGCAGGTAGTGCTTGAGGAGCCCCTCGAAGTAGGGACCCAAGTTGGCAGTTCCCTCAATCACAAACACCACATCAACCACCAGGCCCACGAAGCGGGCCAGGCCATTGGACCCGGGGACCATGCCCCGCGCCCTAAAATCTAATTAATACATGAATTTTTATGATTAAATGAAGCACTTTTTCATATGTTGGCTATTTAAATTTAGTTGAAAAATTACTTACTGTCAAAGTGATGTACAGAGCTGTTACAGTTTCATATGTAAGGCAATGGGTACTTTTTTGTGTAGTTTATTACCTCCCCCTTCATTTCCCCCCTCCCCCCTCATCTTTCTCTTCTCCCCCCATGAGTTGTTCAATTGGTTTACACCAAATGGTTTTGTAAGTATTGCTTCTGGAGTCATTTGTCCTTTTATCCTCTATCGCTCGATTTTGATATTCTCTTTCCCTTTCCTAGTTTTAATACCGGTATATAAATTATCTAGGGTACTCAGATGAGATACAGTGATAGCATGGGGACAGTCACAGGAAGGGGATACAAGAGCATCATCATCAACAACAACAACAACACAAAAAATCTACCGTTTCACATGGCGTGTTGAAAGTAATTACAACAGTGATATAACACTCATTTCCATAACATGGAGTTCATTTCACTTAGCATCATCTTATGCGTTCATAAGGGCATAGCTATTGGGCTCTTGTGATCATCTGATGCCTAAACCTGTGCTAATTATTCCCTATGAGGGAGACCATAGAGTCCATGTTTCTTTGCGTCTGGCTCACTTCACTTAGTGTAATTTTTTCCAAGTTCTTCCATTTCCTTACGAATGAGGCAATGTCATTCTTTCTGATAGAGGCATAAAATTCCATTGCTTATATGTACCACATTTTCCTGATCCATTTGTCTACTGAGGGGCATCTGGGTTGATTCCATATTTTGGCAATGACAAGTTGTGCTGCGATGAACATTGTTGTGCTGGTGGCTTTAGTGTGTTCTTGTTTATGTTCTTTGGGGTAGATGCCCAAGAGTAGGGCTACTGGGTCATTGGGGAGCTCTAGGTTTAGTCTTCTGAGGAATATCCATATTGCTTTCCAGAGTGGCTGAACAAATTTACATTCCCACCAACAATGAAGTAGGGTTCCCTTTTGACCACATCCCCTCCAGCATTGGTTATTGTTAGTTTTCCTGATAATGGACATTCTTACTGGGGTGAGATGGAATCTCAAGGTTGTTTTGATTTGTATTTCTGTATAGTCAGTGATGTAGAGCACTTTTTCATGTGTCTCTTGGCCATTCTCATTTCCTCATCAAAGAAGTCTCTTTTTAAGTCTTTAGCCTATTTGTTGAGTGGGCTGTTGGTTCTTTGAGGATTTGTTTTGGAGGAATTTAATTTTTTTAGTTCTGCATATATTTTACTTTTTTACTCTTTTTTTATTAATTAAATTTTGTTGACAAGGTGTTGTGCAAAAGGAGTACAGTTACACAATAGGGCAGTGTGTACATTTCTTGTGATATCTTACACCCTTGTTTTTCTTTCCCTTCCCTAGATCAGGTAGGCATATATGCAATACCCAGTGAACCAAAAACATATACAGTAGCCATGTGGCATACGCCAAAGGAAATTCACCTAGAACTTTAAATATAATATCAACAATAGAGTTTGCTTATCCTTGTCCTATACGATCATACATATATAGCTTTTGAGCAATTGTGATCAACTGAGAGATCTATTTTAGACCTTTTTTATGTTTAGTAGTTGTTTGGTTTTAGTTACATAATATAAGGTCGCTGACCCAAACATATATTTTAGATATGACCCTGAATATATTTTAGATATGAGGCCTTTGTTCATTGTATGGCCAGTAAAGATCTTCTCCCATTCTGTGGTCTTTCTCTTTATTTTGCAAGCTATGTCCCATTTGTCCATTCGTTCTTTGATTTGTTCCATCTCTGGGCTTAGTTAAAAAAGTTTCATCTTGTGTCAAGGAGCCCAAGTGTTTCTCCTACTCCTTCTTGTAGTATTTTCAGAGTATCTGTTTTTGTTTCAAGGTCTTTGATCCATTTGGAATTGATTTTGGTGCAGGGTGATATATAAGGACCTAGTTTTAATTTGTTGCAGGTGTTGAACCAGTTTGCCAGCACCATTTGTTAAAGAGGCTTTCTTCATCCTGTTTTTTATCTCATTTATCAAAGATTAAGTAGGCATAGATCTGTGGGTTCATTTCTGGATCTTCAGTACTGTTCCATTGGTCCTCGGGCCATTTCCTATGCCACTACCAAGCTGTCTTACTATACCTTTGTAACACAGTTTAAAGTTTGGTATTGTAATTCCTCTACCACTGTTCATTCTGCTTAGGATTGTTTTTGTTAATCGTGGTCTTTTATTGTTCCATATGAATTTCTGGATTGCTTCCTCTATTTCATTGAAAAATGGTGTTGGGATATTAATGGGTATTGCATTGAATTTGTAGATAGCCTTTGGCAATATTGCCATTTTGACTATATTAATCCTCCCAATATGGGAGCATGGGAGGTTTTTCCATTTCCTTTGGTCTGCCTTAAATTCATTTTTCATGAATTTAAAGTTTTCATCATGAAGGTCTTTCACTTCTTTGGCTCAGGTTATTCCTAGGTATTTTATGTTTTTTGAGGCTATTGCAAAAGCAGTTGTTTTCCTGATTTTGGCCTTGGTCCTCGGGTCATTGGCATATAGATTTTTGAGTGTTTATTTTATATCCTGCTACTTTGGATCAGCTCAAGTAGCTTGGGAATATAGTTTACAAGGCTCTTTAGATACAGGATCATGTTGTCTGCTAAGAGAGAGAGTTTTACTTGATCTTTTCTATTTGGATCCCCTTCATGTTTTCCTCTTGCCTTATTGCTCTGTCTAGGTATTCTAGTACTATGTTGAAGAGGAGCGGGAAAGCAGACAACTTTGTCTTGCTCCTGATTTTAGAGCAAATGGCTTTAGTTTTTCCCCATTAAGAGTAATGTTCACTGTGGGTTTGTTGTAAACAGCCTTAAATATGTTCAAGAATGTTCCCTGGAATCCTAGTTTCTCCAAAGCTTTTATCATAAATGGGTGCTGGAGTTTATCGATAGCTTTTTCCTCATCTAGCGAAATAAGCATGGAATTCTTGACCTTGCTAGGTTTGACGTGGTAGATTATGTTGATTGACTTGCATATTTTGAACCAGCTCTGCCTACCACGAATGAACCCAGTTTGGTCATAGTGTATGATTTTTTTGATGACCTGTTGAAGGCGATTGGCCAGAATTTTGTTGAGAATTTTTGTGTCAATGTTCATCGGGGAAATTGGTCTATATTTCTCCTTCCATGATGTGATCCTGCCTGGGTTTGGAATGAGGGTTATACTGGCTTCATAGAATGTATCTGGTAGTGAACTTTCTCTTTCAATTTCATTGAAGAGTTTGAGAAATATTGATGTGAGTTCTGTTTTGAAGGCCTTGTAGAATTCTGCATAGAATCCATCTGGACCTGGGCTTTTCTTGGATATGAGATCCCTAATTAGAGTTTCTATCTCAATACTGGCTATGGATTTGTTTAGAAGGTATAAATCTTCATACTTAAGTTTGGGCATATCAATTTTTGCTAGGAAATCATCCATTTCTTTCAGGTTCCCGAATTTGTTGGGGTAAAGGTTTGCAAAATAATCCCTTATTGTGTTCTGAATTTTGGTTGTTTCTGTGGTGATGTTACCTGTTTCATCTCTGATCTTGTTTATTTGGGTGTGCTGCCTTCATTTTTTGGTCAGATTTGCTAAGGGTCTGTCTATCTTGTTAAATTTTTTGAAAGAAGCAACTCTTCATTTCCTTGATTCTTTCGTGTTTTTTTTTAAATTATTATTCCAAGCCATTTTATTCTGACTTAACTTTAATTATTTGCTTTCTTCTATTGGCTTGGGGTTTGGCTTGTTGTTCTCTTTTGAGGAGCTTAACGTGCTTCCTTAAGTTGTTGAATTGATGTCTCCAGTTTGTTGATGTAGGCACTCAGAGATATAATTTTTCCTCTGAGTACTTCCATTGCTGTGTCCCAAAGAAGCTGGTACTTTGTGTACGCATCTTGGTTTAATTCCATGAACATTTGAATTTCTGTTCTAATTTCTTCAATGACCCACTGATGGCTCAGCAGTGTGTTGTTTAATCTCCATGAATTATAGGATTTTCTGTGGTGGCTGTTTGAGTTGATCTCTAATTTATTCCATTGTGTCTGAGAGAATGCAGGGAATGATTTTGATACTTCTGGATTTGTACAGATTTTCTTTGTGCCCTAAGATGTGATCTGCTTTGGAAAATGTTCTAAGTGCTGCTGGCAAGAATGTGTATCCTGGTGCTGCTGGAGGGAATATTCTGGAGATGTCGGTTAAGTCTAGTTGGTCTATGCAGTTGCTTAGTTCTGAGCTTTCTTTGCACAGTTTTTGGTGTGTTGATCTGTCCAGAGGAAGTTATGATTGAGAGATGATAGTTTGTTCCTTTCATTATAGCTATCTTTATAGCTATAGTTAAAGGCTGTGTCTTCCCAATTCTTGATTTAATATTCCAGTTTTCTATTTATGGTTAATTCCTCTGTCTATTGTAATCTTAATTATTTTCCATGTGTAGGACATCTTGAGGATTTTCTGTAATGCTGGTTTGGTGGAGATATATTGTTTCAGTTTTTCCCTACTGTGGAAGACTTTTATTTGACCTTCAGCTATGAATGAGAGTTTAGCTGGGTACAGTATTCTTGGTTGAAAGTTATTTTTCTTTAGGGTTTTGCATACTTCATTCCAGGCTCTCCATGCTTTCATGGTCTCTGCTGAGAAGACTGGGGTAAATCTGATTGGTTTTCCTTTGTATGTGATTATTTTCTTCTCCCTAGAAGCTTTAAGGATTATTTCCTTGGTCTATATTGATCCTGTTTTGATCACAATGTGTCAGTGGGATGTCGTATTCTGTCTGGTCTGTTTGGGGTTCTAAATGCTTCTAGTATCTGAATAGGCCTATCCTTCTGGATATTTGGGAAGCTCTCTGCTATTATTATGTTGAAAATATTGCCTATTCCATTAACTTCTTTCCCTATGCTTTCCTCCATACCTAGTAGCCTTAAGTTGGGCTTCATGATTATATCTTGGAACTCCTGAAGTGATCTGTTTTGCTGAATGGATTGATTTTGTATTGTGTTTTGTTCTTTCTCCATAGATTCTAGGGAATCTTCAGTTCCTGTGATTCAAATCTTTTAGCTGGGTAGCTATCTTTTCATTGGACTCTTGAAGTTCATTCCTCTTTCTATGTGTGGAGGCCATAAAATCCTCTATTACTTTATGGGTGGATTGATGTATTAATCTTTGGCTCACCTCCTCACACTCTAGAATAGTTGTCTGAAGAGATTCAAACTTTTCATTAAATTTTTTTGAAGGACCTAGGGCTTGGTCTCAGGGCCTGAGCACTGTCCCTGGCTTCTTCTTGCTCAAGGCTAGCACTCTGCCACTTGAGCCACAGTGACACTCCTGGCCGTTTTCTGTATAAGTCGTGTTGGGGAATTGAACCCAGGGCTTCATGTATATGAGGCAAGCACTCTTTGCCACTAGGCAATATCCCCAGCCCTTATTTAACATTTTTATATGTAGAGTTGGTAGAGCATTTTGAAGATCCTCTTCTTGGTTAACTGCTCTGCTTCCTGCTTTTTTTGAGTGGGAGAAGAGATTCCCTGGCTTGCCATCTTTCTTGGATTAGAAATGCCAATCTACAAGCAACTGTGAGCACCATTTAAGACCCAAAGCAGACCTTACCAAGCACTGTTGGATAATCTTAGAGGTTTACAATTATATACAGATACATTCCCTCTTTTTTTGTATACAAAAGCAGATTTGGTGTCCCCAAAGAATACAATTTTAATATAACAACCAACCCTCAGCCCTGTATTCAGTAGTCACTTATTTACTGTTATAACCTTGTGAGCTATTTTGTAACCTTGTGAGCTATTTTGTTCTTATATTTAGGTCTTTTTGGACTGTTGGGATTTCTCTATGAACCCCTTTGACTCACTCGGATTAAAGAAGGATACCCTCTATCTGATAACCAGGGGTCAATGGAGTTTGGGGATCCTGGATGTAAATTTAGGAAGGTATGTTAGCACTAGTGAAAAGAATGGAGTACAATGAATGGGGAATGATCATTTTGGTTTAGTTTCACTGAAATAGAAAGGTGGAGAAGAGTAGAATCAGTAGAGAGAACAAGGTGAAAATGATAGACAATGGAGAATCAACAGAAAAGAGTAAAGGTATTAGTCAAAGTAAAGTAATTTTAAAGAAAGAAAATGTGACAAGAGAAACAAAAACTCAAAAATGAAAAATAAAAATGTTAAAAAAAATGTTTTAAAAATGAAGTCTTCCTTGTTTGGTAGGTACTTTCCAGTCTCTGGTTTCCTTGCGATGGTCTACAGTCTACTTTCCTGCTGCATCGCTGGTTTGATTTGGATTCAGCTTGGAGGGGGTGGATCTGCTCTGACCCTAGTCCCCTATTAGTTAAATCCTGGGGTTCTGTGGTCCACACAGCTTGCAGGTAGGATCTGGATGTCTTCTGTAGTTGGGGGATTCTGAACAGTCTTGGGAACTGTGGCTCTTCCTGTCTGCTGCCTTTAATGCCTGGCTCTGACTAGGCTGCAGACTCAAAAGGGCAGGGCACCTTGTGCCTGGTTTACCTGGCTGAGAGCCGCTTTCCCTGAGGAGGTTCCTCCCTTCTGGGTGGGCAACCTTCTCCTGGGTAGAGCTGGCTGTGGAATTTGGCTCGGTTTGCTGGTAGGAATTGGGCGTCCTCTGTAAAGGGACCGTATATCTGTCTCTGGAACTGTTTACTCTCCCATCTGTTTGTTCTGTGCTGCTCACTGCTTTTGGTTTGATTTTAGAAGTTCCGGCTGCTGGAGAGTCGGCAACCGCAGGGTTGGTGGGGCAGGCAGGGCGGGGCACCTCTGGCTGAGTTTACCTGAGTCGGTGAGCTGCAACCCAGGGAAGAGGGTCCTTCTCCTGGGAAGAGCTGGCTCTCAACATTTGGTTACTTTTGCCCTTTTCAATGATGGCCCCTTAGTCCTTGCTTTCCCCTGGCCCGCTTTATTTCCAGTCTGCTCTGACCTGGTCTATGCCAGAGTCAAAGATGGAACTTCATTCTGATTGTGGGGGATGCTGCTCTGTGGGTGTGAGTGAGAATGTCTTTCATGGGGTAATCATGCTTTCTCTACCATTTTGGCCCATCCATGCTCAGCCTACGATCTGTGTCTGTCTACCACCATCTGGAGGATTTCTTCCTGGTCGCTGCTGTGTGCTTTAGGTGCATGGAATGCTGGGTGCTGTGCTAGCACCAGCACCTGAGTGGCAGCAGAACACCACCTGGAGCTCAAATCTGTGTTTTCAGGCAAGCAAAGTAGATTTTTCCTTTCTGGCCAGAATCCCTATACTGTTATAACTTACTAGGGCTTTCTTTCTAGGAGTAAAAGTTTCTCTGGAGTTGTAAAACTGGGATGTTGGAGGGAGCTTAGCTAGGGCTCTTCTGTCTTCCTGGAAGTCAGTTATTTAAATATTTTCTTGTAAATTGCTTACAAGTTTGTTTACTACTTTTTTATTTGTTGCCTCCTGATTCATGTGTAGAAGTTCATTCTGTTTTCTAGGTACTAATACTTTTTGGAATCTGTTCTGAGGGAAGAGTTATTGGAGATATTTTAATTAAGAGAGAGCAACTATAGATGTTGGTATTTTTAGGTAAAATACCTTTGAAGTATATACTTCATTCTCTGCTGTTTGTTTTTGACATGTGTTCTTCTCTAGGAAGTTTTAAATTTCTTTATCAAGTTTTATATGTACATATTTAGCCAGATTCTATATTAATTTATGTATTACCAATTTATCCTATGAAATATTACAGGACATTTTTCTTTGCCTATAGAAATCTGGCAAGATAATAATCTTTTTTTAACTTCGTATAGACTCATTTCTTTCAATGATGGTATATAATTGTAAAGGTTCTTATGATTTTAAGAATTTTTTTTAAAAAAATTTCAACTTCATGACCATCAAGTGATGATGACTTTTACATTTGGAAATGTATAATGATGTAGTAGCAAGAGATCAAGCAACTCTCCACAAACTTCTTATTCTCATTCCAAATATTCCCCAGTATTTTCCCATTCTCAATTCCTAGCCCTTCTGCTAGACTGCACTTATTTGACTATTAGATTTTGCTAGGGAAAAATGCTTAAACTCATTAATTATCATTCATTCATGAATATTTGCTGGGTTTTTTTTAGTTCTATATCAATACTCCTAGCCAACAACCAATGCATTCTCCAATATTTGCTCTTGTGTGAGTTTGGAATCTAGAAAAAAATTAAAACTTTTAAATCAATATTTTTCACTGGAGTAGAGGTAGATGTACCCCCAATATTAAGTGATAGATGACTGGGTAAACAAAATGCTATATATACTTACAATGAAAACATCCGGCCTTAGGAAGGAAGAATTCCCTGTCATATGTTATAATATGGATGAGCCTTTGGGCATTGTTCTAAATGAAATGAGACAGCCATATGCAGAAAAATAAATAGGCCCTAAGATATAGCTTAGTTGAGCTAGAGAAATCGCATAACATGTTTAAGGCTCTGGTTTTTATCCCCAGCATGCAAGAGAACAATAAAACAAAAAAAACAAAACAAAAAACCCAACAACAGACAAAGATAAAAACAGTATAATTCTACTTATTCAGGTCTTTAAAAGTAATAAAATTAAAAGAAATAAGAAATACAATGGTGATTACTGAGGTCTGGGGAAAGGGAAAATAATTGTTTCATGCATAAAGAGTTTTACATTGTACAATCCTGTAATTCTATAAAAGTGGAATTATGAAAAGTTATTATTTAAAATGTGTGTGTGTGTGTGTGTGTGTGTGTGTGTGTATGACCACAATAAAAATAGATAAGCTGAGGCATTTGGTTGCTTGTGTCTCTAATCCTTGCTACTCAGGAAGTTGAGATCTGAAGATAGAGGTTCAAAGTCAGCCAGGACAGAAAAGTCCATAAGATTCTTCTCTCCAAGTAGCCACAAAAAAGCTGCAAGTGGAGCTGTGGTTCAAGTGAAAAAGCACTAGCCTTATGCAAAATAGTTTAGGGACAACACCAGGCCTTGCATTCAAGCCCAGGGAGCAGTGTACATGCCTGAGCCTGTGTCCCCCCCCCCCCCCACACCCTAAATAAATAAAGGCAACCTTTGGGTGGTTTTCTTTGTATCAGCTTTAAGAAACTATCTTCCTCTTTGTTTTGAGCAAGAAAGATTTCAAATTTTCCCACAAATATTGGCATGCATATTTAGAGGTGCTTTTGAGCAACACCAAGGACAATGGTTTCACTGTGTTGAATTTCTGAACACTGAATGAAGCCAAGAGAATCTAAAAAGCAATAGACTCAGAGTGACCTCTGCTCACTGAGGTTCAGACTCCAGGGCAGCCAGTTTCCCTACTTACCAGATGTCAGTTGAAGCATGAGATTTGATTTGGCTTAGAGGCAAATCCCACTTTTATCAGCACCAAAGCCGGAAGGAAATCGCTTTCTGTGAACTATGGTAGTTTCCTTTCTTATGACAGTTGTGTAGATTCACATCTGAGTATCTTGAGAATTGTCTTTAATAAGTTAGTTACCTATGTTTATCAGAAGTATGGAAGGGAAGGGGAACATCAAAATGGAGAGACAAAGGGTAAAAGGTGAACCAATGCAACAGCAATACTGATACAACAATATGCTGTAAACCAACTGTACATCTTTAGAGGGGAGAGAATTAGGAAGGGGGTAAAGTGGGAGCAAAAGGAAGGAGGAGGTTGCAAACTTGGTAAGAATTTACTCACTGCCTTATGTATGAAAGCATAACTAACTCCTCTGTACACCACTTTGATAAATAAATCAATAAATAAGTTAGTTACCTTGGTTCAAAATACTCTTGAAAATACTAAGAGAAGTAGATTTGTTTTACTTGTTTGAAAGCAGAAATAATGTAACTTTATCTGAAATGTGTACACAACATGAAGATGAGACTTATTATAGCAATTTTATGTGCATTACCCAGATAGGCTGTTATAAAGTGTTATAAAGTTGATTTTTTTTCCAGCTGTCATTATAAAAGAAGTGATAAAATATTTTTCAGCTAGCATTCCATTAGGAATTATTGATGGTTTCTGAAGAATAAAGGGAAGAGTGTTAAAAGAAAACTTTTAGTTTATCCAATAACTGTACATTTTTGAAGCAGTCACTCTACAGAGGACCTATTTTGAATGGTTTCTTTCGTCAATTTGCATTTGTACTTTTGAACTCACTTTAAGTTGCACTCAGCAGGGCAAAGTCTTGAGCTAAAATATTGATTAGAGAGAGAAACTATTCTCAGAAAATCCTTTACATACATCATTTTAGGAATTCTAATATGATAAGGTAGATTTTCAGACTGTAGAGTGTTTCTTCTATTGAAATATTTTTAAATCTAAGACCCAATTCTTTAAGAAATAATAATACCAAGTGATGACATACAGTTTCTCTACCACCTACCCTGGGCCTTCCGTTTAGTTTCAAAGGTTGCAATTATTATTTACACTTTATAACAATTTTTAGTCATTATTCTACAAGATAATGTTCTTTGAGGTCACAGAACTAAGTACATAGAAATTTAAGGAGTAACAGCTTGGTATTTGTAACATAAAAGTAAATTTACAAGAAAAATGAATAGTATTTTCTAACAACACAAATATTTTTTTCTGGCTTTAAACATCATTATTATAAAAGTGAAGTACAGTTACATATGTTAGGTAATGAATAAATTTCTTTTTGGACAATGGTCAGATTTATTTTGTTTGATAAATAATGTACTTATTGTCATTATCAAGTGTTATGTACTTTACATAGTTATAAATATAATACAATGGATAGAATAATAGGTATATTGGTATATTTATACTAAAAGCACTACAAGCATGTGAGTGATTCTTTGTAAAAGACTTTTAAAAGATACATCACTTTAAACAATCCGGAAAATTTTAATATAGGTTGTAGTTACTCCAACCGGCACTATGGTTTTAATCAAACTTTACATAGGATGGTGGCTACAACTGTAATTTGAACGTAAGTTTAAGAAATGTTTTCTCCCATTTTGGATTACATAATAGGCCTGGATTTTAAGTTAATTCTGCATGACATTTAATAAGTTGAAGCATCACAGGTAATCTTAGTAGAAAACAACCCTCAGCATTTTCTGAAACTCTTTTAGTACAGAGAGTATAGGGACAAAATATGAAATAAGCATCTAGATCTAAATTCAGAATCTTGTTAATTGTCTAGCTTCCCACCAGATGAATGTCTTCTTACCTTAGAGAAGTAATGTACTTTCTTTCCTATGCAACAGATGCAAAATTCATTGCATCCATTAATAACGGATAGATACAAAAATAAAAATAATAGATGCCATTATTAATTGCATATACTTCATGTTATCAATCAACTATCAGAATCCAGTAAATGAGTACATGCTAGTGCTAGAAGTTATGAAAAAGCAAAGCACCTTAAAATAGAACAGTAAGTAATGAAAAGGTATAACAAATTTAATGAAATGACAAATAATCCCCAAACTTCCTGTACATTTACAATCAAGAGAAAATTTGTATACAAATAAATACATACTATGGAATAGTATGTTTAGAAATAGATCACCTCCTATGTGACTCTTTCATTACATTTCCATCTATATGCCAATATCAAAAGGGAGAATGAAGAGACTTTTTTAAAAATAGTGCTTGAGCAACTGGATATCAATACAATTAAAATTAAAAAATCCAACAAACAAGAAATTCTTGACCTCTATCTGTTGTTCTATATAAAAGTTAATTGGAAATTTGTTACAGATCCATAAAAAACACAAAAGTTTTGAATATAAGCATTTGGAAAGATAGTAGGCATCATTAACACTGAGAGAAATGCTAAGTAAAAGTATAATGAGACACTATTTCACACCCACTATAATGGATAAAATTAAAAAGATTGATATGGAAGAGTTAGAATTAGCATATGTGAGTGAAAAATGACACCACACATTTGAAAACAGAATCAGTAGTAGTTTGTAAAGACTGAAATAGACCTACCCTTTACTTATCAATTCCACTTCTGAAAGAGATGGAAAAAATGCATACAAAAATTAGTATATGAATGTTCAGAGAATCTTTCTTCATAATGACAAATAAATGCAAATTGATAAATGTGCATTGACTGGAAAATAAAGAATCACATGGCAATGGGTTCACACAAGCAGAAGCCGTCTTAGCAATTAGAAGTAATGAGTAGATGGAGTGCCTTGGGAAAATTCTCCTGAACATGTCGGGTAAAAGAAATCAGAAACCAAATACTATATAATAGTGGAAGATTCAAATTCCATAAAGCTCAAGGAAAAGATATGATTCTAGTTGTGAGAGCAGAGATTGGCACTTGGGTCTGGAATTTCAGAGACTAACTAGAAAAGGGGCATGAATAATTTTGGGGGACCCAGCAGTTTGCATCTTATTCAAGGTGATTATTACAGACTTTCTTTATTGTAGATCACTGAACTGTGTACTTTAAAACAGGACAGTTTAGGGTATCTAAATTTTACTCCAAAATTATTTAAAAAGTGAAAATAAAATAATTATTTTTCTAGGTCAACATCAGTCATAGACTTTTAATGAATGTCTATACAGGGAAGTGCTAATCACTATCATATGTAGTAATGACAGGCTGGAGTAGGGCACTGTGGTACTGCTTTACATATCATAAATATGAAAGAAGCTCCTGAAATTTACAGAGTAATTTATATATGTTGAAATCACATAATGTATTTTGCTTTTCTCTGCTTTGACATTGCTGGGGATTGAATTCAGATCCTCTTGAAAGCTAGTCAAAAACTTTACCACTGACTTGCATATCCGAGCCAAATTATTGAGTGCAATTTACCACAGTTGGTAAATATTTTCTTCCTTTAATGACCAGGTACTTCATACAGAGAGTAGGAAAGACAGCAATTTTACACAAGGAAAAACTGGACCTGGAATTGGAGTTCCTGTTTCATTGCTCCGCATATTATGATGCTACTGGCAGAAGTCCCAGTTGATGAGCAGTGCTGGCTTTCCTTAACATGAGAAATATGAATTGAATTCAGAAAACCATCAGTCCACAAGGCAATGTGTATATACTCTACTTATTGTGATTGCCAAACTCAGAGCAATAGAGAGAAGTTGATTGTAGCTACAATAAAACATACACATTCCTCTTCCTTACTCTCCTCTTTCAGGATGTTGAATCCGCAATAGATTTAATATGCACGAGTCCCCTTTCTTTCTCATTTGGAGATTCTTACAAATCCAATCACATGCTTCAGTGCCACCCTTATGTGCTTGACACAAAGCCAAAGTGACAGGGACAAGGAATAAATGCATTCCTCTTTTCCTTTGTCCCTCATTACATAGACAGTCCTGTAGCTTTTCACTGATAATTTCCTTTAAACTTTTGACATCTTGCAAAATTAATGCTGTATAGCTTTAAACATTTAAATCTTTCCCCTTTTCTGTATGTTCAACAAATTTACTGTAGTGTTACTGTATACAGATAAAAGAATATATCTGTCAATGCTTATGGCTACACATATACATATAAACATACTTTCACACATACATACATTCATGCCATCTTCCATCTATTTCCTACATATTTTTAACATCTCTACCTATACAGTCATTTTTTGTGCTAATCACTAGGAACATGATCACAAGCGAGGCTACATGTCCATAATGGTGGTAATGAACTTTATTCACATGCTTGATTATATTCTACATGTTTGCTTGTGCTAAACTTGTTTAATTCTTATAATCATATATCTTTAAAAGGCATTATTTGCTAAAACCAACCAAAAAATAGCAACAAAAAAGAAGAAAGTCTTGTTTGATGTCCCGTAGTTAGAAAAGGCTAGAACTAGAATTTCACCCAAGAGGTCCTTCATAAAGTTCCTCAATGTTGGCTTAATGGTAGAGTGTTTGCCTAGAATGCACTAAGCCCTGGGTTTGATTCCTCAGCACCACATAAACATAAAAAGCCAGAAATGGTGCTGTGGCTCATGTGGTAGAGTGCGAGCCTTGAGCAAAAAGAAGACAGTTTCAGTGCTCAGGCCCTGAGTTCTAGCTCCAGGACAGGCAAAAAAAATTCAGCTCAAGTTCGTCAGTGTTGGTTTCAATGGTTCTAGAAAAATCAAAGAAATCCTACTGTATCTTACTAGGTTTTTGAATAACTGCAGAGCTATTCAAAGAGTTCCTCAACTGGGATTGTATGAAAGCAGCACAGTAATCACATAAGCATATGAGGAACATGTTGATGCAACTTTTCAAAATCCTTTCTTCTAACTTTTGAAACTAGATAGTATTTTATTGTTTTCTGTAATCATCCCCATGTAACTTCAACACACTAGAATTGTCTCTCCTGTTTTACCGTAACCCCAGATTCATTGGTCAGCATTTCTCTCCACCTCTCTCATCTCCCCACTCTCTAGCAATCAGCATAATAATTCTTACCTTCTATGAGATTAACATTCTTTTCTTTTCATGTCCAAATGAAATTATGTAGTACTTGTCTTTCTGTGCCTGGCTCCAGTCCCATCTTTGTTATTGCAAAGTATAGAATTTTATGCATTTTGTGATTAAATAGTATATTGTATTGTATGAATTTACCTTATTTTCATGGGCCATTTATCAGTTGATTAAACCTTATATTGTTCCTATTTCTTAGTTATTGTGAATAGTGTCACAAACATGAAATATATGTTGGATTTATACTCAGTAATGAGATCATTGTATATATACCCAGTAATTATTGCTAGATCATAGGTAAGTCACTAGTAAAATTTTGATGACCACCTATAAATTTTCTGTTATTATGTTTATAGTTCTTGTAAGTCTCTCTTCTCCTCTAGACCCTTACTAATACCATTACCTTTAACTTTGTGGATAATAGCCATTCTGACTTTGATGAAATGATACCTCATTGTAATTTGGCCTTGCATTTCCCTAGTAGTTAGTGATAGTGAACATATTTTCACATCCTTGTGGCCTAATCTTTGCTATGCTGCATTTTGAGAAATGGCTATACAGGTTTATCATTCTTTTATTATGATCATTTTTTTTCTTTTAAGCCTTTACATTTTCGATTTTTATATTTTCTAGATGGAGACTTCTTTTTTCAGATGTGTGGTTTGATTTTTATGTTGTGTTGCTTTCTTTTTGTGACATATGCTTAGTATTTAGTTCAGACCCCCCTGAAACATGCTATGAGCCTAGGCTGGCCTTGAATTAGCAATCCTATCTCAGTTGAGAGATTTCTGAAATTACAGTGTGTACTACCACACCCAACTCAGAAGGTACTTAGCTTTACTTTCTTTTATATGTTGTCTCTTCACCCTGTTATTTCCTTTGATCTGTAAACCCTTTTTATTGTGATGTGTTTATCACAACTAATCAATTTTCTTGGTCACTCAACAGATATTTGGGCTGTTAATCATATCCTGTTTCTTGAAGTACTCTGTCTTTCACCAATGACTCCCCATTAATCTTGTAATCTATGGTTAGAATATGAAATGTCCTCCACAGACTCATGTGTAGAACACTTGACTCTAGCTGGTAATGGTATTTTGGGTAGCTCTGAAAATTTTTGGAGTTAGAGATAACTGCAGGAAGGATTGCCCAAGGTGCTGAGGCAATCAATGTAATTTCACCACTGTGCACTGTGAGGTAAAGATCTAACCCAAGATACTGTGTATCTAGAAAGACTCTCTGGTGCCCCAAAGATAGCTTGGACAACAGAATAGACAAAAGCAGGTTCATTCTAAGTGAGAAAGATTGTATAATTAATACGTTTTCTTGTGCAGGAATTGGGAGTGGAGAAAAGTTGCAGAATCCAGGCTGACAGACTATAAGATTGGAATTAATCACTGATACACCCAAAAAGAAGCAGCATGCATTTTCTCATCATCTTTTCCAAATACAAAAGCAGAGTGTAGTTGTATTGGTCATCTTTTTCATAGTTGTTACACAGTACTTGGCAAGACATCTTAAATAAGGAATGATCTATTCTGTCTTATGGTTTCGGGGATCTTGGTTCTCTTTCATTGTAAATAAGACATGGCTTATCAGAGCAGCTTACCACATGATGGCCAGAAAGCAGAGAAAAATGCCTGTGATCAAGGCTATTTCCTTTTCCCTCTTTTTATTTTATTTCTTTCTTTTCTTTTTATCTGAGATAAAGACCCAATCATATTCAGGGTTGATCTTCCCTGTTAGCTAATGTTCTCTTAGAAAAGCTCTCACAAAGAAATCTTAAAAGTGTGAGTTTCTAATATCCTCACTGACTTTCTCAACCCAATTACTTGACCATCATGATTAGCCATCTCTAGGATGATGGAACTTAAAGACTCAACAATCGAAAATAAAACCAGATATTTTATATTAAGTGTTCTAGTTGGTATTTACTTTAAAAAAGTAAATGAACCTATGAAAATCAATTCCTAACTCCAAATGGCATTTCTTCTTTACTATTTTTTTTTTTTTTTTGGCCAGTTGTGGGCCTTGGACTCAGGGCCTGAGCACTGTCCCTGGCTTCTTCCCGCTCAAGGCTAGCACTCTGCCACTTGAGCCACAGCACCGCTTCTGGCCATTTTCTGTATATGTGGTGCTGGGGAATCGAACCTAGGGCCTCGTGTATCCGAGGCAGGCACTCTTGCCACTAGGCTATATCCCC
The DNA here is from genome assembly GCF_023159225.1 of Perognathus longimembris pacificus. NCBI lineage: Eukaryota > Metazoa > Chordata > Mammalia > Rodentia > Heteromyidae > Perognathus > Perognathus longimembris. The sequence continues at coordinate 35,823,054 of NC_063169.1, forward strand.
AGCCCTCTTCTTTACTATTTTTAAGCATAGATTTTGTTGTCTGTTGTTTTTCACTGAAGTACCTGCATTAAGTCATACCAAGGGCCATTCCACTCAACAGATACAGGAAGTTTTGGAAATCCTCAAGTGACATCTGAACTATAGTGATTTACCTCTGTATTATGCAGACTTAAGCAATTCCTACAAACTGAAAATTAGAATAAAACAAAGCAAAAGTTTTTTTTTTAGCATTTACCCATAAATTAAAGTAGAATAAAACCATAATAATTCAAAAATGGCAGAAAAACGTTCTTTGAATATATGTGGTAAACATTGTCTAAGACTGCTTTGAATTAAATGGCATTACATTTTAAAGTTTAATATCAGAAACATTTTTCCATAAAGAGTTAACCATAGATCAGAAGCAAAACAACATTTTTATAGATATCCTAATATCTAGACACTTTGTTTTTTAAAACTAGGTGTCCTCGTTTAAAAAAGGGTTCATAAATAAATATCTTCTCCATTTCCTAATAAATAATTTTAAAACTCTATCCTACAAATATTTGGTAAATTAAAAGGGCCACTTCTTGGTTAAATTGTCATTATTTGATGGATAGCATGCCAGTATGGTTTAGTTTCACTGCAAAGATATCTTTACTCACCATAACATAGTGTTAAATATAATTTAATTTTAGCTTAGAGCTAATTAAACTGTTCATGGCTTCTACCTGAAAACACTGTTTTGGCAGAGTCTGCAAGATACAGTGTGCTTATTTCTAGCATTCAGGTATATAATGCTCATTTATTCATTTGACTAAAACTATTCAACTTTTAGTATCCTCAGTATGAGATAATTATATCATCAAAGAATCAACCTTGGAAGTCAGACAAGAAGAGGAAAAAGAGAGCAGACGAGAGGAGCCACGGTTCCTGAAACTGTTCATGACCCCCAACTACAGAGGACACCCAAGTCTTACCTGCAAGGTGTGAGAACCACAGAGACCTAGGATTTAACTAACAAGGGATTAGGGTCAGAGCAGATCCACCTCATGCAAACTGAAAGCAAGTCAAACCAGCCAAGCAGCAAAATAGACTGCACATCATCACAAGGAAACCAGAGACTGTAGAAAGCCCACCCAAACAAGGAAGACTCCATTTTTTTCACAAACATTTTTTAAGCTTTCTTTTTTTGTTTTCATTTCTGAAACATCGCCTTTTTTTTTTATTTTCCATTTTTACCTGTTTGTTTCATCAAGTTTTTTTTTTCCTTTTTAAATAATTTTTCTGTTTTGTGCATCTGTCTTCCAGTATTTTTTCTTTATTTCTCTCTTTGCATTCTCTTTCTTTAAGAATTACTTTCCTATGAATAACACCTCCATTCTTTTCTGCTAACTCTCCATTGTCTATCATTTTAACTTTGTTCTTTCTACTGATTCTACTGTTCTCCATATTTCGACGTCACTGAAACTAAACCAAAATCACCCCCCCCCCCATTCTCTTTACTCTTTACTCTATTCTCTTTACTACCTCCAATTTACCCTCTTGACTTACTGCCTGGACCTCCAGTTTCCGTTGACTCCTGGTTATTGGATAGAGGGTATTCCAGCTTAATCCGAGTGAATCAAAGTGGTTCATAGAGAAAGCCAGTCCTAAAAGAACTTAATATAAAAACAAGAATTGCTTATAGGATTGTAAGACTAAATAAGTAACTACTGAATACAGGGCTCAGGATTGGTTGTTATATTGAAATTGTATTCTTTAGGAACACCAAATCTAATTTTATATACAGGGATACAAGGTATCCGCATATAATTGTGAACTGCTAAGATTTACACAACAGTGCTAGGTAAGGTCTGCCTTGGGTCTTAAGCGGTGCTCACAGGTACTTGTAGATTGGCATTCCCAATCCAAATGGGCAGAAGAAACAAAGAAAGATGGTAAACAATGGAATCTTATCTACCACTCAAAACAAGCAGGAAGCAGAGCAGTCAATCAAACACATGGAAAAGAACCCTCAAAATGCTCTACAAAGTCTACTGATAAACATGATAAATGAAAAGCTTGAATCAATACAGCAATTCTTCCATAAAGTAATAGACGATTTCATGGCCTTGAGAAATAGAAAGATATATGAACTTCAAAAGTCAAATGAAAATATAGCTACCCAGTTAAAAGATTTGAGAGACAGCACACAAAAACAAATTAATAAAGTTAATGAAGTAAAGAAGTCCATACAGGACCTAAGAGATGACATGGAAATCATCAGGAAAGACCAGTCAGAAGAAAAAAAGATTCAAAATCAAGTAACTAGCCTACAGTCCTGACTAACTGAAGCAGAGGATAGAATCTCAAGAGCTGAAGATTACCTAGAATCTATGGAGAAAAATAAAAAAAGAATACAAAACCAATCCACTCTACAAAAAAGATCACCCCAGGAGCTCAATTTAAGCCCAATTTAAGGCTAATAGGTATTGAGGAAAACCAAGAGAAAGAAGTTAATGGAATAGGCAATTGATTTAACAGAATATTAGCCGAGAACTTCCCAAATATCCAGAAGGATAGGCCTATACAGATGCAAGAAGCATTTAGAACCCCAAACAGACCAGACCAGAACAGGACATCCCACCGACACATTGTGATCAAAACAGGATCAGTAGAGTCCAAGGAAAGAATCCTTAAAGCTCTTTTTTTTTTTTTTTTTTTTTTTTTTTCTCAAATTTTTATTGTCAAACTGATGTACAGAGAGGTTACAGTATCATACGTTGGGCACTGGATACATTTCTTGTACTGTTTGTTACCTTGTCCCTCATGCCCCCCTCCCTCCCTCCTTAAAGCTCTTATGGAGAAGAAAACAATCACATATAAAGGAAAAGCAATCAGAATTACCCCAGACTTCTCAGCAGAGACCATGAGAGCAAGGAGAGCCTGGAATGAGGTATACCAAACGCTAAATAAAAGTAACTATCAACCAAGAATACTGTACCCAGCTAAACTCTCATTCATAGCCAAAGGTCAAATAAAAGTCTTCCACAGTAAGGAAAAACTGAAACAATATATCCCCACCAATCTAGCTTTACAGAAAATCCTCAAAGATATACTATACAGGGAAAATAATCAAGATTCCAATACAGACAGAGAAATAAACCCTAAATAGTTAACCAGAATATCAGATCAAGAAATGGGAAGACGCAGATTTTTTTTTTGCCAGTCCTGGGGCTTGTACTCAGGCCCTAAGCACTGTCCCTGCCTTCTTTTTTTGCTCAAGCTGGAACGCTGCCACTTGAGCCACAGCACCACTTCTGAACATTTTCTGTATATGTGGTGCTGGGGAATTGAACCCAGAGCTTCATGTATACGAAGCAAGCACTCTTGCCACTAGGCCATATCCCCAGCCCAAGACAAAGCTTTTAACAAGATAGTGATAATGAAAGGAACAAACGATCATCTCTCAATCCTAACTCTCAATATTAATGGACTTAATTTGCCAATCAAACGACATAGGCTCATAAATTGGATCACTATTTTAAGGAAGTACCTTAATTTCCTTGAATGAGAACAACAAGCCAAACCCGAAGTCAATAGATGGAAGCAAATAATTAAAATCAAATCAAAATTAAATGAATTAGAGACAAAAATATCCATCAAAAGAATCAACAAAACAAAGAGTTGGTTCTTTGAACAAAACAACAAGATAGACAGACCCCTAGCAAACCTGACCAAAAAATGAAGGTAGCACACCCAAATAAAGATAAGAGATGAGACAGGTAACATCACCACAGAAACGACCAAAATTCAGAACACAATAAGGGACTATTTTGCAAAACTTTAGGCCAAAAAATTCGAGAACATGGAAGAAATGGATTATTTCCTAGAAGAAATTGATATCCCCAAACTCAACCATGAAGATTTAAACCTTATGAACAGATCGCTATCCAGCATTGACATAGAAATGGCAATAAGGGATCTCCCACCCAAGAAAAGTCCAGGTCCAGACAGATTCACAGCAGAATTCTACAAGACCTTCAAAACAGAACTCACACCAATATTCCTCAAGCTCTTCAAAGAAATTGAAAGAGAAAGTTCACTATCAGACACATTCTATGAAGTCATTATAACCCTCATTCCAAAACCAGGGAGGGACTCTTCACTGAAAGAGGACTATAGACCGATTTCCCTGATGAACATGGACCCAAAATTTCTCAACAAAATTTTGGCCAATCGACTTCAACAGGTCATCAAAAAAAATCATGCACCATGATCAAACTGGATTCATCCCAGGGATGCAAATTTGGTTCAATACACCCAAGTCAATTAATGTAATCCACCACATCAACCGGAGCAAGGTAAAGAACCACATGGTTATATCTTTGGATGCGGAAGGCATGCGATAAAATCCAGCACTCATTTATGCTAAAAGCCCTGGAAAAACTGGGATTCCAGGGAACATTCCTGAATATAATCAATGCAGTTTATGACAAACCAACAGCAAGCATAACTATAAATGGTGAAAAACTAAAGCCATTCCCTTTAAAATCAGGAGCAAGACAGAGATCTCCACTCTCTCCCTTTCTCTTCAACATAGTACTAGAATTCCTAGCCAGAGCAATTAGACAAGAAGAAAATATAAAGGGGATCCAAATAGGAAAAGATGAAGTTAACCTTTCTCTCTTCGCAGATGACATGATCCTATACCTAAAGAACCCATTGACTCTAACCCAAGCTACTAGAGATGATCCAAAACTTTGGCAAACTTCCAGGATATAAAATAAACCCTCAAAAATCAATGGCATTTCTATATGCTAATGAGCTGAATGCTGAGGCTGAAATCAGGAATGCAACTCCTTTTGCAATAGCCTCAAAAAACATAGGAATAACCCTAACCAAGGAAGTGAAAGACCTTTATGATGAGGACTTTAAAAATATGAAAAATTAAATTAAGGCAGAACTAAGGAAATGAAAAAACCTCCCATGCTCCTGGATTGGGAGGATTAATATAATCAAAATGGCAATATTGCTAAAGGCTATCAACAAATTCAATTCAATACCCTTTAATATCACAACACCATTTTTTTATGAAATAGAGGAAGCAATCCAGAAATTTATATGGAACAATAAAAGACCCAGAATAGCAAAAACAATCCTAAGCAGAAAGAACATTGCTGGAGGTATTACAATACCCAACTTCAAGCTGTATTATAAAGCTATAGTAATACAAACAGCTTGGTATTGGCACCGGAACAGGCCTGAAGAACTATGGAACAGAATTGAAGACCCAGAAATGAACCCGCAGAACTAGGCCTACTTAATCTTTGATAAAGGAGCTAAAAAAATAGGATGGAAGAAAGGCAGCCTCTTTAACAAATGGTGCTGGCAAAACTGGTTCAACACCTGTAAGAAACTAAAACTAGATCCTTATATATCACCCTGCACCAAAATCAATCCCAAATGGATCATAGTCCTCTAAATCAAAACAGATACCCTGAATACACTACAGGAAGGAGTAGGAGAAACCCTTGGGCTCCTTGGCACAGGACTGAACTTCCTTAACAATGACCCAGAAAGGCTACAAATCAAAGAAAGGTTGGACAAATGGGACTGCATCAAATGGCAGAGCTTCTGCAGGGCAAAGCACATAGCTCACAAGATAAACAGAAAGCCCACAGATTGGGAAAAGATATTTCCCAGCCATACAAGGGACAAAGGCCTCATATCTAAAATATATGCAGAACTAAAAAAATTACATTCCCTCCATAACAAAACCGCAAAGAACCAATAGTCCCCTCATCAAGTGGGCTAAAGACTTAAAACTAGACTTCCCTGATGAGGGAATGAGAATGTCCAAGACACATATGAAAAAATGCTCTACATCACTAGCCACAAAAGAAATGCAAATCAAAAGAACATTGAGATTCCATCTCACCCCAGTAAGAATATCCTATATCAAGAAAACTAACAATAACAATTTTTGGAGGGGATGTGGCCCAAAGATAACCTTACTTCATTGTTGGTGGGAATGTAAACCGGGTCAGCCACTCTGGCATGTGGTATGGAGATTCCTCAGAAGGCTAAACATAGAGCTCCCCTATGACCCAGCAGCCCCACTTTTGGGCATCTATCTAAAAGACCACAAAAACAATCACACAAAGCCACCAGCATAACAATGTTCATCATAGCACAATTTGTCATAGCTAGAATTTGGAACCAACCCAGATGCCCCTCAGTAGACGAATGGATCAGGAAAATATGGTACATATACACAATGGATTTCTATGCCTCTATCAGAAAGAATGGCATTGCCCCATTTGTAAGGAAATGGAAGGACTTGGAAAAAATATTCTAAGTGAAGTGTACCAGACCCAAAGAAACATGGACTCTATGGTCTCCTTCATAGGGAATAATTAGCACAGGTTTAGGCAAGTCACAGCAGAGGATCACAAGAACCCAATAGCTATACCCTTATGAACATACAAGATGATGCTAAGTGAAATGAACTCCATGTATGGAAACGATTGTTATATCACTGTAGTAATTACTTTCAATGTTCTATGTGTAACTGTAGCTTCTATTACTAATGATCTGCTTGTGTCTCCTTCCTGTGGTTGTACCTGCACTATCTCTGTATCTTATCTGAGTATATTGGAAACCATGTATACTAGTATTAGAACTAGGAAATTGAAAGGGAATTCCAAAATCGAGAAACCCAGGGTAAAAAATACAAACAACTACAAAAGCAATACTGTAAAACTGTTTGGTGTAAATGAACTGAACAACTCATGGGGGAGAAAGGGAAAGGAGGTGGGCGGAGTGGGAATGAGGGACGAGGTAACAAACAGTCCAAGAAATGTATCCAGGGCTGGGGATATGGCCTAGTGGCAAGAGTGCCTGCCTCATATACATGAGGCCCTGGGTTCGATTCCCCAGCACCACATATACAGAAAATGGCCAGAAGTGGCACTGTGGCTCAAGTGGCAGAGTGCTAGCCTTGAGCAAAAAGAAGCCAGGGACAGTGCTCAGGCCCTGAGTCCAACCCCAGGACTGGCAAAAAAAAAAAAGAAGAAATGTATCCAATGCCTAACGTATGAAACTGTAACCTCTCTGTACATCAGTTTGATAATCAAAATTTTTAAAAAAGAAGAGGAAGAAAAAAGAAGATGAAAAATACTAGAGCAGAAAAATTAAACCCAAGAAAAGTGTGAGTAACAAAGGCAAATAAGTAGAGATGTTTGTTAAGGTCTAAGATAAATTTAAATAGTTGTAAAGAAGGAAGTGTGGAGAAAGATAGAAAAATATCTTTAGATAAAGAAATTGGTCAGTACAGTTCAATGTTGTAGAGGTTACATCAAACAATATTTAAGAGTTAAAAGATAAATGAATTTGACATTACATCAGTAAAACGTGTAAAGTTTAAATAAATCTGATATTGGGCTGTGGTGTGTCTGCTTTCAGTTACTGTAGGAAAACATCAGACCCTGGGTACTTCTAATGGTAAATTCCCCTGTCATTTATCACTTCTCACTAGATGGTTCCTCTTAAAAACCATTCTCTTCACATTATCATGCTTCCAGGAAATGAAGCTTTGCACCTGCCCTCTTTGTAAATGTCCATAGCACTCCTTCTTATAAGCATGCTGCCATTTAGAATGACAGGCACATATGACCACAGTAAGCAGGAGCAAAGTCCTTAGTGATATCATCGTAGGTTACCTAGTGACAGGTGGTTCTAAGAAGTAGCAAATTATTGGGCTGGAGTTGCAGCTCAGAGGTAGAGTCCTTACCTGGCCTGTGAAAGGCCCTAGGATACAACCACAGGGCCACTTCCCCCCAAAAAAAGAAAATGAAATGAAGAAAGAAGTGTTTGTGGATGCACAAAGTACAAGAATATTAGTTATATAACAGCCTTAAAGATCTAGATAAATGTCAAACCATCTCCCAATAGTTAAATTTGGAGTACACTTAAGGCAAGAATTTGGTGAGGAAAGATATTATGGTGAGTTTTTTATCCCTTTATTAGATGATAGTTCACACTTAATACCTGAATATGGACATATATACTTTCTTTTTACATTCCCCAGCATAGATAACAACAATTGAACATATTTCTTTTACTTCTTTTATTATACTTTAAATTGATTAATTGAATGAAGAACATAGCTTACCAACTTTGTAATCCAATTCACATGCTATAGAAAGCTTTATGCTTAATCAATGTATGGTAGTGACCAAAAAAAAAATGATACCATCGGTAAGTGACTCACTGAAAGATTTAAGGCTACTAAGAGTCAGGGAAGCGCTCAATATTTTCTTCCATTGTATGAGTTCTTTTTAATGTAGTATTGATACATGCTTTTAATAGCGTGAGGTACAAATCTTAGATCAAGGCTGACCAATTTTAACCAGAGTATTTATACTAGAAACCAACGATGCAGCAAATTCCAGCTCATACATATTACCCCAGCTCCTAGAGTCACCTACATTCCTCTTCTGTGCTTTTTGGGGTCCAGTTGGTAATTTGAGGCTGAGTGCTATGAGAATATTCACAGCATGCAAATTTTCTGGGGCTACAAAGCAGGAATCTCTCTACTGCACAAAAGCAGCCTTAAAATAGCATTTAGCAGAACATCTTTGCTTAATATAAGCCAAATCAAGATGGGAATTTTCATCACCAGATAACTATTTTATAGTGAGTATAAATGAGATGTTCATTATGAAACTGCTGTCTATTTTGATATATGGAAATTTTGAGATGAATATTTAAGATCAAACACCTAATTATAAGAATGAAAAAAGAAAATTAACTTCACAATTCATATGAAGTCTGTCTGTAACATGTATTAATAGACATTACTAATAGAAAAAACATTTTTCCCATTGGAAAAGAAGATACTGGTGTTTATCCTACAGAGAAATGATTTTACATCAATTAGTGTGAAAATTACAGAATGATTTCCTACAATGCATACAGTCAAGTTTTTGTTAACATTAGATTATTATAATCACACTCCTTTTCCTAATATAGTTGTTGTAATAAAAATTTCTGATCCCTTTATACCGCATTGACAGTAGAATCTGAGTTCTGTTGGATATACATAAAACTTAATCCTTTAAAAGTTTAATGATCCAAATCCTTCAAAATCAGTTTTATTTGTTTTTGAGTCGGGCTATCTTTTAAGCAAAGACAAATATATTCAAAGAAAAATCTCTGAAAGTGTTCCTCTGGACACCAACTTGTTTTCATAAAGCAACATTTAGAGATGTAAATGTAGACGAGTCATGTGGATTGTGTTCAACTTAAAACAACCACTCACGAGAAACAGAATGATAAACGCTCTTGGAAAAAGTTTGAAATGTATTAGTTTACCTTTCATGGTCAGGTTTTGTGGTTTTGATGAAAAAAGCCACAATTGGCAAGTAGGGTAACTGCAGAACAGGGGTGATATTTCAGTGGTACCTGTGGGCAGGACTCCAATTGAATGCTCTGAAGTAGGTTGGTTTGGGAGAGGGTATCACATTCCGTGACGCGGTAGGATTGGTGATATCCTCTGGGGACACAAAAATCAGACTGGACTTAGCATTTCCGTAACAGAGCAGTAACCTCTCACTGTGCACATTGCAAGAGGGGAGCCTTTATTCTGCCAAGGATATTTGGATACTTATAACATCACTCAAAAGTCCAAATTATCAGTACATGCAGACAAGAAGTATACGTGTCTGCCTGCCTTCCCTGTCATGTGTCAAATAGCTTAATAAAGCCTACTTCTAAAATTAAGTTCATCATAGTGTGGCATTTAATCATTCTGTATATTACCATTGGCAAATAATAAATCTATAGAAAAAAAATGACATGCAACTCCCACAAACAGAGCATGGATTTCCAAAGTATGGATATGCTCTCTTTGTTGTATCCCATCCCATTGGCATCTCCCTTTTTATAAATGATACTACTTTCCCATATCTACATTACTTTATCCCCCCTAAGTTTTTCTTTGACTGTGCAAGGTTAAAGGCCTGGAAATAAGTGCATTCTAGAAGCATCTCTAAACCCATCTCCTGCAGGTTGGATTACTGAGGTTTGTGCTGTACAGAAGCCTAGGCTTCCTCATTAGTGTTACAGCTTCAATTGTCCACATTGCCGAGTTCTCTTCAGTTATATTCTGTTTTCTGATATCATGGCAAAAGTAAGCTACTTGCTCTAGAATCCTTATCTCAGTCTACTTCTGGAACACACACACACACACACACACACACACACACACACACACACAAAGACAATAAGTAGTGTAGCCATGGAAACAAAAAATATCACAATAAGATAGGGTAAGGACCATAGTTCAAATATGGATCAATTGTCATGGGAATCAAAGGAGAGGCTACATCCATATGCTCATTTGACATAAATTTATTGGGTCCCTTGTCTAGGTTTCTAGTTAGTATGAATGTAAACAAGCCACAAAAACACTGCTGTATCTGTTTCTTGGAATGTAGATTATAAATTGAAAGCTATAACACAAAAATCATTCTGCTCAGGAAAAAATGGGGTTACAAGTGGGATGGAAAGGGAGAGAAAGAGTAAGAAAAAAAGCAAAGAAAGTGAAATTGGTTCTAGTGTTCTATACACACTGACAAGCCAATAATTTATAATTATTGTATATTTTAAAGTCGCTACCTGAGCAGAGTTCAAATCCTCTAGGTTCCAGCCTTTGGGGTAGCCAGGATTAGAGGTGTAAGCTGCTCTTTCACTACTAGATTATAAGCAAGACCACACTAAAGCCACCAGCACAACTATGTTCATTGCATCACAATTTGTCATTGCTAAAATATGGAACAAACCCAGATGCCTCCCCCCACCCCTCAGTAGATGAGTGGATCAAGAAAATGTGGTGCATATACACAATGAAATTCTATGCCTCTGTCAGAAAGAATGACACTGCCCCATTAATATGGAAATGGAAAGACTTGGAAAAAATAGTACTAAGTGAAGTGAGCCAGACCCAATGAAACATGGACTCTATGGTTCCCCTTACAGGGAATAATTAGTACACAACTTGGATAGTCCAACAGAAGATCACAATAGCTCAAGAGCTATGTCCATATGAACACATAAGATGATCCTCAGTGAAATGAACTTCAAGTTATGAAAACAAGTGGCATATCACTGCTGCAGTTATTTTCAACATGCCATGTGAAACGGTGCCCTTCTTTTTCTTTCCATATTCCCTTCCCATGGTTTTACCCCTGATATCACAGTAACTGATTTTAGTACCCTGGATATTGTATATGCATGTACTGGAACTAGGAAAGGGAAAGGGAATACCAACTAGTTCTCTTGCTTCTAGGAGTGTAAGCCTCTGGTACAATGTACATTCCAGACTTCTCTGTACACTCAAGTTTAGGCTGGACTTAAGCTGTAGGCACTTCTTGTAAATTAATGAGAAATCATATGTGGATTAAAAATATTAGCTCATGCATAGGAATTAGAAGGCCTGGTCCTTGGATTAACTCGGTATTTTCTTACCTGTGTCAGTCAGTCAGTTCTGTGAACAACAGTTTCTTTTCAGAAATGAAGAAAAGAACATCTCCTCACTTTGATACTGTGAGACATGAAATGCATTCAAAAGCACTTTTGAAAATGAAGAGTTCTACATAACATGATTATCATCCTATGCTATTTTACCATCAAAATAGTTGAAAATTGTATGACATTTAATTCTTAATTTGACAAAGTGAGAAATCATTTTAAGGCAAATAAAGGAGACTTACTGAAATGTAGGACATTACCTAGCTGGCTTGTTTTGTTTCACATAAGCCTCTGTCTCTGATGTCCCTGACCTATTGAGATGATAGAGCTAGATGTGAGTTGTCCTTCTGGAGGACATTGGATTCTGTTATCTTTATGTACAAAGAGAGCAGATTTTTCATTTTTATTTCCAAGAGTGGAGAAATAATTCTTAATTAATTAAATTTTGTTGACAAGGTATTGTGCAAAAGGGGTACCATTACATAATAGGGCAGTGAGTACATTTCTTGTGATATCTTACACCCTCGTTTTTCTTTCCCTTCCCTAGATCAGGTAGGCATATATACAATACCCAGTGTACCAAAATCATATACAGTAGCCACATGGCGTATGCCAAAGGAAATTCACCTAGAACTTTAAATATAATGTCAACAACAGAGTTTTCTTATCCTTGTCTTATATGATCATATATACATAGCTGTTGAGCTATTGTGATCCACTGAGAAGTCTATTTTAGACCTTTTCATGTTTAGTAGTTGTTTGGTTTTAGATACATAATATAAGGTCGCTGACCCAAACCTGTGGAAATACCATTTGACAAGAAGTTTTTTGTTTCACAGACCTGGTCTCTACTGTCACCCCCCCCACACACACACCCGACCCTACAGTCATATATCAAGGAGACCATGCCCCTTTGTTCTCTGTGTTCTAGGCTTGTCTCGCTCAGCATTATTTGTTCAAGTTCTGACCATTTCCCTGCGAATACCAATATTTTATCATTTCTAATCACTATGTAGTATTCCATTGTATATAGGTACCACATTTTTTGGATGTATTCATCTGTAGAAGGTATCTGGGTTGTTTCCATATTTGGGCTATTGTGACTTGTGCAGCGATAAACATGGATGTGCAGATGTCTTTTTGATATCCTAAGACCTGTTGTTCAGGATAGATTCCTAGGAGTGGTATGGCTGGGTCATAGGGTAGGTCTGTGCTTAGTTTTTCAGAAACCCTCATACTGTTCTCCAAAGTGGTTTTGCACTCCCACCAACAGTGGAGAAGGGTTCTTCTTTCCCTGCCTCCCTTCAAGCATTTGTTGTTGCCTGAGTTCATAGTATAGGCCATTCTAACTGGAGTGAGGTGGTATCTCAGGGTTGTTTTCATTTGTATTTCCTTTACTGCCAGGGATGTTGAACATTTCCTCATATGTTTCTTTGCCATTTTTATCTCTTCTCTTGTGAAATCTCTCTTTGGCTCCTTTGCCCATTTAATAATTGTTTTACTGGGCTTGGAGGGGGTTAGTTTTTTGAGTTCTCTGTAGATGATGGATATTAGGCCTTTGTCTGTTGCTGTGCTGGTGAAGATCCTTTCCCATATGGTTAGTTGTCTTTCTAGTTGGTTGCTAGGTCTTTAGCTGTGCAGAAACTTTTAATTTTGTAGTAGTCCCATTTGTCGAGACTCTCCCCTATCTGTTGTGCCCCTGGGACTCTATTCAGGAAGTTCCTTCCTGTGCCTATAAATTCTAGAATCTTTCTTACTCTGTCCTTCAGTAGTTTCAAGGATTCAGGACTGATGTTGAGGTCCTTAATCCATTTTGAGTTGATGTTGGTGCATGGTGATAGGCTAGCCTCTACTTTGAGTTTTCTACATATGGCTGCCCGGTTTTCCCAGCACCAGTAGTTGAAGAAGCTATGCTTTTCCATTGTATGTCTTTAGCTCCTTTGTCGAATATCAGTTGATTGTAAGAATGTGGCTTTATTTCTGGGTCTTCTGTTCTATTCCATTGGTCTTCAGGTCTGTTTTAATACCAATACCAGGCTGTTTTTGTTATGATGGCTCTATAATAGAGCTTGCAATCTGGTATTGTGATACCTCCTATACTGCTTCTTTTGCCTAGAATTGCTTTGGCTATTCTAGGTCTTTTGCTGTTCCATATGAATTTATGGGTTGCTTTCTCTATTTCAGTGAAGAATGTAGCTGGGAACTTGATGGGGATTGTGTTGAATTTGTATAACATTTTGGGCAATATGGTCATTTTCACTATATTGATTCTGCCTACCCATGAGCATGGGAGGTCTTTCCATCTCCTTGTGTCCTCTTTGATTTCCCTTTTGATATTTTTATAGTTCTTATTAAATAGGTCATTCACGTCTTTAGTTAGGTTAACCCTTAGGTAATTTATTCTTTTTTAGCTATTATAAATGGTACTATTTCCATAATTTCCTTTTCTGCTTGTGCACTGCTGGTGTACAGAAAAGCTGCTGATTTTTGTGGGTTGGTTTTGTATCCTGCTACTTTGCCAAAATGATTTATTAGGTCTAGGAGTTTGGGGACTGATTTTTTTAGGTCCTTCAGTTATACAGTTATAAGATCATGTCATCTGTGAATAGGGATAGTTTGATTTCTTCTTTGCCAATGTGGATCCTTTTGATGCCCTCCTCTTGCCTTATTGCTATGGCTAGGAATTCCAGCACTATGTTGAAAAGAAGTGGGGAGAGTGGGCATCCTTGTCTTGTTCCTGAGTTTAGGGGGAATGATTTAAGTTTCTCTCCATTTAATATGATATTAGCAGTTGGTCTGTTGTATATGGCTTTTATTGTTTTAAAGAATGTTCCCTCTATTCCTGTTCTCTCCAGGGCTTTTAACATGTATGGGTGTTGTATTTTGTCAAAGGCTTTTTGGGCATCGGCTGAGATGATGATGTGTTTCTTGGTGTTTATTGATTTGCAGATGTTGACTCATCCTTGCATTTGTGGGATGAAGCCTACTTTATCATGATGTATAATTTTCTTGATCAGTTTCTGGATCCTGTTAACTAATATTTTGTTGAGGAGCTTTGCTTTTGTGTTCACTGGTGATATTGGTCTTTAATTCCCTTTTTTTCTTGGGTCTTTGCCTGGTTTGGGGATGAGTATAATATTAAATTCATAGAATGAGTTTGGGATTCTCTCTCTGTTTCTATTTCGCTGAAGAGTTTAAGGAGTATTGGTATTAGCTCCTCACTAAAGGTTTTATAGAATTCATTGGTGAATCCATCCGGGCCTGGGATTTTCTTTGTTGGGAGGCTCTTGATTACGTCCTGTGTCTCGCTGTAAGTTATTGGTGTATTTAGTTGATTTATTTCTTCTTGATTCAGTTTGGGCAGTTTATTCTTCTCTAAGAATTGATCCATTTCTGTAAAATTTTTGTTCTTTAGTGGTTAGAGGTTTGGGAAATAGTTACATATGATTGTTTGAATATCCTGTGTATTGTAATTTTTATGGTGGAGTCTCTGATCTTACGGATATGAGTCACTTCTTTTTTTTGTAAGTCTTGCAAGGGATCTGTCAATTTTTATTTATTTTCTCAAAGAACCAGCTTTTAGTTTTATTTATTTGTTGAATGGTCTTTCTATTTTCAATCAAATTTATACAAATTCATTTTATACAGCTTAGGAACCAGGGAATGGCATAGGATTAACTAAGGTTTAAGAAAACGGGAAGGCCCTGAAGTTGGTAAATAACAAGAGGCAGTAAAACAAGATACCGTTGAATGGTTTACATAAAACAGACTCTTGTGGACATAACAAAACATCTCTGGATTAATGTTGTCCTTCAAGTAAGCCCTGTCCTTGCATGTCCTTGAGATACCGTAGCCAGAGGTCAGGATGACTTTGCTGTTGGTTCCCTATATCGCCTAAGCCATGTCCTTGCACATCCTTGAGAGCATAGCCAGAAGTCAGGACGAACTTCGCTGTTGGCTCCCTACATCTCCCCAGTCTTTGTTTAAAGAAGCGAACCTGCCTGTCTTAGGTTGTCTGCCTTACCCGTCATTGGGAACTTCTTCAGAGCAATTCTGAAGACCCAGTCTTAGGTTGGTCAGAATGGCACCCCCTCTTACCAGTCTCTGACTGCAGTTCCTCTTGGGGAAAATTCATTTACTTGGAGCTTGATCTTATGTAACTGGCTGGCTAAACTCATAAAATAGTTTTGTAATACACGTACAATGTAAGGAAGGCAAAGGAAAACCATCAGTAAAACTATTCCCAGGCTGAGCAATGTCATTAATAGCCCCTTAACATTAGTCAAGGAAGGGATATAGTGTTGGAATTGTTCAAACAGTTCTTTTAAATGTTTTAACACTTGAATACCTGTTTCTTTACACCAGGCTTTAGATATGTTTACGGGAAGCATGACAAATGGAGGCTGCTTAGTAATAATTATATGATCAGTAAGCCTTCTATACAAGCAATTTGTAAAAGAACAGTTAGTACAAGTAACATTGAAATACATGGCTCCAATAGAAATATGAAAAGGTTCATACATAATGGCATAAGGAGGTGCCACACAACTCATAATATTTTTTAAAAAAAGTAGTCCAAGAAATATTATTTAGGGCAGCCACTAACATCCAGACATGACGTTGGGGGTGTCCATTCATCCACCACAGACCTAGGTTGTACTTGTTGTTGAGATTGGCTCCCGACCAGTCCATCAACTGAGAATTATTCCCTGAAATATTGGTTATAAAAGGATTTTCATGTCTATACTTTATGGGGTGCAGTTCTCCTGTGGATTCTATAATTTGAGAGACATTGATGCAGCGAGGTTTCATGAAGGACGATGTAGAATTAGCATGTACAGGGAACCCAGTAGGCAATGAAGTCATTCTTATACTGTACACGACTGTTATTAGGAATCCAAATTCAATGATTAATGGATTGCATTACAGTGCAGCCTGAAATATGACTGTTCGAGTCAGTTGTAAAACATAAAGGGGTTCCAGTGTCAGAAGCTGCAAAATCTCCCATTTTAACGTGTTGGACAAAAGGATCTGGGGCTGTACCATATGCTGATCTGTTGACTTGGACAAACACCTCAGTTCCTTCCCAAGTTGTAGGGTGTACAATCGGTGGATCTGGCATGTAAGCCCAGTGAGTCAGTGCTTGTACCATTCTGATGAGCTTCCATAATCCTAACACAACACTCAGGTAACCAGCAGGGGTTATTTTCATCCTGTGAAAAAACAGAGACATGTCTTCGACCCCATGTCACTATTGGATCGGGCCCGTGCTAAGCAACTGTCAAAGGATCTTTTAGCTTAACTTGGGCAAGAGCTCTTTGTTCTCTATTTTCCCAGAACTGCTGTGCTTTGGAAAGGCCATTACAGTCCAAATTTTAAAAAATTAGTACGAATAAAGTGTGAGAAAGAATATTAACAGGAGAAGGGGTATAATTTTCCCCTTTTAATTTAGAAATTTGGTGTTTTAACAAACAGTTGCCCATTCAACAATTCCTTGACCTTGAGGATTATAGGGAATTCCTATAGTGTGAACAATCTGGCAAGATTTACAAAAAGTTTGAAAAGCTCATCTGATATATCCCAGACCATTATCAGTTTTAATATGTTTAAGAAGTCCCATAGTGGCAAAGCAGCATAGGGCATGGGAAATACAATGTTTGCTAGCCTCCCCGGCAAGAGGAGTAGTCATAATAAAATTAGAGTAGGTGTCTATGGTAACATGGACAAAGAAAAGCTGTCCAAAAGAGGGAATATGGGTAACATCCATTTGTCAAACATGGTTGGCCACTAAGCCTCGAGGGTTAATGCCTTTGGAGGGCACAGGTAGGAAGTTAGTACAGTTGGGGCAAGTTTAAATTGACTCCATTTAAGATGAGATTTTATCTCCTCTTATTCCTCTCCATGGTTTCTTGTTGTCAGAATTGATCTCATCCTGAATGTCTAGGTGCTCCTTGCTTGGATAGCTTGTCCCAGTTGGCATTCACGAGGTTTGAACTAAAGGCCAGGACACTGTCCCTGAGCACTTCTGCTCGAGGCTAGTGCTCTACCACTTGAGCCATGGTGCTGCTTTTATCATCTAGCTAGTTCTCTTGAGCCAAGCTTCCAGTCTGGCTCTTTGCTGGTTAGTTGGGAGATGGAGTTTTAGAGGGATATTTTTTTCTCTGTCCGGGCTGGCTTTGAACTGTAATCCAAGGAGTCTTATCCATAAAAGCCCTTTTCATTTCCAATTAAAGCAACAGGAGAACAATAGGAGTAGAGCTTACCTGTATCTTGCTGAGAATTGACTGATAGATACTTGCCAGAGTTCTGCTGTAACACTTAGAGAACAGCAGACTAAATGAGATCCATGTGCCATCAAATCAAATCATCATTTACTGGCAGGTGGATGAGAACACAAATGAATAACAATCAAGAGGGCAAAGTGTCAAGACAATGTAAAAGTCTCAGCTTCAGTGCATCTGATGTGGCTGTGTCTTCCATCCCAAATCATCAGGCCTCGTTAGTCATGTGTGATGGAGGCAGGCAGGAGAGATGGGTCCGATCTGGGCAAGGCTGTAGTGGCATCTCTCGGAGTCCCCTGGATAGATTGTTACACCTCCTGCTGGGTTGCCTGAAAATTTAAGTTGGTGCCCTACTGGTTTAAAAGGATTTTAGAAGGCTTGGGCCTTTAACCATCTTCCTAGTAACAAAATTCACACATACTAAAGGTCAACCAAGTTTGCTCTCTGCAACAGCCATGACAGTTTCTGAGACATGGAGGGGGAAGATACCAATGCTTCCCCAATGCAACCCTGTGGCCACCAAACACAACTTTGATATTTTTAACCTTGGAGTAAGTCTCGGTTGCAACTCTGTCATGATAGGCCTGCTATAAAACTAACTCTAATATTAGAACCTTTTGGAGTTTTTCTTAGACACATTTGCTTGCACCCAAACATGGGTTTAAAACCTGTGTTTTTGTTGTTGTTGTTGTTGTTGTTTTCAAGTTTTACCAAACAGATAGACAGACAGACAGACAGTTGTGCACAAGCTTTGGGATACACTTAGAATTGTTCTTTAATTGGCCATGTAAGTTTTCTGGAATTCCAGTGGCAAATTTTGCCCATATTTTAGAACTAGAACCACGTGGTTAGAAAAAAAATAAAACCTTTGCAGCAAACCAAAATTTTCACAGATTATCCGAGAAGCCAGCCACATTTTGAGAAAACAGTTCAGCTCCAATGGGGAGCTGAAGTGGGATGGTATGACCAGAGAAGGTCCAAGAGATGGGAGACAGGACATGAACAGAACACAGACATGTGGCACAGCATAATGGTAGAGGAGCTGGTCAGAGCCTTAGCAGGCTCACAGCAAGACACCTTCACCTTCTAGCATTTGAATTGTAAGGCACCTTTGAATTGCAAGGCCACAGTTATGGAATTCAGGGTGGGGTGGCAGGGTTACCAGGAGCTTGAGTCTCCAAGTCCCTGCCCCGCCTTGAGGAATTTGGATCGCCCATCACCTGGGGGATGGGTGGGCTTCCACCTCCAACAAATTCTATTGTCCAGCATGTGCTCAATGCTAGAGAAAACTTAGGATTTCACCAACATCAAGCAGAATTTAACTGACTCTCCAAACTTAACACACATCAATAAGAATAGAAAACCGGGGCTGGGAATATGGCCTAGTGGCAAGAGAGCTTGTCTCACACACATGAAGCCCTGGGTTCGATTCCCCAGCACCACATATATAGAAAATGGCCAGAAGTGGCGCTGTGGCTCAAGTAGCATAGTGCTAGCCTTGAGAAAAAAAAAGAAGCCAGGGACAGTGCTCAGACCCTGAGTCCAAGCCCCAGGACTGGCAAAAAAAAAAAAAAAAAAAAGAATAGAAAACCTTTCTTTGTGCCTTTCAAAGAAGATGTTAAACAAATATTGGTACCTTTGGAAGCTAGCATCAGCCCATCCTATGTCACAGGCAGGCAGGCAGGCAGGCAGAGTTTATAGAGAGGCAGAAAAAGAGAGACAGAGAAATTCGTCTGCCCGTGTGCTCATAGAAGTTAAGTAAAATATTCCAAATTTGTAAGATTGGGCTCAAACTTGAGCATCTTTTAGAGTGCTCAGTCAGGAGAAGTTACCTCGGTGGTGTTAGCATTTCCTTAGCCTCAGGTCCCTCCCCTCTGTGAGCAGCCTGCACCTAGGATTGCTGTAAGTCTGCCAGGACTGTTGGTGGGGGCTCACCAGTATCTACCTTTAAAGGAGTTTGTTGTTCTGGATGAAGCTGTGACAATAGGGCTATAACTGATTTCAACATATTCTCAACATGGGTCAGTCTATCCTCAGTAGGCTCATCGTATATTTTTTCCTCAGTGTCTGAGCCATCCGAGTCTTCCTTGATATATAGCCCAGAGGGTTCAGATTTTATTAATTTTCTTAGCTCTTCCCAGACAGCTGCATAAGCTCCTGGGACTGGGCAATGCTCATCAGGTCCCTGTTCAGTTTCTCCAATCGACTGATTGAATTTAATCTGTTCATGTCTAGTATCTAAACAATCTCTGACCGGGTTCCAAAAAGTAAGTGTTCACTGGGGTTTTCCCAGGGCCATTTGCGTCATAATGTTCCTGAATCTTTTTTCCAATTTTCTGCCAAGTTTCTAAGTTAAGGGTTCCTTCCTCTGGAAACCAGGGGCATGCTTCTTCAATAAAGTGAAAGAAATGTTCTAACTGATTTTGGCCAACTTTCACTCCTGGTCATGAAGTATCCCTTTGGGGGCCTGCAGGTATAGCATTCAGCTGTTACTATGTCCCATAATTTCTTACTCGCAATGATACTCTCTCTCTCCCGCTCTCTTTCCCAAGTGATCAGACATCCTTACCTGAGCCGGGTCCTCTACCTTCGCCCCAGGTTTTCAGGTCCCTGTTCGGCCGCCACTTGCCAGAGCCAGCCAGCAACGAAAGGGAATCCTGATTGAGGGGGCGAGGATTAAAGAAAAAGAAAAATACAAGATGAGAAAAAAGATAAGAGACAAAAGATGGGGTTCAGGAGGTCTGCAGCTCAAGATTGTAGCTCAAGACTGTAGCCCCATTTAATCTTAACTTCCAGCTTATATACAGCTTAGGAACCAGGGAATGGCATAGGATTAACTAAGGTTTAAGAAAACAGGAAGGCCCTGAAGTTGGTAAATAACAAGAGGCAGTAAAACAAGATAAGGTTGAATGGTTTACATAAAACAGACTCTTGTGGACATAACAAAACATCTCTGGATTATTGCTGCCCTTCAAGTAAGCCCTGTCCTTGCACGTCCTTGAGATAACATAACCAGAGGTCAGGATGACTTTGCTATTGGTTCCCTATATCGACTAAGCCATGTCCTTGCACGTCATTGAGAGCATAGCCAGAAGTCAGGATGAACTTCGCTGTTGGCTCCCTACACTAGTCATTTTAGATTCATTTAGTCATTTAGTCATTTAGTCATTTTAGATTCAAGTTTTTCTTTTTTCTCCAGACGTTTTAGCTGCATCGTGAGGTTATTTACCTGTTCTGATTCCATTCTTTTAATGTATGCACTGAGGGCAATGGTCTTGCCCGTCAGCACTGCCTTAGCTGTGTCCCATAGGTTTCTTTGTGATGTATTTTCATTGTCGTTGTGGCTTATGAATTCGTTAATTTTGCCTTAATTTGCTCTGTGAACCAAGTGTTAGAGAACAGTGAGGGGTTTAGCCTCCAAGTATTTGTGTAGACTCTGTGGTGTCCTTTGTTATTGAGGGTTACCTTGATTCCAGTGTGGTCAGATAAAATACATGGGATAAGATCAATACTCTGGTATTTGCTGAGGTTTCTTTGTGTGGACTATGACATGATCTATTTTGGAGTATGGTCCATGGGCTGCTGAAAAGACTGTGTATTGGGTGTCTGTGCAATGAAAAACTCTGTACAAATTTGTCAGATGTGAGGTATGGTGTTACTTAGGTCTTTGGCTCCCTTGCTAATCCTCTGTGAGTTGTATCTGTCTCTTGGAAACAGTGGAGTATTAAAGTCTCCCACTATGATTGTATTTGGGTCTATTTTGTTCTGTAGCTCTGAAAGAATTTGTTTGACATATTTAGGGCCTCTTTTGTTTGGTGAGTATAAATTTATCACTGTGATATCTTGACTCTGGATTTTTCCTTGTATTAAAATGTAGTGCCCTTCTTTATCTTTTTGAACTGATTTTAATGAGAAGTCTAGCTTGTCTGAAATCAGGATGGCTACCCCTGCCATTTTGATAGGTGCATTTGCTTGGAAGTTCTTGCTCCATCCTTTCATTCAGAGTCTGTTTTTATCCCTTACTGTAAAATGGGTCTCTTGCAGAACACAGATAGCAATTTTTTGTTTACGGATCCTAGAGTGGAGAAATAATTTTATAAATTAGATTGTAATATTTCACATCCTATATCCAAACCTAAGAACAAATCAACAAAAATTCAGTTCAGTTACACTCTGTAATAATAATCAATTCTGTTGATTATGTGTTCAATTTTCCAAAGTACCTTCTGAAAAAAATAGGCTCTAATAACTTGATTCAGGTTACAATTCAATCATCTAAGTGCACATACAATGGAGTCTTTTGCCTTGGAAATTAATAGTTGCTTTCTGGCACCAACAGCTTATGAGGTCAGAGAATTAAGACTTGAAACCAGATTTATTAGATGCATTTTTGAAAACCTTTTCTCCAATTAACTCCAAAAGCCAGAGGTAGAGGTGTGGCTAAATGGTAGTGTCAACATTGGGTAAAACATCTGGGAGGTCCGGGTTTCAAGACCCAGTACCAGTGCATACACATATAATCTGAGTAAAAACTTTTAGTAGGTGATGACTACCCTTGGATTGAATTCTTTATGCACACTTCCTCATTCTTCAAAAAGTATCACCAATCTCCATATTAAGTGAAGCCTAAAAGTGGCATACTTTTCCCTAGAAATATAGTTTGGGGAAAGGAAAAGGTTCAAGAGTTCATAGTTAGCCTTTTTCCCACATCTCTTCCTTTATAACCTATATTTAAAACAAGTTATTACTCCTTATTTATATATTCCATCTATGTAGTATTGTGCATGTGGTCCTTCTGCAGTATGTACGAAATTAGCTTAAACTATCAAAAGCAGAATCTGAATCAGATGTCCCTTTCTTGTGATAGCATTGCAAATAAATTGCACTCAAAAATAATATTTGGCAAGTTAAAATAACTGAAGACCCTTGCTTCTGAGATAGTCTACACCATTTGTAGTTGTGACTTGAATAAGTGAGAAGGATGTTCAGTTTTGATATCCATTTCCAATTGCAGTTCTTGGCAGGTAATACAGACAGAAGGTAGAGAAAGAGAGATGAATTACTTAAATTATCTTCCTTAGGAAATGATTTCTCTATGGAAGAAAACCAAATGCCATTGATTTGCAAAGTCATACTGAGCACATAGAAAATGGAGGGGGCTACATAAAAAAGTGATCACTGTTTTAAAAATCATCCATACATACTAAAGTGACTGCAATTTAAAGAAACATTTGGAGCTTTGAGTAAGAAAGGAAATTAGCACAAGCAATAGTTAGAAAATGGAGAGTGTGTTAACATAATATTTGGATGGGTGAATAATCACCCAATATTAGTTGAGACTTAATTATCTTGAACTACTATTTTACTGTGGGAATTATTGAAATATATTTTGGGGGTCTAGTTAAGAATGGGATAGCTTTTTTTGCTAAGTTTTTGTTACGCTAAGTGAGTGGAAACAGGTTGGAAATTGGGAGAGAAAGACATGAGGTTGTTCCAATGCATGAGGTAGAATCATCTCAGCAGAACTCATGTGATTAGAATATAACCTTCCCCATTCTTCCACAGCTGAGCATTCAGCTTCTAGTAAAGAGGAATAATATCCTTGGCATTCAACAGAGCCACGTGTCTTGGGAGGAAATTTCTTCTCACTAGCTTTACTTGCTGGGACATGCACTGGCTCACACAAGCAGAGCCCACCCAGGATTGTTCCTGCATCAAACAGGATGAAAGACCTCAACAGGAACTACATTCACCAAATCATTTCTCAAACACAGTTCCCCATGTCATTGATCTCCTATTTCATCCACCTAGAGGTTTAGATCAGTAAAACTTTATCTAATAAAAGTAAGGAAGGACAGAAGAAAGGGAGGAAGAAAGGAAGGAAAAAAAGGGGAGAAAGGAAGGAAAAATGGAGGGAAAGAGGAGGAAGGAAGAAGAAAGAAAAGGAAGGAAAGAACATGATTATGAAATATATAAATGTCTTGAGATTTGTCTTTGCAGCTGCACTTCTAAGTGAAATCATATTGAAACAACTTAGGAATGTTAGTGTAATTGCAAGAAAGCAAAGAAATGGAGAAAGATAAATAATAGCCTGTGAGGTTTCTTTAATCATTAGACTTTAAAATCTTTGGACAACTTTTATGGTGGACCCAATGTTAATTTTTCATTGGGATATTTCCAAATTGAAGTAAACAAGACATTTCTGTATAAGATCAGTGACTATTTCATCAGTGACTAAGTAGTTATTATGACAGATTCATTATCTTAAGTAATTTGAATTGATATACAAATGCAGTATGAACTAGACTCATCCCTAAGTGTTTGAAATTTATTTGTACCCAAATGTTTTACTTTATACAGTTTACGAGTATTAAATAGTTTCTGATTCTTGTGTCTGCAGAAATAGAAATGTGCTATTTTCCTGTTTCTCCAACTAAGTACAGCTAAAACACCAAACAGTCTGCATAAAACAAGTGTAAAAATCTTCAGAAAAGAAAATAAAGCAGACAATCTAGCACTAGGAATTCAAGGAAAGATACTATAGTGAAGTCCAAAAGTTATACTACACTTGGAACTGAATAAAGCAACAACTCAGTAAGACCACAGAAAGAATGAGTGAAAGAAAGAAAGGAAAGAAGGGGAAAGAAGGAAGGAAGGGAGGGAAGAAGGGAAAGGAGAGATGGAGGGAGGGAAGGAGGAAAATGAGAATGAGGGAAGGCAGGAAGGCAGGAAGGCAGGAAGAGAGAAAGGAGGAAGGAAGGGAGGAAAAAACTGTTTTCTTAAGTGAAAGGGGAAGGAAAGGGTAAGAAAATCACTAAACAATAATGAATCTACTGTAGTCAATGTCACAGGAAAATAACAACCACAAACATGACAATGTTTCCTTATCCTCAGTAAAGACTGAAAGACATACTCAATCCATCACTTCCACCACTACCACCACTAAAGTGACAACTGAGAAGGCCTAGTAGTAAACCAAATTTTTATCCCATTTGGCTGTTCCCCAATAGTGTCAGTGAAAACCATGTGGGAGAGGAGGGGAGAGTTGGCTAGGCCCTGTTACCACACCTAGAAGTTAGAAGGATCTTTTCATACAATGCAACTGGGGAGTAATGTGAGGCATCCCTGCCCCACTCAGATAGCAGGCTATCAGTGAAAGGTATAGCAGAAAACCAGAAACCTTACTTTACACCACAGCCAGTATATTATTCTTATTATCCACAGAGGCTGAGTGAAGAACTAAACTTTCTTTCTCACTGGAAAATCTGAAAGTTTACTTCCCTTCAGGTAGCAACAAAGTAGAGACTTCCTTCCATCCCCTATCAGAGCCATGTAATTGATATGGCAAAACCAGGTGGCTTTTCATAAGGTCTAGAGTCTCTCAACATAATGTCCTAAATGTTTATGTTTAAAAATCATAGTATACCAGTGAACAAAAAGATTTCAAACTGAAAAACATAATCAATATATATATTTATATCAAGACTCAGTCCTGCTAGAATCAACTTACAATAACGATTAAGCCAATTATCATATCAGTGTCAACTACAATGTACTTGAAATAAAGGAAAATAGAATACATAAGCAAATAAATTCTTAACAAAGAAATACATAAAGAAAAATAAAATGAAACTTCAGAACTGAAAAGTATAATATCCAAAATAAAAACAAATGAATGAATGATTTCAACAGAAAACACAGTCAGAATGTGGCGTATGTGTGTATACACACACACCACACACACACACACACACACACACACACACACACACACACACACAATGGAATTCTGTACTTCTGTCAGAAAGAATGACAATGCCCCATTGTAAGGAAAAGGGAAAAGGAAAGACTTGGAAAAGCCTATGTTAATTGAAAATTAAGCAAAATATATGCCAGACCCAAAGAAGCATAGGTTGCATGATTTCCCTCATTTGTAATAAGTAGAATGTGCCTATAAAACTATAAGTAAACCCAATGCATATTAAAAGGAGAAAAATCATACTTGGGCATAATAAATTAAAGGAATCTAAATATTCACAAAGTGAGACCAAAAGAAGATATTCTTAGGAGAGGATCACAAAGGGTCAATAGTTATGTGAAAAGGATCATATAAAATGATGCTTATTGAAATGAATTCCAAGAAGTGAAAATTTTTTTTATTTTACATTTTGTGTTTTTTTTATTTCTTTATCTTTTCCATTTTTCCCTTTTGTTATTGTATTTAATTTTTATACCTTTTGCCTTGTACATGAGTTTATCTGGTTTGGGGAAGAAAGGAAAACACCAAAAGAGTGGGACAAAGTGTAACCTAATTCAGCAGTGATACACTAAACACTATGTTGAAAAGGAACTATACAATGTTGGGGGAAGGAGGGTCAGAATGGGAAAAACTGGAAAAAAATGAGGGAAAGGATGACATTGTTCAAAATAAATGTACTCAATACCTGATTTATGTAACTGTAACCTCTTTGAACATCACCTTTAATAATTTTAAGAAAAGTAAAATAGAAGTTACTTAATCTGAACACCAGAAGAAAACTGGACCTCCACCCCACCTTGAGTCCTACAGAACTCTACAACTATTAAAAAAAAAAAATCTATCCAGGCATGATGGTTAATGGCTATCATCTATTTCTTGACTAGACAGAGGTTAATACAATTACACTTGGAGGCAGTGTTAACAAGACTCCATCTCAACCAAAAATCTGGATACAGTGGTGCACATATGTGATTCAACTTGGAACAGTAGGCATAGGTTGGAAGATTCTGGTTCAGAATATCCCCAGGAAAGAAAGCAAGGCTCTATCTGTAAAACAACTAAAGTGAAAAGGGTTGTGAATATGCTTCAAGTGGCAGAGAATTTTTTTTTACAAGTTCAAGGTCCTAAGTACACACACCACCACCACAAAAACAAAACCAAACAACAAAACAAAACAAACAACAACAAAAAAAGTAAGATTCATAATATTGGAGGTTTGAAATGGTGGTGAGACATCTGAACATAAAAGTATTTAAAGGTTGCCAATGAGTGGCTCATGCCTTTATTCTTATGCAGTAGGCAGCATTATGAGGCTTGCAGTTTGAAGAGAATGTCATAATCAATGCTGAATACAGCAATGCATACCTGTTAACCTGCTTTCTAGGAAGGTGTAAAACACTGGACCATCGTCCAGCCACCCCCAGTTACATATGAGATGTAAGTAAGAAAATATGGAAGGCCAAAAAGGCTAAGGAGACTGTGGAAGAGTGCCTTCCTCACAAGCACAAGACCCCGAGTTTATCCCAGAAAAAAAAAAAATATTAGAAATGATGACTAGAAATTTCAAAAACTTGACAAAAGACAAGAGATGAAAGAAACTAAACAAATTTCAGGCAATAAACTATATGAAGACTAGAGAAAAAGCAAAGAGTAGAAACAGCCAAAGAAAAGAGTGTGTTACATACATGAGAAAAACTCACACAAATATTCTTAACTGATTTTTGAAAAAAGCAATTCAGTAGAGAACAATTTCCAGTAAAAATAAATTTGAAAAAAAAAATTGGATGGCTATTTTCAAACAATCCAAAGTCTTAGGCCCAGCATACATATACACTCAAAGTAGAAGCCAGAATTTTAAGTATAAAATAAAACAAAAATATTTTAGAAAACTCCAAAGAATCAAAGACCAAGTACAATTGTTAAATTTAAACCAATTTGCGGTGCATGAGAAAAAAATTTGACAAATTAGTTTTTTCCCATATTAGTAGATTTTTAGCTTGAGAATTCTATCAACATATAAAGACCTTGCTATGTTTATAAGAGAAAATGATTATTCATTGTGTTATCAATAGAGTGCAATTTCCATGAAAATAATCTACCATATGTCAAGTATTAAATCATTATGAAAAATTGAAAAAAAATTATTTATTAAAGATTAATTTAAATGCTAATAAACTTTGAAAGATAGTTTCTTGAATTATACTAAAACAAAATTAATGTTAGCAATTTTGAGTAATTTATTATATAAACTCGAAAGAAAACCTACTGAAAAGAATCTATTTAATCTCTAATAATATCTTTCTTAGCTTTGAAAAGGTAAATTTACTGAATAAAATAATAAAGTAAAATGTACCAAGTAAATTATGATACTACTAAATACCAGACTTCTAACACCCAGAAACATATTTGATCCAAGTACATTGTATGAATGTGTGAAAATGTTGTTGATTAAGCTCTTTAGTTTACTATGCAAATATATGACAATAAAAGGTTAACATTGAAATTCACATCATAAATAAAGCTCTATAAGAACTTTTCAGGACACCTTTCAAAGAGGTGTCTCATGTTATTGACATGTGCTACTGTGAGAATTCAGCTAATATTATTATTTTTACTGTACAGCTTTTGCTGTTTCTTTAAACATTTATGTGTTCAATGAAGTTACTGCCAGCTTTCCCTAAAACAATTATACTCCTCTTTTAGAGAATGATAGCTGGAAAAAAAATGACTGTGCCTCTGAATCTGTGGTTTCCTTTGAAGAGGAACTAGATATTATTATAATATCAGCCAGTTTTCAGAAGCTGGAATTTTGACATGAAACACAACATTACTTAAGTCCTTCCAATAAGGAGAAAATGTCTATATAAATAGATACACATGGGTCTCAACCATCAGTCAAGAAAAGGTTGATTTTGAGTATACAAGGGTGATAAGAAAGCATGTGAGAAAGGCACATTTGCATTTTGTATTTGATGGGTGCTTTACTAGTTGAATATGTTTAGTGAATATATATATATATATATATATATATATATATATATATATATATATATATGAAGTAATTAAAATTTCTGGCCGAAACAAAACTTTCTACCTCATACATATTTTTCTCTCTCAAAACAAAATGTTCATATCTGAGGAAAATTCTGTTTGGGGAATATTTGAAAGAAAAAAAGAAAACAGTCCCAAACTCTCAGTGACTTATTACCATGCTTATCACTGGCTTTGGTATGTTCAGAAACCTGCAAGTCTTTAGGGGGCTGTCGATTTTGCTTCCCTGAGTATTACTGATCTGCACTACGAGTGAGTTATAAAACCTCAACATGACTTAATTGCTTTTGTGAAATATAGGGCCATTTATTCTTACCTCTTTTTCTTATGGAGGGCATACATGGTTCCCGGACTGGGAACCTGCTCCGTTGTTTTATGTGGAAAGAAGGCCCTTGTGGGCCTTCATTGTTGTTATAATAATCCTATAAAGCTAAATGGGTTGTTCCTCAGAATGGCAGCACACCGACACGGTGGGTCTTGGGTATTGTGAGAACCTAACATTGAGCCTGATAGCCATTTCTGAAGAGAAAAATCCCAAATGATTGCAGTACAACCAGAGGAATGGCAGGACCTAGGAGGCTAAAGATCAATTAAATCAGCTGAAACCATCATCCCTGAATGGCATTTACCCAAACCCCAGTTTCACAAGCTCCTCATTTGCCTTATTCACATTTCTGTTCAAAGTGACTTACTTGGATGTGAAAGTTCTGAGCACATTTCAAATGCAGAAATTATTCTCTCCCAAGAAGCACATCCACTTACCATTGCTAACTATCCCTCAAAGATAAGGATTTCAATTGTGATGGCTGTTCAGGAATAATCTACTGGTTCATGAAAATAAGCGTATAATTCCTAAAGTTACTAGCTGACATTAGAATAATATAATTACCAACTGATATTTGAATAATATCTACTTCCTCTTCAAATTGCCAAAAAATTTAAAATTGGTTCTCATCAAAGTAAATATTTCTGAAAATATTAAAATGAGAATCACCAAAGCCTTGGGTTAATTAGAAAAACTTCAGAAAAGTATGTAACCAGTGGGCTAGAAAAATTCCAAGAGTTGTTAAACTCCTTATATTTTACATTCCTTTGAATATTAACATTTGGAGCAAAATATTCTATATTAAGATAAAGCCTCAGAATATTTTCTTCAATATTGAGAATGTAGACAAAATAAGGCTACCCCTGTTCTCAAGAAGTTCTGGCATCATCAGATATCAAAAATAAATTTTATAATAAAACCAAACAAAAAGTGTGTGAACACAACACATTAAGTTAATATAGTATCAGGATCTGCAAAGTGGAAGTGGTGTGGCTCAAGTGGTAGAGTGCTAGTTTTGAGCACCAAGAGGCTCAGGGACAGTGCCCAGGCCCTGAGTTCAAGCCCTGCAATCACCAAAAAAAATGTCAGAAAAGAGGAAGGAAGAGAGGGCGAATGGACAAACATTGTAGTTAGCAAAATGTAAGGATTAAGAAACAAATAATCCAGACTAGAAAAAAAGATAGGACACACACACACACACACACACACACACACACACACACACACACACACACACATCCCACAGCTAAAATAGAGAATATAGTCTGGAATTGCAAATATGTTGCAGGAGGTGAGTTGACCCATACTTTTCTCATGAAACTGTAAGGTGGAAGGTGGCAATAGGAGCAGAATAAGATATCATTGATTTCTGCACAGTAGGCACAGAATAGACCATGAATGTCAAGACAGGTTTGGAAGTCCACAGCCAGCCTGCTCTGAGTTTAATGAGGCCATGAGACGCAGTACAGGATAGCACGTATGTCAGAATAGGTATATCTTAGAATGCTAAACAGTTAAAAAATCATCAATGCTCCTAAACCATGGTGTGCAAACAGCTGTACAAGAATCATCTGCAATGACATTAAAAGAGCAAGTAACCCAAGGTGCTTTCTCCGACTAGTTGACCAAAATCTTTGTGAGTGTGACTTAAAAGGGCTAGGGTAGGGATGTAATTCAGTCAAGAATTCATTGTATATACCACAAATAAAGTAAGGAAAGATGAGGATCCAAGTGTGGGTGAGAATGTGGAAGGGGTGACACTGATCAAGATGCATTGTATTCATATCCATGTTATTAAAGGGCACCCCCTTTGCATAAATACTTAAAGAAAATAAAAAAATTAAAAAACAACTTAAGTGACTAAAATTCCATGTATTTCCATGGAAACTACTCAAATTGTTTTTTTGTTTTTGTCAGTTGTGGGGCTTGAGCTCAGGGCCTGGTTGCTGTCCTTCAACTCAAGGCCAGCACTCTTCCACTTGAGCCACAGCACCACTTCCTCACATAGTTCTTAAGCCTACTAAGGTTTGATAAATGGCTTATATATCCATGGCAGTACTATTTACACTGTTATCTATTTATAGTACTACTTATAACCAAAGCATAATGATCACCCACATAAATGACTAACATTTTGCTAAAAAATTAAACAATAACTGAATAAAGACAATGTGATACACATATATAATGAAATGTTATTCAATCATAAAGAAAAAAATTAAATCATTGA
The DNA here is from genome assembly GCF_023159225.1 of Perognathus longimembris pacificus. Lineage (NCBI taxonomy): Eukaryota > Metazoa > Chordata > Mammalia > Rodentia > Heteromyidae > Perognathus > Perognathus longimembris. The sequence goes on from NC_063169.1 coordinate 35,854,196, forward strand.
AAGAATCATTAAATCATTGAAAGAATGTGGATAGAACTGAAATTATCATATTAAGAAAGCTAAGTCAGGCTCAGAAAGAGTTCTACATACTATTTTAGCTATTTACAGAATTTATGTCTAATTAATAATTATTATTGTTGATAATATCAATATATGACATGTTTGCAAAATGGGGGTTTTGGAAGGAAACAAATGGGATTGGTGGGAGTATAAGAAATGAGAAAATCACCAGGATGAATATTATAGAAGTATAGGGTAGACATGTGTTATGAAAATACCTCAATGAAACTCACAAGAAACTATATTAAAAAGAAGTAGGAACAGGGTAAGTGGTTAAAAATGTAACATAATTAGAGTGAACTTCTTCCAAGTGTATCTTAGGAGAGCTATAAGTATCACATTGAAAATCATTTTCAGTATTAATTTAAAGAAAATAAAAATAAAACCCCCAGAATGTTTTTTAAAAAGTAATTAGTAATAATATATGAGAGAAGAAAAAGAGATTAGATCATGAAGATAACAGAAAGACTTTGGAATTTTTGTTAGGGGGACTGGGATAAGAGGTTTGGAAGGTAAGAAAGGAACAAACTGTAGACTGATAGACCACAATAATTCGGGACATAATAAATTTGAAATGAAGCGATGTGGCATGGGTTTTCAAATTCTCCAGCCCTATTTGTTATAATATGTAAAACATTGTGACGTAGACCAGGGATTAGGTTTTTTTGAGACAGTTATAAAATAAAGGAGTAAGAAAAACGTCAAACTTCAGAGTGTGAAGGAACAATTTAGCCAATTAACTATATGAAATTGTGGCATTAAAAATAAATCCCTGATGGGATAAAGGTGCAAATAACTTCTAATTGGGAAGTTCACACACATAGTAGAGTTGCCATAATATCATCACATCACCAAAGAAATGCTACCATGAGAGAAGAAATCATTATGACTGTGAATATTGAGGAAATTTATATAGGCATCATTCATTACAAATAAAAATGTGACCTTCTTTCCATTATTTTCAGAGTAAAAATATGTTCTCTATTTAGAGAGTAAATATGTGTGAAGATGTGAGAGAGATGCCAGGTGCCCATAGCAGCATCTTCTATTAAAGGAAACACAGACTGAGAGATGTAGCATATGAAAGATACAGAATACTGCTAATTTCACTTCCCAATTATTCCAAACCCAAAACAAATAAAGTAAGCCATTCATCTTAACTGGCTCTATGGAACAGGACAACACTTCAGGCTCACTGGAATTAAGAAGCCATATGGAACTTGCAGTGAGCTTATAACTGAGACAGATGGCCACAGAATGGAGCCAGCCTTGAGGCTATGCAAAAACCCCAGTGACCATGAGCAGCCAATTAAGGATTGAGATGAGAAGGAAATGTCATTTTGACTCCTGCAAAATATGTATGGAATAGACATCTTTGATACCTTTCATAAATCTACTTCATGGTAAATGACTCCAAACTACAGCCAGAGGAAATATTTTCCTAACTAACTCTTATTAAACAAAAAATTTGAATTCTGGTGCATTCTCAATATTTGGTCAAGGATTCAATTTTCTGCATCCATCTACTTGTTGAAAAGTCTAGGACTCTAAATTTCATGCTCTCATTTCATTTTTCTCCTCTCAGCTGGTGCTCTACCAATTGAGCCACTGCATCAGTCCACCTTTTTGCTGTCTGTTCTGGAGCTGCAGTGTTTTCCTGGGTTAGCTTTGAACCTTAATCCTCAGATCTCAGTACTATAAATAGCTAGAGACTCCTGACTTCAGAGGAAGAGTTGTTTGAAAAGTCTTGAAGGATGAGTGTAGATAGCTAGAAAGATGATAGAGATGGCACATAAACATCTGCATGGTAGATGTATCAAAAGCAAAGGCAATGAAAGCAAAAAGCAACATTACTTAATCTGCAATTATAAAGAATGTGCTATAGCTAGAACACGGGGTATGTGTGAGAGCATGCAGGAATTAGGGAAAGCAGGTTTCAGGAGCCGGAAGAATCATGAACCAAGGGCCTTTCCATCTGGAAAGGACAAGGATGAAGATTCCATCAAGAACACTGAGAAAGAACATAATCATACCAACTCCTGGGTATTGGCTTGGGCTTGATAATCCATTTCTGGTTTTTGACTCCCAAAATTAAGACAATGAATGTGGGAGGTAGTGTCATGAGTTTTTCAATGCAGTAGGAAAAAAATATACTAGAGAATATAGATAAAAAGAGTAAGTTGTGGGAGATGTATGATATGAATAGTTTGGACTGTGTTTCCTAAACAAAATATTTTCAGAAATGCAATAAAGAGTACTGAGTTGTATATAAGTTATTGTAATCATATTCCTGGATAAAATAACTCAATGGTAGTTGAACAGTGAGAGGATTACATTAATCTTCAAATTTAAGATTGTTGCTATTTTATATAAAACAGTAGTAGATAAATTCTGATAGTATTATCCTGAGTATTTTCATTAATGGGAATCGATTTTTGAATGTCAAAGATTTCTTATTACTTCTTTATTCTCAAAGTGATGTACAGAGGGGTTATAGTTTCATCCATAAAGCAGTGAGTACAATTCTTATCCAACTTGTTACCTCCTTCCTCATATTCCCCCACATGCACTATTTCCGCTTAATTCCTTGGGTATGCTTCAGTGAGTAAAACAATGCCAAGTAGTTCTCATACATTCATGGGGATCAACAAATAAAACAAACAGCATATAATAACTGGTTGACAGAACCTAAAAGTTGGTATTGTCCATTTTGAGATTTCCATCTCATATTTTTTACTAAATGCTTTAGTTTAAAATAGGATTTTTTTACTGTCTTTAAATAAGTGTACAAAGGAGATGTCATATAACAAAGCAGCTTGTGAAATGCATCTTTATCACCAATTTTAACATTCTTACCCATCCCAAAGAGGAAATTTTAAAGAGAAAAAAATACAGTATAGCCACATTTTAATCTACCAATTATAACACCAAATAAAGATCAGTGAAATAATACACAGAAATGAACAATGCAATACAATATCCTGCAATACAATGCAATATCCTACTTCCAAGGTTATCCCACTTATGAATAACTCTTGCTCAGTTCTTTCTTAATACAGCAGAAAAAATCCAGAAACTAAACATTACCTTTATAGATTGTTTCAATAATGGAATCAGAGCATTTAAAAACTTCTTTATCTACAAATTCAATGCAATAGCCATCCTAATTTACATTACGAAATATTTCTTTAATTCACTAACACTATAAGAAAAGAAAATTTCAGACTAATATTTATCATGAACATAGATGAAGATCTCATTTAAATCCAACAAAGTCTGAAAGGAATTCTTCTTCATAACCTAGTAGTGGTTATTCTGTTACATAAAGCTTGTTCAACATTTGAAAATCCATGAGCAGTAAAAGCCATTTAATTAAGGTAAAAGAAAATAATGTGATACCTCGGTTAGTACAGAAGTACATGATTTATCACCCATTAATAGAGAAAGCACCTAGAAAACAATAAAAAATTAGTCAACTACAGATACTAATTGACGTAGAAAATTTTCTGCATATAATGTATATCAGAGTTGAAAAATCTTAAATATTAAAAATCAATACAGAAAAAAATCAACTAGTAGACTGACTGTTTGCCAACCTAATAAAGAATATCCACAAAAAAATTACAGCTAACATCCTATCAGGTAAAAAATGGATGTTCCCCCCACCCCACCCCAGATCAGGTACAAGTGAAGGGAAACTTCTATTACTACTTCAGCAATATGGTACCAGTCTGGGTTTTCCTAGCCTCTAGCTCTGTATGAAGTAATGCTTGATAATAATTCTTTTTGTCTCCGCTTTTGATTCCTCACCTTTGTTTTCTGTGTGTACAGGAAGGAAACTTGCTCATGGATCGAATGCATTAAAATGACTAAAATATTAATTATTGTGATAGGGACTAAACCTAACATAGAAAGATAAAAGGCCAAGAAAGGTCTCTATGATTTTGAAGAAAACAAAGTTGGAGGCACTTATTAAGTCTTTCAAGAATTATCATAGGCCAAAGTTATCAAGGAAGCACAATATGACTATTAAATAGGCACATGGGTAAATTGCACAGTGTTGAAGAAGCTGATATAGACAAATGCAAATTACGTAAATAATCTTTGACATAAAAGCAAAAGGAAGTCTTTGAAGAAAGATAGACTTCTTGAATAGTTACAAAACAATTGGACATCCATGCATAGAGACACTCACACTTAATCTCATCATATATTTTATACTTTGCACAAAATTTCCTAGGTGTAAAATATATTACTATAAAATTTACAGAGGAAGATATTAGAGAAGGTCTAGTGACTTTGTGTTTGGTAATGAATTTTTAGGCATTACCCAAATACCATAAAGGAAAAAAATAGACAAGTTGTATTTTATCAAACTAAAGTACTACAACAACTGTTAGAATTGTTATTTTAGGTGTCATTATTAATATTTGTCTAAATCATGGTCATAGCTTAATAGTTGTTGAGTATTTTAAGTAGTTAATAGTCTATATTCATAAAATATTTTATGAACATATTCTTTAGCATATTTCATGTCTCTGATGCATAAAGTTGTTCTACTAGTTGCTCAGAATGAAGCATATCTCATCATCATAAGTTAGAGACAAAAAGTGGTCCAGTTTTTGAACTTCTAGGAAGATGGAGGAGGAGGAGCAGAGCCCTAGCTGAGCTCCCTCGAACATTGCAGTTTTCCCACTCCAGAGACACTTTTATTCCTAGAAAGACAACCTAAGTAAGTTATAACAGTACAGGGATTCTGGCCAGAAAGGAAAAATTGATTTTGCTGCCCTGAAAACAGAGACTTGAGCTCCGGGCGGTCACCCGCCACCATTCCAGTGTTGGCACTGGCACAGTGCCCCACACTCTGCACACCTAAAGCACACAGCTGTGACTAGGGAGAAATCCTCCAGACGGCAGCAGACACACGCAGATCACAGGCTGAGCATGAACAGGGTGAAATCGCAGAGAAAGCATGAGTACCCCATGAAAGACATTCTCACTCCTGCCCACAGAGCAGCTCCTTGAAGGGAGCCCTTCCCCCACTGCCAGAGCAAAGCGCCATCTTTGACACTGGCATAGGGTCACACTAGACTGGAACTAAAGCAGGCCTGGGGAAAGTGAGGACAAAGAATCCATCTTTGAAAAGGGCAAGAGGAAACAATCAGTGAGAGCCAGCTCCGCCCAGGAGAATGCTCCCTGCACTGGCGGGAGGCTCCTCCTGGGCCACGGCTCAGCCAGAAGTGCTTCTCCCTGCCCGCCGCAATTTCTAAATTAAAACAGAAAGTGGCAAGGAACAACCAGACATGAGAACAAACAGTTTCTGAGACAGATAAACCGTCCCGTCACAGAGGAAGCCTAATTCTCAGCCCAAAACAGAGCTGAATTCCATAGCAAGCTCCACCCAGGAGGCCTCCCTGCCAAGGAGAGAGGAACCTTCCCCAGGCAAGCGACTCTCAGCCTGGTAAAACAGGCGAGAGGTGCCCCACAGCCTATTCTGAGCTGCTGAGTCCACAGCCTATTCAAAGCCAGGTGTTAAAGGCAGCAGCACACAGCAGACGGGAGGAGTCACAGTTCTCAAGACTGTTCATGTCCTGATCTACAGTGGACACCCAAGGCCTACCTGCAAGCTGTGTGAACCACAGAGCCCCAGGATTTCACTAACAAGGGAAGAGGGTCAGAGTGGATCCACCCCCTGCAAACTGAAAGCAAGTCAAACCAGCCAAGCAGAAAAATAGACTTCAGACCATCACAAGGAAACCAGAGACTGTAGAAAACCCACCCAAACAAGGAAGACACCATTTTTTTCTCAAAACATTTTTAAGCGTTTTTTTTTTTTTCATTTCTGAGATGTCATTGGTTTTTTGTTTTACATTTTTACCTGTTTGTTTTATCAAGTTTTTTTTTTTCGTTGTTCATTTTTCTGGGGTGTTTTTTTAAATAACCTTTCTCTGTTTTGTTCATTTGTCTTCCACTATTTTTTCTTTATCTCTCTCTTCACATTCTCTTTCTTTAAAATTTTACTTTTCTGTGAATAACACCTCCACTCTTTTCTGCTAACACTCCATTGCCTATCATTTTAACTTTGTTCTTTCTACTGATTCTACTCTTCTCCACATTTCCACGTCACTGAACCTAAACCAAATCATCACCCCCTCAAAAAAAATTTTTACTCTAGTCTCCTTACTAAATCTAACTTACCCCAGACTTACTTCCAGGACCTTCAGATTCCATTGACCCCTGGTTATTGGATAGAGGGTATCCCTGCTCAATCAGGGTGAATCAAAGGGGTTCAAGACAAAGCCAGCCAGTCCAAAAAGAACTTACTATAAGAATAAAAATTGCTCATAGGATTGTAACAGTAAATAAGTATCTACTGAATACAGGGCTCAGGATTGGTTGTTACATCAAAATTGTATTCTTTAGCAACACCAAATATAATTTTATACACAGGTATATAAGGTATCTGTATATAATTGTGAACTTCTAAGAATTATACAACAGTGCTTGGTAAGGTCTCATCACCCACTCAAAACAAGCAGGAAGCAGAGCAGTCAATCAAAGACATATAAGAGACCCTCAAAATGCTCTACAAAGTCTACTGATAAAAATGATATATGAAAATTTGAATCTCTTCAGTCAACTCTTCTAGAGCGTGAGGAGGCAAAGCAAAAATTAATGGAGAATTTCATGGCCTCCACAAATAGAAAGATAATTGAACTACAAGAGACAAACGATAAGATAGTTACCCAGCTAAAGGATTTGAGAGACAGCACTCAAAAACAAATTAATGGAGTTAATGAAGTAAAGAAATCCATGCAGGACCTAAGATATAAGTACAGTAAGGACATGGAAATGGTCAGGAAAGTCCAGTCAGAAGGAAAAGAGATTCAAAATCAAGTAGCTAGCCTACAGTCACGACTACTGAAGCAGAGGATCGAATCTCAGGAGCTGAAGAGTCCCAAGAATCTATGGGAAAAGATAAAAAAAATCAATACAAAACCAATCCAATCGAGAAAACAGCTCACTCCAGGAGCTTCAAGACACAATCAGGAAGCCCAATTTAAGGCTAATAGGTATTGAGGAAAACCTGGAGAAAGAAGTTAATGGAATAGGCAACCTAATTAACAGAATATTAGCCAAGAACTTCCCAAATATCCAGAAGGATAGGCCAATAAAGATGCAAGAAGCATTTAGAACCCCTAACAGACCATACCAGAACAGGACATCCCACCGACACATTGTGATCCAAACAGGATCAATAGACTCCAAGGAAAGAATCCTTAAAGCTGTTAGGGAGAAGGAAACAATCACATACAAAGGAAAAGCAATCAGAATTACCCCAGACTTATAAGCAGAGACCATGAAAGCAAGGAGAGCCTGGAATGAGGTATACCAAACGCTAAATAAAAATAACTACCAACCAAGAATACTATACCCAACTAAACTCTCATTCAGAGCCGAAAGTCAAATGAAAGTCTTCCACAGTAAGGAAAAACTGAAACAGTATATCTCCACCAAACCAGCTTTACAGAAAACCCTCAAAGATGTTCTATACAGCGAAAATAATCAAGATACACATACAGAGAAATGAACCCTAAATAAAAAATCAGAATATTCAATCAAGAAATGGGAAGACACAGCTTTTAAAAAGATAGTGATAATGACATAGGCTCATAAGATGGGTCAAAAATGGATCATATCTTAGGGCACAAAGAAAATCTGTGCAGGGCTGGGGATATGGCCTAGTGGCAAGAGTGCTTGCCTCTTACAAATGAAGCCCTGGAATCGATTCCCCAGCACCACATATATAGAAAACGGCCAGAAGGGGCACTGTGTCTCAAGTGGCAGAGTGCTAGCCTTGAGCAAAAAGAAGCCAGGGACAGTGCACCTGCCCTGAGTCCAAGCCACAGGACTGACAAAAAAAAGAAAAAAGGAAAAAAAAAAAGAAAATCTGTGCAAATTCAGAAGTATTAAGGCCATTCCCTGCATTATCTCAGACGACAATGGAACAAAATTAGAGCTCAACTCAAACAGCCACTGCAGAAAATCCTACAATACATTGAGACTAAACAATACAATGCTGAACCATCAGAGTGTCATTGAAGAAATTAGAACAGAAAATCAAATGTTTATGGAATTCAACCAAGATGAGTACACAACGTACCAGCTCCTTTGGGACACAGCAAAGGCAGTACTAGGAGGGAAATTTATATCTCTGAGTGCCTACATCAACAAACTGGAGAAACAGAACCTCAACAAGTTAAGGAAGCACCTTAATCTCCTCAAAAGAGAACAAGCCAAACCCCAAGTCAATAGATGGAAGAAAATAATTTAAATCAAATCAGAATTAAAGGAATTAGAGACAAGAAAAATCATCAAAAATATCAATAAAACACAGAGTTGGTTCTTTGAAAAAATTAAAAAGATAGACAGACCCCTAGCAAACCTGACCAAAAAACGAAAGCAGCGAACCCAGATAAACAAGATCAGAGATGAAGGAAGTAACATCACCACAGAAACAACCAAAATTCAGAACACAGTAAGGGACTATTTTGCAAAACTTTATACCAACAAATTTGAGAACCTGGAAGAAATGGGTGATTTCCTAGAAAAAAATTGATATCCCCAAACTCAACCATGAACATTTAAAACTTCTGAACAGATCCATATCCAGCAATGAAATAGAAGCAGCAATAAATGACATCCCATCCAAGAAAAGCCCAGGTCCAGATGAATTCACAGCAGAATTCTACCATGCCTTCAAAACAGAACTCACACCAATATTTGTCAAACTCTTCAATGAAATTGAAAGAGAAAATTCACTACAAGACACATTCTATGAAGCCAGTATAACCCTCATCCCAAAACCAGGCAATGACTCATCATGGAAAGAGAACTACAGACTGATTTCACTGATGAACATGGATGCAAAAATTTTCAACAAAATTCTGGCCAATCGAATTCAACAGGTCATCAAAAAAATTACACACCATGATCAAACTGGATTCATCCCAGGGATGCAAATTTGGTTCAGTACAGGCAAGTCAATTGATGTCACTCCACCACATCAACTGGAGCAAGGTAAAGAACAACATGGTTATATCTTTGAATGTGGAAGGCACTTGATAAAATCCAGCACTCATTTATGCTAAAAGCACTGGAAAAACTGGGATGCCAGGGAACATTCCTGAATATAATCAAGGCAGTTTATGACAAACCAACAGCAAGCATAACTCTAAATGGTGAAAAACTAAAGCCATTCCCTTTAAAATCAGGAGCAAGCCAGGGATATCCACTCCTTCTCTTTAACATAGTACTAGAATTCCTAGCCAGAGCAATTAGGCAAGAAGAAAATATAAAGAGGGTCCAAATAGGAAAAGATGAAGTTAAACTTTCTCTCTTCACAGATGCCATGATCCTATACCTAAAAAACCCAATAGACTCTACTCCCAAGCCAGTAGAGATGATCTAAAACTTTGGCAAAGTAGCAGGATATAAATTAAACCCTCAAAAGTCAATGGCATTTCTTTATGCTAATGATTGGATTGTCTAGGCTGAAATCAGGAATGCAACTCCTTTTGCAATAACCTCAAAAAACATAAAATAACTTTGAATAACCTAAATAAAAGAAGTGAAAGACCTCTTTGATGAGAACTTTAAAAACATGAAAAAGAAATTAAGACAGAACTAAAGAAATGGAAAAACCTCCCATGATCCTGGATTGGGAGGATTAATATAGTCAAAATGGCAATATTGCCAAAGGCTATCTACAAATTCAATGCAAAACCCATTAATATCCCAATAAATTTTTTAATGAAATAGAGGAAGCAATCCAGAAATTCATATGGAACAATTAGAGACCCAGAATAGCAGAAACATTCCTAAGCAGAAAGAACAGTGCTGGAGGAATTACAATACCCAACTTCAAGCTGTATTATAAAGCTATAGTAATAAAAACAGCTTGCTATTGGCACCAGAACAGGCCTAAAGAATAATGGAACAGAATTGAAGACCCAGAAATGATCCCACAGAGATATGCCTACTTAATCTTTGATAAAGGAGCTAAAAAAATAGGATGGAAGAAAGGCAGCCTCTTTAACAAATGGTGCTGGCAAAACTGGTTCAACACCTGTAAGAAACTAAAACTAGATCCTTATATATCGCCCTGAACCAAAATCAATTCCAAATGGATCAAAGTCCTCTAAATCAAAACAGATACCCTGAAAACACTAAAGGAATGAGACGGAGAAACACTTGGGCTCCTTGGCCCAGAAGGGAACTTCCTTAACAAAGACCCAGAAATTCTACAAATCAAAGAAAGGATGCACAAATGGGACTGCATCAAACTGCAGAGCTTCTGCAGGGCAAAGGACATAGCTTGCAAGTTAAACAAAAGCCCACAGGTTGGGAAAGATATTTACTGGCCATACAATGGACATCAGCCTCATATCTAAAATATATGCAGAACTAAAAAAAATTACATTCCTCCAAAACAAAACCGCAAAGCCAATAAAGACTTAAAAAGAGACTTCTCTGATGAGGGAATGAGAATATCCAAGACACATATGAAAAAGTGCTCTACATCACTGGCCATAAGAGAAATGCAAATCAAAAGAACATTGAGATTCCATCTCACCCCAGTAAGAATGTCCTATATCAAGATAACTAACAATGACAAGTGTTGGAGGGATTGTGGCCAAAAGGGAACCCTACTTCATTGTTGGTGGGAATGTAAACTGGTTCAGCCATTCTGGCAAGCAATATAGAGATTCCTCAGAAGGCTAAACATAGACCTCCTGTATCACCCAGCAGCCCCACTTTTGGACATTTACCCAAAAGGCCACAAACAAGAACTCACTAAAGCCACCAGCACAACAATGTTCATTGCAGCACAATTTGTCATAGCTAGAATTTGGAACCAACCCAGATGCCCCTCAGTAGAAAAATGGATCAGGAAAATGTGGTACATATACACAATGGAATTTTATGCCTCTATCAGAAAGAATGACATTGCTCTATTTGTAAGAAAATGGAAGGGCTTGGCAAAAATTATACTAAGTGAAGTGAGCCAGACCCAAAGAAACATGGACTCTATGGTCTCCCTCATAGGGAATAATTAGCACAGGTTTAGGCATGTTACAGCAGAGGATGACAAGAGCCCAATAGCTATACCATTTTGAACACATAAGATGATGCTAAGTGAAATAAATTCAATGTTATCAAGACGTCTGTTATATCACTGTTGTAATTACTTTCAACATGCAATGTGAAACCCTATCTTCTATTATTGATGATCCTCTTGTATGCCCTTCCTGTCTTCGTACCTTCACTATCTCTGTATCTTATCTGAGTACATTGGAAACTGTGTATACAGGTATGGGAACTCAGAAACTGTAAGGGAATACCAAAATTGAGACACACAGGGTAAAAAAGACAAACGATTCCAAAAGCAATACTTGCAAAACTGTTTAGTGTAAATCTACTGAACAACTCATGGGGGCTAAGGGAAAGGTGGAGGGGAGAGGGAGGAATCAGGGAGGAGGTAACAAACAGTACAAGAAATGTATCCAAAGCCTAACATATGAAACTGTAACCCTTCTGTTTATCAGTTTGACAATAAAAAAAAAAAGTAGTCCACAATGGTTAAATGTTTCCTTAACCATTTATTTTGGTGACAGGAGAGAAGAACTGCATATATACTATGTGTCTTAAAGATGCTAACCTACAAAGTCTCCTAAAGCACTATCTCAGTAAGTCAATGCCACAGTGAACTATTAAAAGTTGTCATTTTCCTCACATTGTTAAATAATGATAATAAAAGAAGCGGTAGCATCAGAAATCCAATCTACTCATTATCCCATATGAATGCAAAGCATATGAGGAATTTGTGCAAATGTTGGGGAGAGGTGTAAAGATGAAATATGTTAAACATTAAAAACTAACAAAACAACAATGAACATAACCTTTTATCATTGCCTTCTATTGTTAGTGATCATGACACCAAATATGGATCCTGGTTTGTCTTCCTGGTTGCTGTGAGGAAAAATTTCTACAACTTTTCTGGGTTTGTTGCCTTTTATAAATCAAATAGGCAGAATGAAAATAATCTCACAGTGAATTATGTGGAAACTGAATGTACTAATATGGTAATAGGCTCACAACAATACCCTAAAACTATTGAGAATTCAACTTTTGAGCATGAACAGGGACTGTCTAGGAGGCAATTAGCCCAAAGGAGCTGAGAGAAAGGAGAGGATACTGAGGGGTAAAGACAGTTCACATAAAGACAACAGAATGAAATCCATTGAATGCTCTTTGAACAGAGAGGGAGATGAGGGTGGAAGAGGTGCATTTGTTCAATATATTGTGCTCACGTGTGGAAAGATCATAAAGGAATCCCCTTTTACTGCAATGTATGCTAATTTTAAAATAAAATAAATTTTAAAGAAATCAATTATTGTTAACTGTGACTTAATTGACCTTGAAAACAATTTAGGAAGCTGTTTAAGGAGTGTAATTGGAGTCCATTGAAATCCATTAAACACTGTATTATTTATGTGGCATGTTCACTGCAGCTTTTGAAGGTTAGCTATTCTTCCTGTTGGTGAGCAATCCATTAGTCATGGTTCTGCTCCTGGTCAAAGGCACATAGGGCTGAAACCTTTCCTTCCTCACTCTAAGGAAAGCAATATCATGCTCATCCACATGTACAGATAATTAAAAATCTTAGTTGGAAAGAACTCTGAATTGTAGACATATTTCAGATTCAACTTTGTCAACTACTGATTTTCTCTTCTTGTCATGAGAATCCATACATCGATTCTGTAGACTGAAAAGTGAACTGTGTGTGAACTCTTTGATGAAGAACCTTTCATGGTTGTGATTAATGGCCTGAGAAGATTTTGAAATAAAAACCTGAAACCACACACTAGTCATATATTTGGCCAAATATTTTGTTTGGGTGCTCATACCTAACTTACAGATAACCTTGTTTTGACCCTCCATTTCAAACCAGGAGGGGACGCTTGGGGTTTTCAAGAGGGAGATTTGTAGTTTGGGTTTTTTGGTGTGGCTATAAAAAGTGTTGTGGCATAAGATCTTAATGAAGGTCATCATCCAAGTCTCTGACTGACTGACTGAGCATGAGCTTCTTACAGCAGTAAGTTGTGACAGCTGGAATTTGGCATGCACAGCTTCTCAGAACAGGCTGCTGATCCCAGACTGATAGTTTTAAACCCCTAAAACAAGTCTGTTACCATTCTTGAAATCTGTTGCAGCAGGCGCCACGAAGGAATGTTACTACTCCCTCATTGCTAGACAGCAGTCTCCTCACAGCATAACTCAGAGGAACTTGGCTCCTGCCTGATCCACGGATTATATTTCCTTGTCCAGGGCAGAGTGCTGGCCAAAGTGTGTGCTTTGTTAAAACATGAGTGACCAGACCAGCAAAGGCCTTTGAGGTGAATGGCAAAAAACAACCATCACACAGGGAAACTAAGCAAAATGAACCCAGGAGAGGCAATTTGATTAAGTCTTGAAGAAATGGCTTCTGAATGTTTCCACAAAACAAAATTAATTTTCCAGTTTTAGGTACACATTGTCTGACTTGTAATCATTTTGACTTCCTTGGGAAATAAAGCCTATGTAGATCACTGTTTACAATGGAGAATATAAAATCCAGTTTCCTGATGATGCATTCTTTGACTTCAGTTTTTAATTTATTTCTATCTTATGCCAAAGTGTAAATTATTGCTTCTTTCAAAAGCTGTGTAAGTCAGCAAAAGAATAGAAACTTAAACAACAGTTTCTATTTAATGTTAAAAGAAAACAAATCTCAGCTGTGAAATAGTATTTGAAATTTTTATGATCGGTAAGAAAGGCTGTGCAATACCTATGCAAATGTGTATTGATTTCCTTACTTGATTCAGGCTTTTGTCTTGACACTAAATAGTTTGTGATCTTGGGCAAATCTCCAAGTTTTTACAAGTCTATCTTTCCTACAAAAAAGTAACAATTAGTTTATAAGGTTGTAAGGGTTTAATGAATAATTATGAGCAGAGACTTTGAAATGACAAATGGTATAAACAATACAATATTTGTATAATTTTACTACTGCTTAATTATTTGCATATTCCATTATTTATAAATATAATTAAAAAAGAATATTGAAAGACTAAAAAAATTAAATAAACAGAATCATTTTGATTTAAAATGTACTTATTAAATGTTTTTAATTGAAATAGGTTTTTACTATGTAGATCAGATTGTCCTTGAACTCAAAATCCTTCTCCTTCCACCTCCCAAAATGCTGGAATTCCAGCTAGAGACATCCTGCCTGATTTATTTTTATAGTAAATCACATACACTTTGGTAGGGGGGAAAACTCCAAAAGCACAAGGAGTTAAACCAGGGCAACTGGAGTCCAATAACTATAATTACCTCCTAGAAGCTGAAGGGGTCAGCCAACAGGTGCTCCTCCAGCCATAGGATTCCAGCCTGCCCCATACGTGCTGCAAAGGAACCCTGGGCTGGAAATCTGATTGTTTTAGTCATCATTCCTTCTAATGACAGGAGAAGTTGTTGGTATAGATGAACGATAGAAAGTGTACAGGATGGGAAAAATAAAGACCCAATAATAAACTCTAATGAGAGGGAAGAACACAAGTTCAAGACAGTTTAGAGAAATGAGAGTCTTCAAACATGCGAAGCTGTGCCTAGTGATTTAGAAGAGCCTAGACCAAATAATTTCCCTGAGAGGTAATGATCAAGGTTACAGCAAGGAAAATTCAGTCATCAGTCATCCTGTCCATGACACTAAATCAAATGAGACTGGGAAATTCCCAGTAAGCACTCCAATGATAATGCATTACAAGCTTAAATCAGATGATAAGAGAATGGCCTAGATTTTAGCGGCTTGTGATTTGAATACCAAGGAAGACCTTGTCATGCTTGTTCTAAGCTGGGAGGTATCTGCCATGGAAAAATATCCTCAGATAAGAGAAAATAATCATAAGAGAAGTAGGATTCCTCACAGAGGTGAACTGCAATGAATAGTACAGAAGAGAAAAGATAAAGGAGACCAGGATAGGACAGAAAGAGAAGTCTATTAGCTGAGAAACAAGAGGGAAATGAAATATCTCCATTTCACAAATGAAATGCTGCTATATTACATTTATTATAATAAAGTTCAATGCTATGAAAGTAGAATGGGAAATTTTAATTTGAGTTATCTGGTATTTTTCTACAACTAAGTATTGATTGATAATGGTGACTGAAAAAACATTGTAACTACTTCTTTGTTCACTCATTCAATAAAAATAAATTATCATAACCTATGTATCTATTGAGGGTAAAAGACAAAAAAGCAACATTTAGTTATGATGTGAAGAACTATAAGCAAGCATAAAATGCTACTCTGTGACCACACTAATTCTGACAACAGAATGCATTCCTTGTAATTCAGTGTTTTATAGCTGCCTGAAAAATACTATTGTTACTATTTTGTCTGAGACTAATAGAAACCTGTTTTAATGGAGACAGACAAACGGTCTTGTTCAAGGAACAAATCTTCAAAACACTTTTTGGGCATGAAATACTTCGGAGACTATGAAATTGAATCTGTATGGCATAAAATTGGTCTCAGAGATTTAAAAGCAGGAAAGAATGCTGATTCTATCCAATATATTTTCAGTGTGCCAGATTTCACAAAACAATAGAAGCAAGATATTATCTTACTATCCCTGGATGTTTAGTGTAATTTGGAAGGATTTTTGGTTGTTTGTTTTGTTTTTTGCTGGTCCTGGGGCTTGAACTCAGGGCCTGAGCACTGTCCCTGGCTTCTTTTTGCTTGAGGCTAGCACTCTACCACTTGAGCCACAGAGCCACTTCCGGCTTTTTCTATATATGTGGTGCTGAGGAATTGAACCTAGGGCTTCATGTATATGAGGCAAGCACTTTACCACTAGGCCATATTTCCAGCCCCCAATTTGGAAAGTTTTTAATTCTTGAATTTAATATATTTGGGTGGGAACATCTTTATGAGAAGTGAATCTGATATTTTGATATCTGGAAAATTACTCCAAATGTCCAGGGATTTGTTTGTGTGAATGATATTTAATAATAAACTGAAATAAATCCAGGGAACACTGAAATCTAGTATAGACATACACAGTATTAATTTTCAAGAGCTTACATTTTGACTTTGATAGGTATTTACTGAGCAGATTTAACTAGGATTTCTTTTTTCTTTTTTTTTTTTTTTGGCCAGTCCTGGGCCTTGGACTCAGGGCCTGAGCACTGTCCCTGGCTTCTTCCCGCTCAAGGCTAGCACTCTGCCACTTGAGCCACAGCGCCACTTCTGGCCGTTTTCTGTATATGTGGTGCTGGGGAATTGAACCTAGGGCCTCGTGTATCCGAGGCAGGCACTCTTGCCACTAGGCTATATCCCCAGCCCTAACTAGGATTTCTTGGTACAAGAATCTCTATGAAGAATGTGGATCCATAAAAAGCTGGGAAACAAAGAAAAAAAAAGCAATAGAGTTTTTCAGATAAAAATATATAAACATCTGAAATGTCACCTCAGTACAATCAATACACACTACAACAATGAATGACAAGAAATTAAAATTTTTATTGAATAGATGGTACAAAAGGAGGAGGGTGAGTAGAGTTGATGAATGGAAAGAATATAGTATAAATATATGTTTTTCTTTATATACATATAAATATATATTCTTATATGCATATAAGAATATAATAAGACTATTTGCCTATATGAAAATACAACTTGTTGAAATTGTTTTATAATGGAAAGAGAGCAAAGGAGAAGGATAGAAGGTGTGAGTGTGATCTGTTTATATGTAGACAGTTTATATGTAAGAAAAATGTTTCTCTGACACCTCCCTTGTTCAACTAATGTATACCAATAAAAATCATTTCTATAACAACTGTTATTCTAATAGTAAAACTTTAATCATGATGTATTTTCAGAGTCAGCTCAGTTCCACTCTGCTTTTTATTTCCAGTTTCATAAAATCTTTTTAGCATACAACCTGGGTTGGGGTTATTGAACATTTTCATACATGCATACAATTCATCTGTATCAAATTTACCCTCTCGATCACTCTCTCTTTCTTCTTCTACACTTCTTAAAAAAATGTCAGCAGGTTTCATTGTTCTATTTTTGCACATTTTTATATATTCATCCTCATTTTCTCCTTATATTGATACCTTTCCCCCAACACAGCCTGTTTTAACTTCCTGTCATTTTTCAGTGTGTATTAATTGCAGCAGAAAGTTCTACATTGTATTTCAAACATTTATCTATGTGTTTTAATCATAAAATCCTCTCTACTGCTTTCTCTTTCTCAAATTCCCACAAACTTCTATTGATCAACGGTTTTCCTTTATACTCCTTTTGCCATCTACATACGTAGTTGTAACATATTTTAAATTTATTCCCCTTCATATTTTTTCTTCTCCTTTTTTCTCATTCTCCTAAGCAGATCCAGTTACCATTATGCTATAGATACACACACATGTTTAAATTTATAGGTTTATAAGAATAAGTGCCTCTGAAGTCAAGTTTCCACAATTGAATGAAAATAAATATACATTTAACCTTTTGAGTTTGGCTTATCTATCTCTACATGGTATTCCACTAACGTATCTGTTTTCCTGAAAATGACATGATTTTTTTTGTCTTTGTGACTATGTAATGTTCTTTAGTATTCAGGTATATTCCTTACAGATCAGCTAGCAATGAAGAAATAGGAAAACTACTTTCTACAGTATAGGAACTGATGTAGCTTGTGACTGACAACTTACATTATAATAGAAATTATTATGTTGTTACAATTCCTAACTTAGAAGATTGTTGTTTTCTATAGTTGTTTTCAAATCTTCATTCACAAATAACTAGAAAATAATTTGATTTCCTAGACTTAAATACCGAAAAGTCACAGTAGTCAAATTCTTTGTCCCAAGCTCAGTTCATTTCACTGCTTACAGAAAATATTCAAAGGGGAGGAAAAAGCATGCAGGGATCTATATTGTAAATTTCTTGAGCTATATAAAAATGATCAACATGCAGTGAAGCTAACTTTCCTTGGTAAGCTTTTCTATGCTTTCTCATGACCCATAATGCAATGGAAAATTATTGGTATCATGACACATATTTTCTACAAACATTATTTTGGCTTCTTTTTTGCCAGTCCTGGGGTTTAGACTCAGGGCCTGAGCACTATCCCTGGGTTCTTTCTTCTCAAGGCTAACACTCTACCACTTGAGCCACAGCACCACTTCTGGCTTTTTCTGTTTATATGGTGCTAAGTAATCGAACCCAGGGCTTCATGCATGCAAGGCAAGCCCTCTACCACTAAGCCATATTTCCAATCCTCTATAAAACAATTTAATAAAACACATGAATGAAATTAGATATGAGCATTCAAGTTATTAGAAATCTGCCTATGTTGTTTAAGCCTCTATTAACCATATGTGGAAAAGATTGTATGTAATTCATTTGCAATGATACAACTTGAGTAATTACCTGAAAATTTAAAAACTATTAAGTGCTTTTGTAGACAAACTAATTTCAAGACAATCATCTCCCAAGGCTTATAACATCAAATTACTAGCCCTTGGTAGTTATTTGTTGGATAGAAAGAGAGATACAGTATTTGTTTAACATATATGTACATATGAGTATGTAATACATTTAATATTTAAAGAAATAATGAAAACAACTTTATATTACAATTGAACAGCTCATTGGAAACAAATTTAATATGTGTAAAACTATGCCCGGATGAGCACATAAGATGATGTTAAGTGAAATGAATTCCACGTTATGGAATCAAGTGGTATATCATTGGTGTGATTATTTTCAACATGCTATGTGAAACTCTACCCTTTTCTTTTTCTTATTTTACCTCTCACATTCCCTTCCAATGGTTTTACCCCTGCTATCACTGTACCTGATCTTAGTACCCTGGGTACTGTATATACATGTATTAGAACTAGGGAAAGTAAAGGGAATACCAAAATCGAGAGACAAGGGATAAAAAGACAAACCATTCCAAAAGCAATGCTTACAAAACCATTTGGTGTAAACCAACTGTACAACTAATGAGGGGAAAGGGAAAGGGGGAGGGGGAGGCAGCGGGGGAAATGAGGAAAGAGGTAACAAGTTAGATAAGAAATGTATTTACTGCCTCACATATGACACTGTAACAACTCTGTACTTCACTTTGACAATAAAGAAGAAAAATATACACAAATTGTATAGATTTGTACCTAATTCAATAACACTTCTTGGCAGCCAAGTATTTTTTTAAAAATGTCTAATATTAACTATAAAACATATTTTGGACTTGAATTGCAGAAAAAAATACTTCTAATAGCTCCAAGAAGGCAAATATACACAGCTAATAAATCATTTAAAGTATTTCTATGGAACCTACTGCAATAGCACATTTGTTGTTTCACACCACAGTGCTAAGGACTCCAGCACATAGGGTACATTAGGAAAATTTGTTTTAATGAGGTTGAAGGATTAATTACAGGTCGGGGGAGAAAGCTTGGGATAGATGAATTCAAACGTTTTCATGACAGTGATTTAAAAATTATTGGAGCTACTGTACATTGGACTAGGAGAGTTATCAGGCTATCTTGAAGACTGTTGCTTCTGCAAACATGGTGGTAGAAATACATGTTCCCCACCCCAACATCTTTGATAACAAATAAGTAAAATATACTTGTGGGTATGAATGTATAAAGTTTAGCCTTAAGATAAAAAGAGGTGAACTTTTTAGGCTTAAAAATTAAAATTGAACCTTTGGAAATTTATCGAACTCTTCTAACTCACTGGAACCAATTTCCCATGGTCCTTCCATTGTGTGCTTTTCCTCATTTCTCATGATCCTCTTATTGTGGAAGGACGACATTCCTCTGACCAGTGGGGGAACTTAGCCTCAGCACGAAATTCTGACACCTTTCCTGGAACACCTAAGGGCCAGTGGGGGAAAATTCCTACTAAGGGATTTCCTCTGTTTGATTGGCTAAAGAAAGCCACTTTTGTCATGAGATTCTCCTTCCATAGAAAGTTCCCGGGTTGTATTGTGTGCCCCAAATATTTCGGAGAAGGGCTTTCTTGGGTTATATTGTTTGCACAATTACTCCAGAGAAGGGCTTTTAGGTGTTTGCACAACTACTCCGGAGAAGGGCTTTTATGGGTAGTATTGTCTACCTAGTTACTCCGGAGAAGGACTTTCACAGTATTAGGGAATTTTATTGTCAAGACAATTGAGTTTTTCAGAAGCTAATTAGAGCTTTACTTTTGCTAATCTGATCTTTTGTTACAATGACATCCTTGGTGTGAATGGAGCTGTAAATCATTCTTTTTTGCTCTTGGAATTATGAATTGATCTCTAACCTTATATAATCCTGACACCCCAAAAGTAAAGCACGTGTCTTCTTCTCACAGAACCATGTCCCCTGTGTCCTGTCTTCCTTGCAGTTACCCGTGCTTCCACAATGGGCACCCAATGTGGGGCATGACAATTGATCCACAGGAGATCCGCGGAACTGGGTTGTGAACTCTTGAGAGGAGATAAGAGATATTTTTATTTCATAAGAGATATCTAAGCTGTGTAGTGAGCTTCCAAGAGGAAATTAAGATATTACGGGGCCATGGGACAAGCTAAATCTACTCCTTTTTCTAATCTTACTCATCATGTGTTAAAACTGTAATGGCGTTACTGTCTCCTGTTCACAGATAGACACATGTATGCAAGTGGTAGTGAAATATAATCCTTGGTTCCCAGAGGAAGGTACTTTGGACTTGGAAGTTTGGGAACAAGTAAAGAATGATGTGGAAAAGGCATACATATACATATATATGTATATTTATATATATGTATATATATATACACACACACACACACACACATATATATATATATATATATTTGGACAGTCCTGAGACTTGAATCAGGGCCTGAACTTTGTCCCTGGCTTCTTTTTTCTCAAGGCTAGCACTCTACCACTTGAGCCATAGCACCACTACTGGCTGAAAAGGTTGGAATATAAGAAACTATATATGACTTCCGGGAAGACGGCAGAGGAGCTGCAGAGCCCTAGCTGAGCTCCCTCCGACATCGCAGTTTTCTCACCCCATAGAAACTTTTACTCCTAGAAAGACAGCCAGAGTAAGTTCTAACAGTACAGGGATTCTGGCCAGGAAGGAAAAATCAACTTTGCTGGTCTGAAAACACAGATTTGAGCTCTGGGCGGCGTCCCGCCACCACACCAGTGCCGGGGCTGGCACAGCGCCTGGAACAACAACCCGCACTCTGTGCGGCTAAAGCACACAGCATAGACCAGGGAGAAATCCACCAGACAGCAGCTGAGCATGGACGACCTGAAATTGCAGAGAAAACATGAGTACCCCATGGAAGATATTCTCACTTGCATCACAGAGTAGCTTCTGGAAGGGAGCCCTTCCCCCACCGCCAGAGCAAACTGCCATCTTTGCCACTGGCATAGGGTCAGACCAGACTGGAACTAAAGCGGGCCTGAGGAAAGCGAGGTGAAAGGAGCCATCTTTGAAAAGAGCAAGAGGGACAGACCAGCGAGAGCCAGCTCCGCCCAGGAGAACGCCCCCTACCCAGGCGGGAGGCGTGTCCTGGGCCTCGGCTTAGCCAGAGGTGCCCCGTCCTGCCCACCAGAATTTCTAAATTTAAAGCGAAAGCGGCGAGCAGCTCCTGGCGGCACGGAAACACCAGATGGGGAAACAAACAGTTCCAGAGACAGTTAAACGGTCCCATCACAGAGGAAGCCCAATTCCCAGCCCAAAATGGAGCTGCATTCCATAGCCACCCGCGCCAAGGAGGCCGCCTGCCCAGGAGGCAGGAGCCTCCCCAAGGCAAGCAACTCTCAGCTGGGTAAAACAGGCCAGAGGTGCCCCGCCCTGCTGAGTCCACAGCCTATTCAAAGCCAGGAGTTAAAGGCTGCGGCCCCACAGCACACAGAGGAGCCACGGTTCCCGAGACTGCTCAAGTCCCCATCTACAGAAGACACCCAAGGCCTGCCTGCAAGCTGTGTGAACCACAGAGACCCAGGATTGCACCAACAAGGGAAAAGGGTCAGAACAGATCCACCCCCTGCAAACTGAAATCAAGTCAAACGTAGCCAATCAGGAAAATAGACTGCAGACCATCACAAGGAAAGCAGAGACTGGGGAAAGACCACCCAAACAAGGAGGACATCACTTTTTATTTCTGTTCAAACATTTTTTAAACTTTAAAAAACAAATTTTTTTTTTCACTTCTGAAACGTCGTTGGATTTTTTTTTGTTTTCCATTTTCACCTGTTTGCTTTATAAAGTTTTTTTCTTTTTTGTTTGTTTGGGTTGTTCCTTTTCAGGTTTTTTTTCCGTTTTATTATTTTTCTTTTTAAAATAAATTTTCTCTGTTTTGTGCATGTCTTCCACTATTTTACTTTATTTCTCTCTTTGCATTCTCTTTCTTTAAAAATTACTTTCCTATGAATAACTCCTCCACTCTTTTCTGCTAACTCTCCATTGTCTATCATTTTAACCTTGTTCTTTCTACTGATTCCACTCTTCTCCACATTTTGACGTCACTGAAACTAAACCAAAATCACCACCCCCAATACATTTTACTCTATTCTCTTTACTACCTCCAACTTACCCTCCTGACTTACTGACTGGACCTCCAGTTTCCATTGACTCCTGGTTATTGGATAGAGGTTATCCCAGCTTAATCCGAGTGAATCAAAGTGGTTCATAGAGAAAGCTAGTCCTAAAAGAACTTAATATAAAAAGAAGAATTGCATATAGGGTTGTAACAGTAAATAAGTAACTACTGAATACGCCCAGGACCGGATGTTATATTGAAATTGTATTCTTTAGAAACACCAAATCTAATTTTATAGACAGGTATATAAGGTATCTATATATAATTGTGAACTTGTAAGATTTACACAACAGTGCTTGTAAGGGCTACTTTGTGTCTTAAACGGTGCTCACAGGTGCTGGTAGACTGGCATTCCCAATCCAAATGGGAAAAAGGAACACAAGAAAGATGGCAATCAATGAAGTCTTATCCCCAACTCAAAACAAGCAGGAAGCACCCCCAAAACGCTCTGCAAAGTCTCTGATAAACATGATAAATGAAAAGTTTGAATCTCCTCAGTCAATTATTCTAGAGCATGAGGAGGCAAAGCAAAAATTAATGGAGAATTTCATGGCATCCACAAATAGATAAATGAACTTCAAGAGTCAAATGAAAAGATAGCTAACCAGCTTAATGATTTGAGAGACAAAACTCAAAACCAAAGTAATGAAGTTAATGAAGTAAAGAAGTCCATACAAGACCTAAGAAATGACATGGAAATCATCAGGAAAGACCAGTCAGAAGGAAAAGAGATTCGAAATCAAGTAACTAGCCTACAGTCCTGACTAACTGAAACAGAGGATTGAATTTCAGGAGCTGAAGATTCCTTAGATTCTGTGGAGAAAGATCAAAAATCAATACAAATACAGTCCAATCAACAAAACAGATCGCTACAGGAGATTCAAGACACGATTAGGAAGCCCAATTTAAGGATAATAGGTATTGAGGAAAACTTGGAGAAAGAGGTTAATGGGATAGGCAATCTATTTAACAGAATATTAGCTGAGAACTTCCCAAATATCCAGGAGGAAAGGCCTATACAGATACAAGAAGCATTTACCCTAAACCGACCAGACCAGAATAGGACATCCCACTGACACATTGTGATCAAAACAGGATAAGCAGAATACAAGGAAAGAATCCTTAAAGAAGAAAACAATCCTTAAAGAAGAAAACAATCACATATAAAGGAAAAGCAAACAGATTTACCCCAGACTTCTCAGCAGAGACCATGAAAGCAAGGAGAGCCTGGAATGAAGTATACCAAACACTAAATAAAAATAACTACCAACCAAGAATTCTGTACCCAGCCAAACTCTCATTCATAGCCAGAGGTCAAATAAAAGTCTTCCGCAGTAAGGAAAAACTGAAACAATATATCTCCACCAAACCAGCTTTAGAGAAAATCCTCAAAGATGCACTATACAGGGAAAATAATCAAGATCCCAATACAGACAGAGAAATTAACCCTAATTAGTAAACATCAGATCAAGAAATGGGAAGACACAGCTTTAAACAAGATAGTGATCATGAAAGGAACAAACGATCATCTCTCAATCCTAACTCTCAACATTAATGGACTTAATTCTCCAATCAAATGACATAGGCTCATAAGTTGGATCAAAAATCAAGATCCATCTTTCTGCTGCCTCCAAGAGACACATCTATCCAGTAAAAGTAAACATCTTCTAAAAGTGAAAGGCTGGAATCAAATCTATCAAGCAAATGGCCCCCATAAGCAGGCTGGAGTTGCAATCCTAGTATCAGACAAAATCAACTCCAAATTAAAAAAGGTAAGAAGAGACAAAGAAGGTTATTACATACTAGTAAAGGGATCTCTACTACAGGAAGATATAACCATTCTAAATATCTACACACCAAATGCAGGAGCACCCAACTTCATCAAACAAACACTACTGACTCTAAAATCACTCATAGACCCAAACACATTGATAGTTGGGGACTTTAACACTCCACTATCACATCTGGACAGATCAACATGCCAAAAACTGAACAAAGAAACCATAGAACTAAACAATTGCATAGACCAACTAGACTTAATCGACATCTACAGAATATTCCACCCAACAAGGACAGAATCCACATTCTTCTCCGCAGCACATGGAATATTCTCCAAAAGAGATCACATCTTAGGGCACAAAGAAAATCTGTACAAATTCAGAAGTATCAAAACCATTCCCTGCATTCTCTCAGACCACAATGGCATAAAATTAGAGCTCCACTCAAACAGCCACCACAGAAAATCCTACAATTCATGGAGACTAAACAGCACACTGCTGAACCATCAGTGGGTCATTGAAGAAATTAAAACGGAAATTCAAATGTTTATGGAATTCAACCAAGTTGAGGACACAAAGTACCAGCTCCTTTGGGACACAGCAAAGGCAGTACTCAGAGGAAAATTTATATCTCTGAGTGCAGACATCAACAAACTGGAGAAACAGCAACTCAATAATTTAAGTTTAAGGTGCTTCCTTAAGCACCTTAATCTCCTCTAAAGAGAACAACAAGCCAAACCCCAAGTCAATAGACGGAAGCAAGTAATTAAAATCAAATCAGAAAAATCAATTAGAGACGAAAAAACCATCAAAAGAATCAACAAAACAAAGAGTTGGTTCTTTGAAAAAATCAACAAGATAGACAGACCCATGGCAGACCTGACCAAAAAACGAAGCCAGCACACTCAAATAAACAAGATAAGAGATGAAACAGGTAACATCACCACAGAAATAACCGAAATTCAGAAAATAATAAGGGACTATTTTGCAAACCTTTATGCCAACAAAATCGAGAACTTGGAAGAAATGGATGATTTCCTAGAAAAAATTAATATCCCCAAACTTAACCATGAAGATTAATACCTTCTAAACAGACCCATATCCAGTATTGAAATAGAAACGGCAATAAATGATCTCCCATCCAAGAAAAGCCCAGGTCCAGATGGATTCACTGCAGAATTCAAAGCACAATTCTACAAGGCCTTCAAAACAGAAATCACAGCAATATTTCTCAAACTCTTCAATGAAATTGAAAGAGAACGTTCACTACCAGACTCATTCTATGAAGCCAGTATAACCCTCATCCCAAAACCAGGCAGGGACTCATCATGGAAAGCGGACTATAGACTGATCTCCCTGATGAACATAGACGCAAAAATTCTCAACAAAATTCTGGCCAATTGTCTTCAACAGGTCATCAAAAAAATCATACACCACGATCAAACTGGATTCATCCCAGGTATGCAATGTTGGTTTAATATACGCAATCAATTAATGTAATCCACAATATCAATTCTCCAAACATATGTATTCTTATTCTTCTAAACCTTTAATAATTATTTTGAGCTCAAATCAATCACATATCTTCTATTGCATTCTACCTAGACAAAAATGTGTTTTGTCATTTTGTTTCAACGTGTGCAATTTTCTAAAATAAGAACTAGCCCATCTATATAACTTTTTTCAAATAAAATTAAAAATTTGTCTCAAAGTTTATATTTTCTATTTTTCAGCCAAATGTGAAATTGCATTTCTAAGTCTTAAAAATGCTGACAATTCACTATGTATAATTAACAGATTGTTCTTCCCTAAGGTGATGACTTATATCAATAATTTAATTCAACAAAATATTTGTGCTAACAAATCTGTAAACTCCTTCATTTATTCTAAATTTAAAATAACCATCAATGGGTACTTATAAGTACTTAAGTGCTAATAGGGTATGAATGGAAATGTCCCTGACAGTCTGTAGTTTCAAGCAGATTGAAATCCAGTTGCAATCACAAACTCTCCAAACCATAGATGGAAATGAGAGGTTTCTAGCTTCTGTGTTGTACTTGGAGATTCCTCTTCATAAATTTATCATCAGTGATTTTTCAGTTTCTGACCTTCAATAATGAGGTATAAATATAATCATCATAAAGACTCATCATAATTATCTTTAGGTAAGAGTGATCTTTTTGTGCCAATATACTTGGTCAAGTCATTTATTAAATACAGTGTGAATATGAGTGAACTTAAATGCTTCAAAGAACAGAGAACATTGTTCAGAATACAAGAAGCTAAATTTCTTTAATTTTAAAAGAAAGAGAGAAGAAAAAGAAAATCAGAGAAGTGAAAGGAAAGAGGCAGAGACCAAAGGGTTAGTGTGAGGACAAGGGAGTTTGCAAAGTAAAGGTTAGCTGAAATTCCCCTGTGGTAGATGATGGAAGCCTATTTTAGAACAGGAATACTGATATCACACTTTTTATGTGAAACTTTGTTGTTGCTAACATTTATCACACTTCTGGGAATAAGCTATTTTATTTTCTTTCCCTGATTCAAAATTTTCAGTATAACCTGTGATTCTGTCATTGCTTTTAGTGAGGGAATTCTTTATGGAAATCATGAGCAGGACTGAATTTTGCATGTGACTGGCTAGTCCAAACACATGTGGAATTCCAGGCAGCAGGAGTCCAACAACAGATGTGATCATGAGAACATAAATCCTTTCTACTCTCTAGAAATTATTAATGTATTGGAAAGAAATAGACCTCCATGGAATGTGGAAAGCATTGGCAAAACTAGTATGTCTGAGCTTTCTAGAGATCAAGAGATTTTTGTTGACCTAAATCATACTTGTGACTTCATTTTCTGAAGGTACAGCACAATTCCATAGACTGAGAAAATGGATTGATTCAGATTATGATTCTTTAGGCTGGGAGGCATTTAAGGAGGACATTCATATTGCTACCATATGGAAGAAATTGATAGAGCAAACAAGCATATACAAATAAAGCTAGAATGAAGACTGACTAGCTTCTATAATGGTATGCTGTTGTGATAATTTATCCATCACTCCTTCTAACATCCTCATCCATTCACTCAGTTCTCATGATTCAGTTACATTCTATTAGGCCTCAGCTGCCAACCCATTTGCACTAGAGAGTAAATCTACAGCACAAGAATTTTGAGAACACATTTAGACCATTGCACATGGTGCCCCAAATTTTACAAGTTGTTTTTTATTTTGATTTGGTTTGATTTTTCTTAGTACAGGGGCACACATCCCAAATCTTAGTTCCAGTATCAAAATAGATTGTTATCTAGAACCTTTGGCACTTGAGTCCTGATCTCCCTTTTATAACCCCCTGTGTCTCATGGAAGCATTCACTATTATACCTTTATTTATAGTTATTAAACATTTTCCTGTAGACATACAATGAGGCTGGCAATGTAGTAGCTGCTAAAGATACAAAAATAAATGAGACCTAGTGTCTGAAGTTACTATAGCTGGAGAATCCAAGGCAAATATAAAACAATTGCAACAGAGAGAAATAAAGAAACATGGGTAGAAATACAGAGAATATTGCAGCAAATGAGAGGACCTGCTTCTATGTATTGCTTACCATTTATTTAATTTATTTGTTTACCTATATTTGATGTACAGAGACATTTTAGATATATAAAGCAGGTAATGAGTATATTTCTTTTTGAACAGTGTCACCTCTTCCCTCATTTTCTTGCTGTTTTTTCCTCCTTCCCCCCTCTACTACATGTTATACAGTTCATTTTCAACATAGTGTCTAGTGAATATCACTGATGCATTTGTCAATGTATTTCTTGAATAAGCCACTAACACCCTAGTTTTCTCAGGATTATTACAGGTTTAAAGCCAAAATTCTTGTCTCACTGTATGTCTCTGAGACCCATGTAAATGTATCCCTCACACTTTCCTTATTGATGACAGTACATGTTTGGTCTCTGTGTCAGTCAATTTCTTGTTACTATGATAAAATATCTGTGAAAGACAATGTAGTGGAAGAAGGAATGATTTTTGGCTCATGTTTCAGAGGTTTCGGTCCATGGTCATCTTGCTCCATTGTGAGCTGGTGCTGAAACAAAACATGATGATGGCATGAATGTGTGGCAGAGGAGGCTGTTCACCTCATGGAAAACAGAAAGGAGATATTGAAGAGAGAGAGAGAATAAGAATATAGGGGAAGATACATCCTTCGAAGTCACATCTCCAGTGGTCTGCTTCCTTTGAAAAGGATACATCTAATAACCCAATAGCTATGAACTCATGGAATGAATTGGTCCACTGATGAATTTAGAATTTTCATGAGCCATTCACTTATGAATCTCACCATCAGCTGGAGACTAAGCTTACAACATGCTACTCTTAGAAGACATTGTATGAACAATCCACAGCAGTCTTTATATTTGGAATGCCACTTATATTTATCACAGAAAAGTAAGAAAGATATTTTGAGCACATCACATAGTACAAAGACAAAGGGATATGGAACAACATGACAAGTTAAAAGAAGAGACAGTTGCTCAGCAGGCCTCATGTGCAATGCTTCCTTTGAAAGTCACTTAGTGGCAGTTATAAAGAGGTAAGAGTTTACTAATTATTCCCTAAGAGGGAAACCATAGAGTCCATGACATAGGCAGTAATTACTACATGTCTAGGATAGTCATAGCAGAAGATCACAATAGCATAATAGCTATGCCCATATGAACACATAAGATGATTGTAAGTGAAATGAACCCCAAGTTATGGAAACACATGGTACATCATTGCTGTAATTATTTTCAATATGCCATGTGGAACTGTACCTTTTTTTCTCATATTCCCTTCCTGTGGTTTTATCCCTGCTATCACTGTATCTGATCTTAGTATCCTAGATACTGTATATACATGTATTAGAACTAGGGAAGGGCAAAGAAATACCAAATTTGATAGACAACGGATTAAAAAGACAAGCCATTGCAAAAACAATACTTACAAAACCATTTGATATAAACCAACTGTACAACTCATGGAGGGGAGAGGGAAATGGGAAGGGAGAGGTAGGGGAAAATGAGGGAGAAGGTAACAAGTTGGATAAGAAATGTATGAAACTGTAACCCATCTGTACTTCACTTTGGCAATAAACATTTGATGATTAAAAAAATAAGACTGTACATGAGATTGAAAAAAATAAAAAAAGGTAAGAGTGGAGCTGAATCATGAAGACCCTGTATAGTATGCAGATAAGACTTTATTTTATCTAAGAAAGCTATAATTAGCCTTGTTTAACCAAAGGAGAAACTGAATGTCTGTTAATAGACATGAGTTTTTTAATTAATAATTCTATTGGAAAGTGTAAGGATTTTTTTCAAGATGATTGTTGAGTAATGTACTGAATATTTGAAGTAAGAAAAAATTAAATTATCAGCAAGAAAACGGGTAGTTAGTACTACTACCATATAGTGGAGCCCAGGCACCAAACCACCTTCTAAGGATAACCCCACAAAAACCCATGAGGTATTGGTGACCAGCTCAGGGCAGGAATGGTAGCAGTAAGTTGGTAGGTCAATTAAACAAGTGCACAGAGCTCTCTACAAGTGAATAATGGAGGAAAAATTACAGATAGTAAAATTAACAATCAGGAGTTAAGCCTTAAGAGAAAAGAATGCAAAGATCAAATCAGAAGTGAAAGTAACTAAGAAATAACTCAAGATATACCAGGGTCTTAGGGAATGACCGAAGGCAATGCCCTCTTGTGTCTGTAGTTTGTCTTTGTCCATAGGAAGCCACACATGGGTGAAGTTGTTTTTCACTAAATGTTCAGTTTGGAATGGATCCTTTAGTGAAATTGTCATTTTATCTAAAATGGTGCTTAACAATTTTTTTCTCAATCCATGGGTTTAATCCATATTTAGGATAAGTGTAGGAATTCAGATTTAAATAAAAGAAAGTTATTGTCACTACTGGAAATGTTCCCTACATAAATAACTTATGTATAGTGAGAATGATAGTCATATCTTCTGTTGTTATACATTTAATTTGTTACTGACAGCAAAAGAAGAGTTTATAAAGACTATAGGATATGTTTATTCTTCAAAAGAGAGATTTAAGACTCACCAGAATTGAAAATTATCAAGTGGTTAAAAAAAGCTAAGAACATATTCGATATAAATATCCAATTCTCAGATTTTATTTTCCTCACACCATAATGAAGGTCATTTAAAATAAATGATTGTCTTAAATGTACACATATAATTTCCCCGTTGAACCATTCTCTCCAAAAAGACTAGGTAATTAACATAGTCTCTGTTTCAAAAAAAATCTACTAAACTTGAATTGTTATTTTGTGTGTAGTTCATAGCCCTTTATGATAATGTACATGAAAGAATGACTTTCATTTGTACATTTTCATTTTTCAACCAATTTCTATATTGAGATTAACTGTTCCTGAAACAAACTTGAGCCTCTCAATTTCTTTCCCTATATATTAACTCATGCAGGCCACTAAAGTTTTTAACATGAGGAGTCATTATTTTTCAAGTGTTCCTTGAGAACACTTATTTCACATAATTTTAGCATAAATAATTTCAATCCTGTATTTATGTAAACACTTCGTTTTTTGAGAAGAGTGATTTTGAGAAATCAAATCAGCTGATTTTACTGGTTAAAGCTAGTTATTTCCTTAGCTAATAGCAGAGATTTCCCAATTTATTTTGCTAATTAATTTTTTATTGTTTTGGCTTGCTTTATTTGCTTTATTCAGCACCAAAAAAGAGTTAATTTGCCAAGATGCATATGATTAATATTTTATAACAACAGTACTGGATGTTCTCATTTGATCACATGAAAAGCCACATTTCAATTAGCATGGAGAAGAAGACGCTGTAAGAAAATTCAGTTTTTGAAAAATGTGTGAAAGTTAATATTTTTGCATTGTAAATGACGTGTTTGATGTTGACTAGATCATTGTCACTAGTGTGCTGTCTTGAGATTATTTAATCTGATAGCTATGGGAAATACTTTATGAATTAATTTTTTATTAAAGCTATTTTACAAACATTTTAAAAATTCAGAAAATTGTGTAACTTTTGTGTCTTGCTGCAAATACAAAATGAATTAATGAATATTTCCCTCCAAACATTAAATATTATCTACAAATCCATAAATTAGCTTTCAATATGAGCACTGATTTTGATCTATCAATTATGATTCTCTACAATAATCAAATCAGTATCTATCTTCCAACATTTTTCATTCAGTTGACTGTCAATGGACAATGACACAGTGTTGTATAATGGCATTGATGTAATAAAAGAAGTGATGAGAGAAGATCAAAACTTTTGGTGAGGATTTCTGTTCCAACTGAAAAACCTTTAGTCATAAGTTGCTCTTCTTACCTTTCTTTTTCATCTTACATACCTCATATAATCTTTTAAGTAGCTTTTCTACAATTAATATTTTGATTACTCTTTAAAAAAATGGAGTTGGAGTTATACAGTATCTTGTTTTAGAGTTTTATTTCTCATTCAACACTTTTATTTTATTTTTTTTAGTTTTTATTATAAAACTGATATACAGAGAGGTTACAGTTTCATACATTAGGCATTGGATACATTTCTTGTACTGTTTGTTACCTTGTCACTCATACCCTCCTCCCCCCTCCCCCTTACCCTATCCCCCCCTGAGGTGTTCAGTTCACTTACACCAAACAGTTTTGCAAGTATTGCTTTTGTAGTTGTTTCTCTTTATTTACCCTGTGTCTCTCAATTTTGGTATTCCCTTTCAATTTTCTAGTTCAAATACCAGTATACACGGTTTCCAATATAATGAGATAAGATTACAGAGATAGTGTAGATACAATCACAGGAAGGTGATACAAGAACATCATCAATAGTAGAAGCTACAGATACACATGGGATGTTGAATGTAGTTACAACTGTGATATAACAATCGATTCGATAACATGGAGTTCATTTCGGGCTCTTGTGATCCTCTGCTGTGACTTGCCTAAACCTGTGCTAATTATTCCCGATAAGGGAGACCATAGAGTCCATGTTTCTTTGGGTCTGGCTCACTACACTTAGTATAATTTTTTCCAAGTCCTTCCATTTCCTTACAAATGGGGCAATGTCATTCTTTCTGATAGAGGCATAAAATTCCATTGTGTATATGTACCACATTTTCCTGATCCATTCGTCTACTGAGGGGCATCTGGCTTGGTTCCAGATTCTCGCAGTGACAAATTGGGCTGCAATGAACATTGTTGTGCTGGTGGCTTTACTGTGATTTTGTTTGTGGTCTTTTGGATAGATACCCAAAAGTAGGGTTGCTGGGTCATAGGGGAGTTCTACATTTAGCCTTCCGAGGAATCTCCATACTGCTTGCCAGAGTGGCTGAACCAGTTTACATTCCCACCAACAATGAAGTAGGGTTCCGTTTTGGCCACATCCCCTCCAACAATTGTTATTGTTAGTTTTCTTGATATCTGACATTCTTACTGGGGTGAGATGGAATCTCAATGTTGTTGTGATTTGCAATTCTTTTATGGCCAGTGATGTAGAGCACTTTTTCATATGTCTCTTGGCCATTCTCATTTCCTCATCAGAGAAGTCTCTTTGTAAGTCTTTAGCCCACTTGATGAGAGGGCTATTGGTTCTTTGTGGTTTTGTTTTGAAGGAAGGTAATTTTTTTTAGTTCTGCATATATTTTAGATATGAGGCCTTTGTCCATTGAATGTCCGGTAAAGATCTTCTCCCAGTCTGTGGGCTTTCTGTTTATCTTGCGAGCTATGTCCTTTGCCATGCAGAAGCTCTGCAGTTTGATGCAGTCCCATTTGTCCAACCTTTCTTTGATTTGTAGCATTTCTGGGTCTTTGTTAAGGAAGTTCCGTCCTGCGCCAAGGTGCCCAAGTGTTTCTCCTACTCCTTCCTTTAGTGTTTTCAGGGTGTCTGTTTTGATTTTGAGGTCTTTAATCCATTTGGAATTGATTTTGGTGCTGGGTGATATATAAGGATCTAGTTTTAATTTGTTGCATGTGTTGAGCCAGTTTTTCCAGCACCATTTGTTAAAGAGGCTATCTTTCTTCCAAACTATCATTTTAGCCCCTTTATCAAAGATTAAGTAGGCGTAGTTCTGTGGGTTCATTCCCGGGTCTTCAATTCTGTTCCATTGGTCTTCAGGTCTGTTCCGGTGCCAATACCAAGCTGTTTTTATTACTATAACTTTATAATACAACTTGAAGTTGAGTATTGTAATTCCTCCCACACTGTTCTTTCTGCTTAGGATTGTTTTTGCTATTCTAGGTCTTTTATTGTTCCATATGAATTTCTGGATTGCTTCCTCTATTTCATCAAAAAATGGTGTTGGGATATTAATGGGTATTGAATTGAATTTGTAGATAGCCTTTGGCAATATTGCCATTTTGATTCTATTAATCCTCCCAATCCAGGAGCATGGGAGGTTTTTCCATTTCCTTAGTTCTGATTTAATTTCGTTTTTCAAGGTTTTAAAGTTCTCCTCAAAAAGGTCTTTCAGTTCTTTGGTTAAGGTTATTCCTAGGTATTTTATGTTTTTGGGGGCTACTGCAAAGGGAGTTGCTTTCCTGATATCAGCCTCGGTCCTCGGGTCATTAGCAGAGAGAAAGGCCTTTGATTTTTGAAGGTTTATTTTATATCCTGCCACTTTGCCAAAGTTTTGTATCAGCTCTTGTAGCTTGGGGGTAGAGTCTATGGGATTCTTTAGGTATAGGATCATGTCATCTGCTAAGAGAGAAAGTTTAACTTCATCTTTACCTACTTGGATCCCCTTTATATTTTCTTCTTGCCTGATTGCTCTGGCTAGGAATTCTAGAACTATGTTGAAGAGCAGGGGAGGGAGTGGACATGATTGCCTTGTTCTTGTTTTTAAAGGGAATGGCTTTAGTTTTTCATCATTTAGAGTTATGCTTGCTGTTGGTTTGTCATAAAATACTTTTATTATATTCAGGAATGTTCTCTGGAATCCCAGTTTTTCCAGGGCTTTTAGCATAAATGGGTGCTGGATTTTATCAAACGCTTTTTCCGCATCCAGAGATAAAACCATGGTTCTTTACCTTTCTCCAGTTGATGTGGTGGATTACATTAATTGACTTGCATATATTAAACCAACTTTGAATCCCTGGGATGAATCCGGTTTAATCATGGTATATGATTTTTTTGATGACCTGTTGAAGACAATTGGCCAGAATTTTGTTGAGAATTTTTGCGTCTATGTTCATCAGGGAGATCAGTCTATAGTCCTCTTTCCATGATGAGTCCTTGCCTGGTTTTGGGATGAGGGTTATACTGGCTTCATAGAATGAGTCTGGTAGTGAACGTTCTCTTTCAATTTCATTGAAGAGTTTGAGAAATATTGGTGTGAGTTCTGTTTTGAAGCCCTTGTAGAATTCTGCCGGGAATCCGTCTCTACCAGGGCTTTTCTTGGATGGGAGATCATTTATTGCCGTTTCTATTTCAATACTGGATATGGGTCTGTTTAGAAGGTTTAAATCTTCATGGTTAAGTTTAGGAATATCAATTTTTTCTAGGAAATCATCCATTTCTTCCAAGTTCTCGATTTTGTTGGCATAAAGGTTTGCAAAATAGTCCCTTTTTATTTTCTGAATTTCGGTTATTTCTGTGGTGATGTTACCTGTTTCATCTCTTATCTTGTTTATTTGAGTGTGCTGGCTTCGTTTTTTGGTCAGGTCTGCCATGGGTCTGTCTATCTTGTTGATTTTTTCGAAGAACCAACTCTTTGTTTTGTTGATTCTTTCGATGGTTTTTTTCGTCTCTAATTGATTTAATTCTGATTTGATTTTAATTATTTGCTTCCTCCTATTGACTTTGGGTTTGGTTTGTTGTTCTCTTCAGAGGAGATTAAGGTGCTTCCTTAAATTATTGAGTTGCTGTTTCTCCAGTTTGTTGATGTCTGCACTCAGAGATATAAATTTTCCTCTGAGTACTGCCTTTGCTGTGTCCCAAAGGAGCTGGTACTTTGTGTCCTCAACTTGGTTGAATTCCATAAACATTTGAATTTCCGTTTTAATTTCTTCAATGACCCACTGATGGTTCAGCAGTGTGTTGTTTAGTCTCCATGAATTGTAGGATTTTCTGTGGTGGCTGTTTGAGTGGAGCTCTAATTTTATTCCATTGTGGTCTGAGAGAATGCAGGGAATGGTTTTGATACTTCTGAATTTGTACAGATTTTCTTTGTGCCCTAAGATGTGATCTCTTTTGGAGAATGTTCCATGTGCTGCGGAGAAGAATGTGGATTCTGTCCTTATTCGGTGGAATATTCTGTAGATGTCGATTAAGTCTAGTTGGTCTATGCAATTGTTTAGTTCTGTGGTTTCTTTGTTCAGTTTTTGGCGTGTTGATCTGTCCAGATGTGATAGTGGAGTGTTAAAGTCCCCAACTATCAATGTGTTTGGGTCTATGAGTGATTTTAGAGTCAGTAGTGTTTGTTTGATGAAGTTGGGTGCTCCTGCATTTGGTGTGTAGATATTTAGAATGGTTATATCTTCCTGTAGTAGAGATCCCTTTACTAGTATGTAGTAACATTCTTTGTCTCTTCTTACCTTTTTTAATTTGGAGTTGATTTTGTCTGATACTAGGATTGCAACTCCAGCCTGCTTATGGGGGCCATTTGCTTGATAGATTTGATTCCAGCCTTTCACTTTTAGAAGATGTTTACTTTTACTGGATAGATGTGTCTCTTGGAGGCAGCAGAAAGATGGATCTTGATTTTTGATCCAACTTATGAGCCTATGTCATTTGATTGGAGAATTAAGTCCATTAATGTTGGGAGTTAGGATTGAGAGATGATCGTTTGTTCCTTTCATGATCACTATCTTGTTTAAAGCTGTGTCTTCCCATTTCTTGATCTGATGTTTACTAATTAGGGTTCATTTCTCTGTCTGTATTGGGATCTTGATTATTATCCCTGTATAGTACATCTTTGAAGACTTTCTGTAAAGCTGGTTTGGTGGAGATATATTGTTTCAGTTTTTCCTTACTGTGGAAGACTTTTATTTGACCTTCGGCTATGAAAGAGAGTTTGGCTGGGTACAGAATTCTTGGTTGGTAGTTATTTTTATTTAGTGTTTGGTATACTTCATTCCAGGCTCTCCTTGCTTTCATGGTCTCTGCTGAGAAGTCCGGGGTAATTCTGATTGCTTTTCCTTTATATGTGATTGTTTTCTTCGCCCTAACAGCTTTAAAGGATTCTTTTCTTGGACTCTACTGATACTGTTTTGATCACAATGTGTCAGTGGGACGTTCTATTCTGGTCTGGTCGATTTGGGGTTCTAAATGCTTCTTGTATCTGTATAGGCCTTTCCTTCTGGATGTTTGGGAAGTTCTCAGCTAATATTCTGTTAAATAGATTGCCTATCCCATTAACCTCTTTCTCCAAGTTTTCCTCAATACCTATTATCCTTAAATTGGGCTTCCTGATCGTGTCTGGAATCTCCTGTAGCGATCTGTTTTGTTGATTGGACTGGATTTGTATTGATTTTTGATCTTTCTCCATAGAATCTAAGGAATCTTCAGCTCCTGAAATTCGATCCTCTGCTTCAGTTAGTCGGGACTGTAGGCTAGCTACTTGATTTCGAATCTCTTTTCCTTCTGACTGGTCTTTCCTGATGATTTCCATGTCATTTCTTAGGTCTTGTATGGACTTCTTTACTTCATTAACTTCATTACTTTGGTTTTGAGAGTTGTCTCTCAAATCTTTAAGCTGGTTAGCTATCTTTTCATTTGAGTCTTGAAGTTCATTTATCTTTCTATTTGTGGGTGCCATGAAATTCCCCATTAATTTTTGCTTTACCTCCTCACGCTCTAGAATAATTGACTGAAAAGATTCAAACTTTTCATTTGTCATGTTTATCAGTAGACTTTGTAGAGCTTTTTTGGGGTTCTCTTCTATGTCTTTGATTGACTGCTCTGCTTCCTGCTTGTTTTGAGTGGGGGATAAGACTTCATTGTTTGCCATCTTTCTTGTGTTTCCTCTTCCCATTTGAATTGGGGATGCCAGTCTACCAGCACCTGTGAGCACCGTTTAAGACCCAAAGCAGCCCTTACCAAGCACTGTTGTGTAAATCTTACAAGTTCACAATTATGTACAGATACCCTGTATACCTGTCTATAAAGTTAGATTTGGTGTTCCTAGAGAATACAATTTCAATATAACAACTGATCCTGGGCCCTGTATTCAGTAGTTACTTATTTACTGTTACAACCCTATATGCAATTCTTGTTTTTATATTAAGTTCTTTTAGGACTGGCTTTTCTATGAACCTCTTTGATTTGCTCGGATTAAGCTGGGATACCCTCTATCCAATAACCAGGAGTCATTGGAGACTGGAGGTCCAGGCTGTAAGTCAGGAAGGTAAGTTGGAGGTAGTAACGAGAATAGAGTAAAATGTTTTGGGGAGTGGAGGTGGTGATTTTGGTTTAGTTTCAGTGATGTGAAAATGTGGAGAAGAGTAGACTCAGTAGAGAAAACAAGGTTGCAATGATAGATAATGGATAATTAGCAGAAAAGAGTGGAGGTGTTCTTCATAGGAAAGTAAGTTTTAAAGAAAGAGAACACAAAGAGAGAGATAAAGTAAAAATAGTGGGAGACAGATGCACACAACAGAAAAAAATTATTTAAAAAAGAAAATAAAATTTAAAGGAAAAAAATCAGAAAAGGAACAACCCAAACAAACAGAAAAGAAAAAAACTTGATAAAACAAACAGGTAAAAATAGAAAACATGGAAAAAAAAAACCGATGATGTTTCCGAATTGAAAAAGAAAATAATTTTTTTTTTTTTAAGTTTAAAAAATGTTGAAAAGAAAAAGAAAAAAAAAATGGAGTCTTCCTTGTTTGGGTGGTCTTTCCCCAGTCTCTGGTTTCCTTGTGATGGTCTGCAGTCTATATTCCTGATTTTCTGGAATTGGCAGATTTCAGTTTGTTCCTCTGTCTGCTGTGGTGCCGTGGCCTTAATGCCTGGCTTTGAATAGACTGTGGACTGAGCAGGGTGAGGCTCCTCTGGCCTGTTTTACCTGGCTGAGAGTTGCTTGCTTGTGTGAGTTTTCTGCCTCCTTGGCTGGCCGGCCTCCTTGGTGGAGGTGGCTATGGAAAGCAGCTCCGATTCGGACTTGGAATTGGGCTTCCTCTGTGATGGGACCTTTTAATCTGTCTCAGGATCTATTAGCTCCTCCGTCTGGTGTTTCCGTGCTGCTGGGAGCTGCTGGCTGTTGTCACGTTAAATTCAGAAGTTCCTGTGGGCAGGGCGGGGCACCTCTGGCTAAGCTGTGGCCCTGGACACGCCTCCCGCCTGGGCAGGGGGCATTCTCCTGGACGGAGCTGGCTCTCACTGTTTGGTCCCTCTTGCCCTTTTCAAAGATGGCTACTTTGACCTCGCTTTTCCCAGGCCCGCTTTAGTTCCAATCTGGTCTGACCCTATGCCAGTGGCAAAGATGGCGCTTTGCTCTGGCGGTGGGGGAAGGGCTGCCTTGCAGAAGCTGCTCTGTGGGCGTGAGTGAGAATATCTTTCGTGGGGTACTCACGCTCTCTCTGTGATTTCAGGTCATCCATGCTCAGCAGCCACCTGGTCTCCTCTGTGTGCTTTACCTGCATGGAGTGCGGGTTGCTGTGCCGGGCGCTGTGCTGGTGCTGGCACTGGCGTGGCGGTGGGACACCGCCCAGTGCTCAAATCTATGTTTCCAGACGAGCAACGTCGATTTTTCCTTCCTGGCCAGAATCCCTGTACTGTTACAACTTACGCTGGTCGTCTTTCTAGTAGTAAAAGTTTCTATGGGGTGAAAAAGCTGCGATGCTGGAGGAAGCTGAGCTAGTGCACTGCAGCTCCTCTG
Organism: Perognathus longimembris pacificus; assembly: GCF_023159225.1. Lineage (NCBI taxonomy): Eukaryota > Metazoa > Chordata > Mammalia > Rodentia > Heteromyidae > Perognathus > Perognathus longimembris. Next base: position 35,893,627 of record NC_063169.1, read on the forward strand.
CTGTCTTCCCAGCCATTCAACACTTTTAATATTTGCTTTTTTTTTTTCTTGGTGCCAGTTCTGGGACTTGATCTCAGGGCTTGAGCACTATCCATGAGCATTTCTGCTCAAAGCTAGCCCTCTACCACTTGCACCACAGATCCACTTCTGGCTTTTTGAATAGTTAATTGGATATACAAGTCTTGTGGACATTCTTGCCTCGCCTGTCTTTGACCTACAGTCCTGCTAACTCAGTCCCCTGAGTAACTAGGATTATTGTTGTGAGCCACCAGTGCCCAGTAAGTAAAGATTTTAAAAAATACTTTTTTCTGGTACCAACATTTGATGACTTCAACCATTAATTTACCTTTTCATTGGCATAAAATTAGCTCATTGAAATGATCAAATTTTATTTACAAACTGACACCAAATAGTAACATTTTTAAAGCATCAGAGACTAAAATAGTAGATAAAACTTACAAACACAAGCAACAACACTTTGTAAAAGTGATACTGGATCTGTCATGATGGAAATTGTGCCTAGCTTGCATCCTGGCATGTAAGAGGTAGAAAATAAGTACTATTCAATGAATGGGGGAAAAATCTTATTTAATCAGCTGAGGGTCATAAGCAGTATTGTAGAAAGAATGAATGTCATTCACATCTGAGGAACTGCTATTTGTTTCTGGTAACTGAAGCAATCCTTATTCTAAAACTCAGTAGTTAAGGACAAGAAATGATTGTTTTATGTGACTGTATCTTGTTTGGGATGTACTACTAACCAAATATACAGATGATTAAGTCTAGATAATATTCCCATCAAAAATTTGTGGGTTTTTTTCACAAATTTCCTCAAAACTTTAAGTTCTTTAGAATAAACTTTCCCCTGCATAGTTTTAGAAAACAAGCATGTGTAAGGCTTCAAATAGGAACATTTAAAATTATTACTAATTGGTAAACTTTAAAGCTACTTTCATGACTTAGATTGTTGTTAGGTAGTATCATTTGGGATATGGTCTTAGGACACCTGTGAGTATTCTCTATTTTCATGAACTGAGAAATACAATCACCACACTTCCTCTGTGAATGAAAAGATGACTTCTGATTGGGCTTCTTGGGGTCAATGTGTGTGATTTCTTAGAGAATAAGAAAGTTAAAAGCATCCCTAAAATTCCCTAAATTATAACACTGTCGCTTAAATGTTGTTAGGCACTTCCTAAAGGAGTTGAAGATTTTTCATGATACTCCTGCCGGACCCCCTCCTCTATTTCCTCCTTTTTACCTTCCTTCTCTTCTCAACTGTAGGCAGTGACCATACAAGGGGGAAAATAATAGCCCTACCTGTCGCTCCAGATCACCATGCTTAAAAGGAGTTTTGTTTTTAATAGAAGAGGCATCTATGACAAATTGTGCTGCGATGAACATTGTTGTTCTGGTGGCTTTAGTGTGTCCTTGTTTGTGGTTTTTTGGGATAGATGCCCAAAAGTGGGGCGGATGGGTCATAGGGGAGCTCTATGTTTAGCTTTCTGAGGAATCTCAGTACCACTTGCCCCTCAGTAGACGAATGGACCAGGAAAATGTGGTACATACACACAATGGAATTTTATGTCTCTATCAGAAAGAATGACACTGCCACAATTGTAAGGAAATGGAAGGACTTGAAAAAAATTATACTAAGTGAAGTGAGCCAGACCCAAAGAAAAATGGACTCTATGATCTCCCTCATAGGGAATAATTAGCACAGGTTTAGGCTAGTCACAGCAGAGAATCAAAGAGCCTAATATTAATACATAAGATAATGTTAAGTGAAATGAACTCCATGTTATGGAAAGGACTGTTATATCACTGTTGTAATGACTTTCAACATGCGATGTGAAACCGTAGCTTTTATTATTCATGATCTTCTTGTATTCCCTTCCTGTGGTTGTACCCGCACTATCACTGTATCTTATAGGAGTATATTGGAAACTGTATATACTGGTATTTGAACTAGGAAAGTGAAAGGGAATATCAAAATCGAGAGACAAAGGATAAAAAGACAAACGACTCCAAAAGCAATAATTGCAAAACCATTTGGTGTAAACCAACTGAACAACGCATGGAGGGAGAGGGAAATGGGGAGGGGGCAGGGGCGAATGAGGAAGGAGGTAAAACACAGTACAAGAAATGTACCCAAGGCCTAACGAATGAAACTGTAACCTCTCTGTACATCACTTTGACAATAAATAAGAAAAAAAATCAGTAAAAAGAGGCATTGATTTTTCCAATAGTGTACATTCTTTCCTAGGTTGAAAATTTTTTTAAAAATTATTCTATATTCGTTAAGATCTATATTATTAGCCTAATTCGTGAACTTAATATCATCCTCTTCAAAGATAAAAGAAGGTCCATACATACAACATGCTTTAATATCATTTAGGAACAGAATGGCCAAATCAATAACAATCACTGAATACAGGATAAACATGCATAAAATAGAAATTATACATCAAGATAACCATTAAACTCACTGAAATTTACCATTTACAAAGATATGTAAATGTAGCTGTTTGCAGATAAAAGAAATATATAGGCACAATCTAAAGAATTATTCTCAGTTCTTTCAGAGATAATACTCATAAATCATCCAATTATATGTTTTTGCTTCAATTTGGCAGATTTTTCCCACATCTGGGATCCCTGAACCATATCCAATATTTCACCCTGAGCTTCTAGCTCTATTTTCTGTACTTCTCTAGCACATAAGATTTTTTTTTATGTTTCAGTTATTACAACAAAATAATTGTAAAGTTTCTGTTGCTCAGTAAGTATGATTTTATTTTTTATTTAAAATGTTTTCATTTTACGTTGAACAAGTGTCTTTCATAAAATGTATTTGTTAATATTTTATTCTATCAAAATTCTTGCTAACTTTTTTTGCTTTGCAAATATCCATTCTCCAAATGGTCTTTTTGTTTTATTTTTTAAAAATTTTATTGTAAAGGTGATGTACAGAGGGGTTACCATTACATAAGTAAGGTAATGAGTAAATTTGTTTGTTTTTTTAATTGCCAAAGTGAAGTACAGAGGTGTTACAGTTTCATGTGTAAGGCAGTGAGTACATTTTTTTAAGGCTCCTCCCCAAATTCTCATCATCTCCAATTTTATAACTACTTGTATACTAAATTTTTTCAACAAGCATAAGAGGTAGTTAAGGCCACTATAAAGTAACAATGAAAAAAATGACTAAATACAATTTCAGTAAAGAAAGAGATGCTTTGTATGTGTAAGCTTACTAGTCAGAACTATTTCCCATCTATCTCTATGCAGTATATTTATTTATAACATAATGCAGTAACTGCACACCAAAAGTGTACCTCTAGAATTCTCATGGGTTGACACTTAGTTCCTGATGAAGCACAGTTCAGAAGAGGGGCTTTCAGAGGTAACCAGATCGTGAGAATTCTTGCCTCATTAACATACTTGTTCAGTGAGAAATTCATGACTGAGAAGATAGCTTTGATAGTATATTGTGTGCACAGCTCCTTCCTCTTTATCTTTGCCAAAAAGTGAAATGCTTTACTCTCTGTGGCCCTTCTGCCTCACCACAGACCTAAGGGAAATTCTATCAGCCAGATGTGGACTGAAACCTCAATCAACTTTTCCTCAATGAAGTTGTTTCTCTCAACTATTTCAACACAGCAATACAAAGCTGAATAATACAAATACATATCAAATTATTAATAAAAGATGATGTAATTGTATATCATATACATATAAATAAAATGAAAAACTAAACAATATGTCAATCAAAACAGTGATCTGAATCTTTTAAAAATGTGTTATGTTCATGTTTTCAGCATATATAGTTTTAATTCTTTATGGGATTTGATATGATATGAAGTTCATAAATGAGGGCTGGGAATATGGCCTAGTGGCAAGAGAGCTTGCCTGGCATACATGAAGCCCTGGGTTCAATTCCCCAGCACCACATATATAGAAAACAGCCAGAAGTGGCGCTGTGGCTCAAGTGGCAGAGTGCTAGCCTTGAGCAAAAAGAAGCCAGGGACAATGCTCAGCCCTGAGTCCAAGGCCCAAGACTGGCAAAAAAAAAAAAAAAATCATAAATGAAACAGGAAATACATATTCAATAATGAGAAGTATTTAAATAAAAATGAAAATGTCACTGTATCTGAAAAGATTTCTGTGCATGTTTACAATTCCTTAGAAATATACCCACATCATCACCTAGCTTATCATAGAACTAACATAGTATTTGTTACATTCTGGGGATTCTAGCCCATGCAGAAAGATGGATAGCCTTGAAATTACCAAAATGAGATCATTTCCATGATCCCAGAATGTGGATACTGTCAATAACAAATCTCAAAATAGTACTTGCTTTTCTTTAATTTATGATATCAGCTTAGAATAAACAATAAATTAATATAAAAATATACAAATTCAAATATAAAAAACATTCTAACTTTTATGGTTACAGTTGATTAATTAAATAGATTTTTTACACACAACAGAGTTACTGAAAGTTTGAATGAAGTGAAGCATAATGACCAAAGAATACTTGCTTTATTTAAGACTCTGTAGGACAGTATTTTATTAAAAATATAATAAGATTCTAACAAAAGGTAAATTATATTACATGCAATATATTACTGCTGAGTGTCATCTCTGCTAATGTTGTCATTCTTTTAAAAACAATTTTAAGGCATATTGGGATTTGAACTCAGTGCCTCACACTTGATAATCAGCTGCTCCACACTTATGCCATGTTATCAGCCCTTTGTGCTTTAGGTTATATTTCAGATAGGCTGTCATGCTTTTTGCCGAGGCCATTTTCAGATCATGAGCTTCCTACCTTATGCCTCCCCTTAACTGGGATAAAACGTGTGCACCACCATACCTGGATTGTATTAAGAGGGAATCTGCCTAATATTTTTCCCAGGCTTGGGCTGGGAATGTGGCTTAGCAGTAGAGTGCTTGCCTAGCATGCATGAAGCCCTGGGTTCTATTCCTCAGCACCACATAAGCAGAAAAAGCCAAAAGTGGCACTCTGGCTCAAGAGTTAGAGTGCTAGCCTTGAGCAAAAAGAAGCCAGGGACAGTACTCAGCCCCTGAGTCCCAAGCCCCAGGACTGGCAAAATAAAAAAAATATATATTTTTCCCAGGCTGACCTTGAACTGCCATTCTCCTAATCTACTTCCTGAGTAACTGGAATTATCAGCCTGAGTCTCAATGGCCAGTCTGTATATGGTTTGAACAATTTTCTTCATGAGAAAATCTTACATTGTCAAACAGATTGTTACATTAAATATATCAATATTCTCATCTCTCTCTCTCTCTCTCTCACACACACACACACACACACACACACACACTCATCTTGATTAAACCTTGTATTACAGCTAACTTTTAATTTCATCATAAAATGACTTTCCAATCTGTTCTTTATTTTGCTTTTAATATAAACATGATATATTCCATCTAACTACAGAAATGGTAAAACTAGAGATGTGCATAAAATGAATGTGAATAATAGCATTTCAATTTGAATACTTTGTGTATCCACTTTTTGACATTTTAACCTTTCCATTGATAGAGATGAAGGTAGTCTCTTTTAAAAACCACTCCAAAATTTAGATGGGATAGCAACAGAAGAGATAAATAAATGTAGAAACAACTTAATCTGACGTAGATGCTCATGCCTCTGTGTGAATGCATAGACAGCCAGATAGATAGATGGATGGATAGGCAGACAGGCAGACATGAAGGAAACAGTTCTACAGAATTCAAATGGCGCTTTGAATAAATCCTGTAATCATTTGAAAGGTGAGATATAAAATTCAATTATTGGTGTGAATCTCTAAGAAATTTACATTATACACTTCACTTTCCACAGTTAAAGATGGAAGTAAAAATTAATTTTGGTCATAATATATTGCAAATATGATACATTTTAGTTAAACTATATTAAAATGCTGTAAAAACGTTCTTGAAATGATTACTTTTTTTAGACTTTCAAGTCATAATGTTAATGTAAAGTACATTGGAAGAAATATTCTAGTTAGAGAGTCAAATTTACAAAATTTGATGGTCATAAACAAACACTATTGAAAGGATAAATATTTTGTTCTTTAACCCGCCTTTTAATATTCTTTTGCTTTAGGCCTTTTTACATGAGTGCCATGTAAAAACTGCTGTTTTAAACTAGATTTCGTAGCTTTTTTTTTGTATACTGTTATACTTTAATTAGCATGATTTAAGTTAGTAGTTCTCTTACAGCGTTTGCAAATTGGGGTATTTAGACATATAATCATATGGTAACTCACATTTGGCTTCATAGTTACAAATATCTGTGACAACATTTTGTACATATAACACTTAGGCTATTGGTTCCTATAAATCAGATCATGACAAAGGCTGTGTACATCTTAGTACTTTGGCAGACTGTGTAGTCAGTCTCATTCCTTATTATTGGTTGGTTTTTTGTTTGTGTTTTTTTTTTTTATCTGGAGGCATAAAGCTTTGATCCTGGTGTCACATTTCATGCCCCAACTCTCTTTCGCTCTCTCTCTCATCTTAACATATTTTTCAGATAGATCCTGTATTATTTTTCCCAGACAAGTCTCTCACTTTGATACTCTTACATACAGCTTATCCTGCTTATTTTAAAATTACAAATGTGCATCACCATACCCAAGTTGTGTGTTGATTTGGGGGTCTCAGAAACAATTTACAGACATTGGACTTTAACCTCTGTTCTTCAACCTTTATTCTCCAGATCTCCAACTCTCAACTAGCTGGGATTACAGACGCCAATATGTCAGACCTTTTCTTGATGGAGGATTTACTAAGTAGCCTAGTTTCTATTCTCTTCTTTCTTTTTTTATTTTGTAATTAAATTTTATTGATAAGGTGATGTACAGAGAGAGTATAGTTACATAATAAGGTAGTGAGTACATTTCTTGTCATATTTCTTACACCCTCCTTCCCTCCCTAGCTTTTATATACCTCTCAGAACATTAATCACTGGGGCTCTGATTTAACACAGTAAAAAGTGAAAATAATCATAGAAGAAGAAAATTTTGCAGTCAATACCCTCCTTGAAAACCCTCGTCTAGAGCCATCATCTGAGTTTGGCAGTTGGGGGGTCATGTACTTGCTATATTCAGGGCTACATTTCCTTTCTTACCCTCAACTCTCTTGTTGTTACCACAAGTAATTTTAAAATTACAAAGGTGAATCCAATACTAAACCTTCTGGTTGCAAGATTGGATCCTTAATAATGATTATATAACTTTTTGAAAAAAATACTTTCAAATAGATCCATGCCAATTCTATAATCAAACATCCTCATGCTAGAAAGAATAATTTCATTCCCTTTTCTTAAATAACTACTGTACATACTGTTATTAAGCTGATACAGTTGCTTCAATATGGATTGACACTTCCTAAACAAAACACAGAAAATGAAAAGAGAAATAATGAAATGTTCAAGCCTAGTCAGTGAAAAACCTGGCCAGAAAAAAAAAAGAATGAAAAATGGAAGGCCTACATGTAAACTATAGTTAAAAAAAAAAAAAGCTTAGGGAATGTGGCTCAAAGTGTAGAGCACCCATTTATCAAGAGACAAGTCTCAGCCTCCCAGAAACACCAAAGAATTTTAAAAGGGATGGATGAGAAATATTCTTCACTTTCCAAAACACAAAAAAAATTGGATCTTAAAATATGAACTGAAACTACATGCAAACATCAGTTTTGAAAGTTGTCTAAGAGCCAGATATAAACAGCCATATGTAATGGCTCAGCAGTAGAACAAAGTTGGTCAGAAGTAATTTGACATTTCAGAATCTTGTGGTTTTTATGCATGCCAAGTGAAGCTTAACTGAGAACTACATACGCTCTCCCTTCCCAGCTAGCTAACAGTCCTGGTTCTCACATCCAATGTCTCACCCAAGTAGGTCAAATCTTCTACCACTTGAGCCATGTCCCAGCCCTTTATGTTTTTGTTGTGTTTGGGGATAGGATCTGCTACCTTTGAGCTAGCCAGGAACTTGAGATCTTCTGACCACACCTCAAGAGTAGCTGGGCTAGACATACGCTCCTAAAAGGACCCAGCATAAGCCAGACTTTTTGACATAGTGGGGGCTGAAGGATCTTTCCATACTAATTTAATTTATTTCTCAGTGGAATCAGTGTATGAAAACTTGAAGTTCCTATGAGGAGGCATATCCACATGTTTCCCCATATCTATTTTTCTGAGTTTTTGGGGTTTGGGGGGGGGTAGGGTGAGGGGGATCCCTGCCTTTTAAAATAATTAATTGTTTTAAATTTATTTATTGTTATTACAAAGTTAATGCACAGAGGGGTTTTAATTATATAAGTCAGATAAAAAGTACTTTTCCTTTTGAACAATACCCTTCTTTCCTCACTGTTTTCTAGTTACTTCCTCCAGTCTCAACCCACAAGTTGTTCGGTTCATTTTCAACATAGTGTCTTGTGAGTATCACTGCTACATTTGGTCACCCTTTGTCCCACCACTTCCATTTCTGTGTCCCACCGTCAGCTTTCAAAAGAGAGATAAATGAACATACAAGACAAAACTAAAGGGAATGAAAACAAAAACAGGAACAAAGCAAAACAAACACCTCTTGTCACCACCTCCTGGACTTCATTTTGATAAATATAATTTTATATGGTCAGATGTACATAAAGATTGGGCCTATGTGATTCTCTCCTAGGAATGTTCTCCTTTGGTCTCCTTCTGTGTGAATGTATAGGGACTAGTATAATTTATCATGTCTCAATGTATTTTTTTCTTTCATTTTACCATCCAGTGTGTTTACTCATCTGTTTGAATGCAGAATCTAGTTAGCACAAATGAGGGGAACCATGCAACCAGTGTTTCTTTGGGTATGGATTATTTCACTTAAAATAATTTTTTAATCATTGATGCTGCTGCTGCTGCTGTTCTTTAGAACATCAAGGAAATTTCATATAAAGACCATTCCTCTAAAAATAACCAACTGTATTAACAACTTTCAAAGAAATCTTTAACACTTATGCTCAGTCATACAGCCTTGGAGACTAACTTCTGCTTATCAATCCATGAGGCATAGAGGCAGTTTGCACAATTTTATTGTACCATTAAAAAGGGGTTTCTGGGGTTACATATAAAAGTATATTCCCCTTATGAATGCATAAGATGATGCTAAGTGAAATGAACTCCATGTTATGGAAAGGACTGTTATATCACTGTTGTAATTACTTTCAACATGCCATGTGAAACCGTAGCTTCTATTGTTGATGATCCTCTTGTATCCCCTTCCTGTGGTTGTGCCCGCACTATCACTGTATCTTATCTGAGTACATTGGAAACTGTATATAATGGTATTCGAACTAGGAAAGTGAAAGGGAATATCACAATTGAGAGACAAAGGATAAAACTACAAATGACTCCAAAAGCAATACTTGCAAAACCATTTGGTGTAAACCAACTGAACAACGCAATGGGGGGAAAGGGAAAGGGAGAGCGGGGAGGGAATGAGAGAGGAGGTAACAAACAGTACAAGAAATGTACCCAAGGCCTAACATATGAAACTGTAACCTCTCTGTACATCACTTTGACAATAAATAAGAAAAAAATTAAGTATATTCTGAAAATATATTCATATTTAGCCAAAACTCTGGCTGTGGAGCACAGGTAAGCAAGCTCAACTCACAATGATCACAAATCTTTCTTTCAAATTTCGAGCAAAAAAGCAATGTAAAGATTTGGAATTTGTATAACCCCATACTCTTGTTTTCTTAACTAATCTTGGCAAGCTTAAAACCCTAGATAGTCACAACTCACTTCCCAGGCGATCATCCTGGACAGCTCAGCTGCAGAAAAGCAGAACAGGATATCCAGCTATTGAACTAGGCCGCCGGCCCAGGTGGCCAGCCCGGCAGCTGTGCGGCATGGTCTACCCCTAGGGCAGTGGGCACAGGAAGGCAGCTCCTTTCCTCTGTCTGTTCTCAACTGGGAAGAAAGCTCAGGACGCTCGCCTCTCGCTGTCACTGCCTGCCTACCCAGCACTTTGCAGCTATCACGCAAAGAGGGTCGTCTCCAACAATGAATGTCACCAGAGGAGCAAAAACTTGTGAGATTCAGTAGAGATTCAGAGATTCAAGAATAGAATTAGTTGACTATGGAGAAACTGCTCAGGTTTATTACTGAGCTGAGTGTCAATTTCTTTGTCCCTCAAGTTTACCTAAAGATATAGAGTGACACAAATGGTAGGGTGAAGGTGAGGTTGGTGACAATGTAGCCCTATGTGAGGAGTTCCATGACTGGAATTTTTATCATTATTAAAAATAGGTCCTCTTCCTCATGTGATTTTTTAATTTCCTGTTTCACAGACTTTCTTTTTCTTTTTAAAGGGAAAAATGAGTCATGCTAGAGAATCCTTAAATCATTCTTACTCAGATGTCTTTTCTCAATTATAAAACAATTTTCAAATAGAAATTAAAGAATGACAGGAAGAGGAATAGAAAAAATATATATTTCCAAATTTAATAAAGTGAATTGACACTGTCTTGTAAAGGAATGGCAACAGATACTCTGAAAACTCTATGCAGCATTTTTGTAGAGGAAGAATCCATCTCTTTGTGAGGAATTGATTTTTTTCTTCAGCCCTGGAACTTTTATTCTAGTAATAAAACAAATTTTCCTCTCCTTCTCTGTCATGAACTTACAATTAAAATAACCTTAAAGAATTATTTTAAAAGAAATTTTGAAAAAAATTAATGTAAGTGGCAAGAAAGTATATACATCAACTTCCCTTATTCTCTCTCCTGTATGCCCCCTCCCTCATTTTCTCCCAATTTTCCCCTCTCAACTTTCCTTCCTCCCCTCTGCCCAAGTTGTATAGTTAATTTCTAATACAGTGTGTAGTGAGTATCACTTGCTGAATTGGTGTACTTTTTGTCTCACTGTTTCTGTACTTCCCCATCTCCTCCCCAAATCAGATAAATTTATATGTAAGACAAAAGGTACAGAAACCAAAAATAGCAACATTAAGGGAGAAACCAAAGAAGAAGGAAAGAAAAAAAATAAGAAATCACAAACAGTATAATAAAAAGTCTCTTGTTTCCATTTCTTGGCATTTCAATAAGCATCATTTTATATGATCACAGGCATATAGTTTGAGCCCTTGTGATCCTCTCCTAAGAATATTTCCTTTGTGCTCACTGCATGAATTTTTAGAGTGCTGTTTAATTATGTCCAAGTGTAATTATTTATCTTTAACTATCCATTGGGTTTACTTGTAGATTTATAGGCATATTCTAGTTATTACAAATGAGAGAAACCATGCTACTTATATTTCTTTGGGTCTGGCTCACTTTGCTTGGTACTATTTTTTCCAAGTCTTTCCATTTCCTTACGAATGGGGCAATGTCATTCTTTCTGATGGAATCATAGAAATCCATGGTATATATATGCCACATTTTCTTGATCCATTCAATTGTGACCATTTTTAATCTCCAAATACATGTGAGCCAATGCAGCAGAATCAACATAACATTGCATTTTATAAATCTATCCTAACATGTGTAGCCAGTCCTAATTGCTAGATATTTACTTTGCTTCCAATGCTGTACTACACCAAATTATTGCATCCGTTTACTCTGCAATGGGTGGTAGATATTAAACTTCCTTTGCCACATAGTCACAAGCAAAGGGTATTAATTGAAAAAAATTTTAAAATAGATACTAAATTATTTTGTTCAAATGTGTTGTCTCATTTTTGTTTCTTTTGATCTCTATAATTTTATTGATATCTGAATTATTTAATTTTTGCTTACTTTTTTTTCAAACAGAAACTTCATTTTCACTCAGAAATATTACCTTTTGGGTGATATTTTTCAAGGTGCATTTTATGCATACACTGGCATGTTGAAGTGAAATCCCTTTATGCAGCTACTTAAAGATAATAAAAATAAATTAATTTTTAAAAGTTTCTCTTTTCTTCCCTCCATAAAACTATGACAACCAATTTTCCATTAAGAATAGTGGTGATCAATTAATTACATGAAATTACAAAAGAATATTATGACTGCATTCATTCATTCACATACGTTTAAATGGAGCCAAGTAATCAGGGAATAAGTGGAGATGGGAGAGATAAGAAAGAACGATAAAAAGGGTGACATTGGTTAACATGCATTGTGTTCATAACATGACATGGTGAATTGAAACCCCTTTTTGCAACTTCTTAAAGATAATAAAATTGTTAAAAGGGGGAACAAAGAAATTACCCAAAAATGTGATTAAAGTGGTGAGATTTATAATTGGATATTAAAGTTTCTTGAATTCAGAACTGCATTTTATATTATTTGTACTCATTCTGGGGCTTACACTCAGGGCCTAGGCACTGTCCTTGAGACTTGTTTTTTGCTAGAGGTTGATGTTCTACTACTTGAGCCACAGCTCTACTTTGAGGTTTTTTGGTGGTTAGTTGGACATAAGAGTCTCACAGACTTTCTTGCCTGGGCTGGCTTTGAACTGTGATCCTCAGATCTCAGCCTCCTGAGAAGCTAGGATTACAGGCACGGTGGTACTGGATTTTGAACTCAAGGCCTTGTGCATGTTTGGCTGTGTCTCTACCACTTGAGCTATGCTTCCACCCCTGCTTCTTCTGGTTATTTTAGATATGGAATCTAGCAGACTTTTCTGCCCTCAGCCCTCCAGATTTCAGCTTCCTGAGGAGTTCGAATCACAGGTATGGGATATCGCAGTGTTTGGCTCTTTATATAATTTTTTATTGTATATATTCTGATATTTCTAGAACCTTTTTATCATCATTGTATGTCAATATATGAAGATTATTAACCATTTTCTGATTATAAATGATGCAAGTATTTTTTCCAAAATGTTTGTAAAATAAGCTTTCAATCACAAGATGGACTTTGGAATTAAACAAACTTGGAATTCCAATCTGAATTCCCTCATGTCCTGGCTGAGGGATTTTTTCATGACCCACTAAGGTTCAGGAAGACTCCATTTTATTATTATGTAAAATGGGGATGGAAAACTCTGCTTTGGACATAAAACTATGACTAGGAAATGGAAATCACAAAGCTAATGAGAGTATAATTGTATTTGTTAGCAGTGTTCTGGACATTCTGACCTCCTTTAGGTATGGTTAAACTGTCTTTACTGTCTCTAAAAGTGTTTATAAACACAAGTTCCCAAGAATGCAGGCTCAGAAAGCAGTCGGCTGCTAGAAAGCTGGCTCTGGTTCTACTTAAAAGTTGTGCACCGGGCTGGGGATATAGCCTAGTGGCAAGAGTGCCTGCCTCGGATACACGAGGCCCTAGGTTCGATTCCCCAGCACCACATATACAGAAAACGGCCAGAAGCGGCGCTGTGGCTCAAGTGGCAGAGTGCTATCCTTGAGCGGGAAGAAGCCAGGGACAGTGCTCAGGCCCTGAGTCCAAGGCCCAGGACTGGCCCCCCCCAAAAAAAAGTTGTGCACCATTTCCCAGTGTATTAAACTTTCAGAGCTCCATTTATTTCCTCACCTAAAAACTAGCTGACTTAAGAAGGTGTTGAGACAATAAAATACCATGCGTGATACATAGAAATGATATCAATAAAAATTAGTCATTCAAACCATGTTGATAATAGTTCTCTTTCTGCCATTATGTGCTCTTCTGGTGAGCTGCGCTTTTTTTTTTTTCCTTGTTCAAGTAGCATGAGAACTCTTACTTTTTACAATATGAAGTAAGGCAGCTGATTCTCATAGATGCTTTCTTGGCTACATTCATGTGATAGATGGTCCCATGGAGCTCCTCAGACTGTTTTACCTGTGGAAATATCTCTGACCCAGTAGGAGTTCTAGAGAATTCTATTTGTACATTTTAATATTATTGCTTTTGCTAATAGATATCTCAGTAAATGATTGTACAGATAGTCCACTGAAATATCTGGGACTTTTTTTTCATGTTCTCTTTTGCGATCTCTTCAGGTGAAAAGTCAGATATTTAACAAGTGATCCCAAATTTTGGTTCCTAAAAAACAAATATGGTTGACTCTGTGTGGCAAGGGTTAAACCAAGTTCCTGGTGAGGAGGAACTCCATGATAATGAAGGGTTGCCAGGGCCTCCTCAGGGTTCCCTGAGGAAGTATAAGGGAACACAGCCACCTTGAGTCAGATCATGGTGTTCAGCTATTCCTAACCTTGTTTTTGCTTTTAGAAAATAAGGTCTCTAAAAAACCAGCCAGACCTGCCAACTCAAACATGAAAATAATAGCTCGACGTTGATGTGAACATTGAGTACGTATTGGCTTCTTTTAATGAACAGACATGACTTTTCTAGCTCTAAATATAACCACCGAGCAAGATTTCCCTTCCCTCTTCCCCTAAAGTACCAAGAAAAGTGTCTTTTCAAATCACATTCTCTTTTCTTAGCTGAATCGAGTCATATTCCTATATGGCTCACTTGACTTCTTTGATCATAGCTGAAATTTCATTAGTTAATTTTGCTTTATATTCTGAGTAGGTCCCCAGTTGTAGTCAGGGCCAAACCCTAAGAGGTGATGTTTTGACCCTATGGTAAAAGAACTTTCCATTAGTCAGCTATGTGCAGATGCGTCTCACATAATCAGACAGTTGTCGAAGTAACTATATGCATACTACCTGCCATCCATAATCACGGTGGGACCAGGAGTGCATGGCTTACACCTGTAATCCTAGCTACTCAGGAGATTGAGATCTGAGAATCTCAGGCCAAAGCCTAGGCAGAAAGGTCCATAACCTCTTATCTCCAATTAACCAGTAAGAAGCCAGAAACAGAGCCGTGGTTCAAGTGATAGAGCATAACCTTGAGTAAAAAAACTAACAGACACCAAAGGCCCTCGGTTACACTCCAGTACACACACACACACACACACACACACACACACACACACACACACACAGAGCAAGCTGGAGTTATCCTCCCATGGCTATCACTAAATTCATTCATCTCAGTAGTGGAAATGTAATCTGTCCCAGAGTGTGATCCTTCTGCCGAACCACAATTTTTACTTACCCAAAAGTGTATGTGTAATTAATGTCAGTTACTTCTGACAGGATTCACAGCTACTTTTCATTGTAGAAGCAGAGAGATGAGAGCATCCGTTCTTAAACATAATTATTACCCACATTCAGTGTATTTCACACTTTCTCTCAGCAAAATATCCCTTCCTGTTTGCAGACAATTTATGCATAAAGGATTTGTTGGAAATGCAGATTCTATTCTGTAGCCTTTTATTGATATAAAAGTCTTATTGTGTGTCACTGCTGAAAGAGGATTGTACATGTTATTCGGTGTTTACCATCTAAATCCTTTACACTCAACTCAGATTCCTCTGTGCAAGCCATCACTGGGGAAAAATAGGCAAAAATATTTGAACTAAGTGCAAATGAGACAACAGAAATCATTTGAAAAGGCAATGTTTTTCCTTCACAATATTTAATTTTTGTCCAATAAAGAAGAGAAAAATTAGACCTTGACTTCCACTTTTTATTGTAGAAAAGGCTATTCTTTGAAGAAATAAAAAACAAAATTCTCATTTTTTGGAATGATCCCTAAAGACAGCTGGCACATTCCAGATACAATAGCTACTCCAAAGAGCAATGAATATAAATACCTACAACAAATTCTGTCATTCAATGACTCACATTCATGTACTAATAGAAAAATCAACTTTATAATTCAGACAGAAAACCTAGCTCCTCAGTGTGTTTGAGCAAACTCACAGCATAAATAGACCATGAATGGCCTAATTGTAGAAGTCAGTGGGGGCTTCTATGGATTTTCCCACAATTCCTTCATTCAATTAGAAGGTAATAGAGGAGCAGCAGAAAACACAATAATCTCCAATGATGTTGCCAATTGCACCTCTACTATAACATGCTTCCCCTAGTTTTTTTTTTTAAGAGAAATGATGCTTTATCTTTTCTAAAGATGAAGCTCATTTTATGAAAGAAAGTGAAAACATGGTGAAAACTGGGGAATAGGAAGCTATAGAATCTTCTCTTGAAGCCATCTTTAAACTATGTAAATCTTCTCTGCCATTCACATTCCCCTAGATTTTTGTGGAAGTTATCTGTGCATCATTGATGAACTAGTCAGACACAAATAAATTATATTGCTTATCTTATACATGGGTAAGCCAAAGAAAATGTCAAATCCAAGTCAAAACACGTATTAAAGTCTGTTAAAATATGCTTTAAATATGCTTTATTATAAGCTCTGGTTTGACATCCCTTCTTAGCAGTGACAATTTAAAGTTACATTGTTCCCTTCAATTTATATCTACTGGCACCATGATTTGTAGAATCATTATCACAAATGTATTTTGCCAGGGTACTGGTGGCTCATGTATATAACCCTAACTATTTAAGAGGTGGAGATCTAGAGGATCACAGTTAAAAGTCGGCCCAGGCAGAAAATCTAAGAGACTCCATCTTCAAATAACCAGCAAAAAGTTGTGTTGGAGGCATGGCTCTAATAGTAGAACACTAGCAAGAAAGTGAGCAAGAGAATGAGGCCCTGACTTCAAGCCCATGTACAGAAAAAAAAAAGGTTTCCTAACTCAATATCAGAGTTGACTCAATGGCCAAGAGAATAAACTTACATCAAAACCTGTGAAAAAGGAAAATTTAATTATTGCAATATAAAAGTTATGATTGCAATATGAAGCTAGGAAAATGAAAAATTAATTGCATAATAAATTTACTTTAGTCAGATACACACCTGATATTAGTTAGAGAAATAGAACAGTTATATACTCATGTTTTGTTTTATATTATTTATATTATAAAATTTTTTCAAAGAATGCCAAAGCAGTATGAGGGACAAGGTAACAAAGAGTACAAGAAATGTATCCAATGCCTAACGTATGAAACTGTAACTTCTATGTACATCAGTTTTATAATAAAAACTTAAAAAAATTAAAAAAAAAAGAATGCCAAAGGAACGGATTTCAATCACCCAGTGTTATTTCTTATTCTGCTCAAACTCAACATTCTACCAACACTTTTGATACAGACAAAAGTTATCTGCTTAACTGATGGTAATACAGCATTGAAATGAAGGTATAACTTGTCCCTTTTTAGTGTAGTTTTTCTTCTGTAGTAGCAAATTCCCCATTAAAATTCATCCTTTTGCCTGGAGTTCATTATTGCTCAGTATATAGAAGGAGACTCATAAAACTTGGTTATTTATTTATTTTCCAGCCCTTGACTAAATGAGGAGAGAGAAGAATACATAGAAAGCAAAATGATCTAGAATTATGTTTCACCATCCAAGGTCTGGTCATTCCAGTGCTTTCAGAAGACTGTTCTCAACTGCTTAGAATGTCATTATTTCTACTTATAATGCTTTCTTTGATCATCTTTGAATCAGGAGTCTATTTGTTGTTCGATGGCATTAAATTATAAAAAAATAAATCCTTCACATTATATACTGGATTTGCTGAAAATATTTTGGTCTACATGGTATAAGAAATGAATCCAATGCCTAACGTATGAAACTGTAACCTCTCTGTACATCAGTTTTATAATAAAAACTTTAAAAAAAAACACACAAATGTATCCATTCTTTTTTAAGTGGGATCATATTCATGCAATAACTTTTTTTGTACCACTCAGTTAAAATAATTGAGACTTTTTTCCATTTTCTTGAAATAACACCTTCATTTTTGCACACCCCTATTATCTTTCTTTTCTATCAGTTCTCTTAGTTTCAGGATATAATGCAATCACACACCATTTGAAAAGACACAATTCTCAAACAACTAGTATATTACTTGGGGAAGAGTATCTAGTAAAGCAACTTCCTCATAGGAAATATTATGTGGCAAGCAGAAGTTTTGATAACTAAGAATATAGAGAAAAAGTTGATCATTACAGGGTTGGAAGTGACTGAGGTGCTAAAAACCCTGATCAAAGGGTATGAGGTCCTGAATTCAAATGCCAGTACTACATAGATAGATAGATAGGTAGATATAGATAGGCAGCATTTAAATTGGATCATTCTTTTTTCCACAATGATTTTACTATAATCAGTAATGAAATAATGGGAAACAATAGCATCATGATGTTTTACAGAACATATTTTTATTTTGTTTTGTAGCTATCATATGTGTAAGAACAACATTAAAATCCCATACTAGTTATTGTCTTCTCTTCAAAAAATATCAAATAAGAGTGGTAGAAATCAGGTCTCCAAATTCTGAGTTCATTTTATTACCATGAAAATTTCATCTGATTACAAGTGATTTTTTCCCCTCATACCTACAATTTGAACTTCCTGCCACATATATATTTTCTGTCACTAGTGGAGGACAAGAATATTTACCAGCTTAATCCTTTCCAAATGTATTAAAGATAATGTGCTCCAGCCTACTTAAGTTGTATAGTCTTTAAAGAAGACTTTAAGAGTTTAAGAATGTTGTGATCAAACCTAGGAGTTGAAAGGGTATTAATAATCACATAGACCAGGAACTGAAAGCTAAACACCTACAGGAGCCAGTTGGCTAAGTGCACTGCAGATCCTGGGATAGCTACTGTGCACAGCGGTTCCCCACTGCATTGCCATAACACATGCTTTAGGATGGCCGTTGTTCATTGTATATTACCTCACTTACATTGTGCCAATCATTTCTTTTATTACAAAACTATCAATCCTTGAGAGGGGGCACAGAGAATCACTTCCTTCTTCTTCTGAAGAAGCTGAGTAGACAAGCATAAAGAAAGTCCTTGAGCAAAAGAAGTCCTGTCCTGGGTATGGGTACTAATGAATACACGCATATATGGAACAATAAAGCTTGTTGAGATTGCTTTGGGAAGGAAGAAGAGAAAGAGAAAGATGTGTGTAATCAAGATACATCATTAGCATATATTTAACGTGCCAAAATGACCCCCCTCCTAGTATACTAATTGATGCTAATAAAAAAGGTTAAAATAGTTTCTCATGACTGACATACTGCTGTGTGATTTCCAGGACTTTATACAATGTTTCAAACAATCTTAAATAGGAATTCTCAGGCTTGAATTAATCTGCAAGAATCTAAGGAAATCTAAGAACATACACTGAGGCCCTGATGGAAGCAGCTGGTGGCAATAATTAGGTGAGGTAGGACATTTTAGAAATATCTGAATATTACAATCACAGAATAACCATTATTTTTATTGGAAATGCAGACATGCACATATGTTGGGGATATTAAACCTAAGAAAGTTATTAATAACTGTAAGACTCAACATAACTGCTTTGTACATTTTAAGGGGACAGAAGGCAATGTTAAATATATACACATCGGTTGCACTTGTATTGGGGAGAAAAGAAAACTGTAAAGCCTTCCTTTCCAAAATACAGCCTCACAACTGGCCACATTCAATGGAAAATAAAATGAATTCCTCAAAATACCATTGCCATAATAAAAATAGAATGAGTCACTTCTGTAGCTTATTTTTTTTTATCAGCTATTAGTTACAAATGGGATGAAAAGAGTAAAATTTATTTCAGTAATAAAATTTACTTAACTCAATAGATCTAAAGTATTATTGTTCAATATGTAGACATTATTTTTAAAGGATATATAAATTCAATGTGGTGGTTTACGCCTACATTCTAGCAGAAGGATCTGGATCTAAGGTCAGCCTGGGCAAAACCTCGAGACCCTATCTGAAAATAGTAAGTAAAGCAAAAATGCCAGTGGCCTACCTTCAGTGGTTCATTTCTTGCCAAGGTAGTGAAAAATTTGAATTCAAACCCCAGAATGCCATAGGTGGATAGATGGATGGATGGATAGATAGATAGATAGATAGATAGATAGATAGATAGATAGATAGACAGATAAGCATATCTAGATTTGCATGAAGATATGGAGATAGATAGATAGATAGACAGACAGACATACGTAGATGTGCATCAAGATATGGAGATAGATAGACAGAGAGATAGATAGATAGATAGATAGATAGATAGATAGATAGATAGACAGATAGGCTTATCTAGATTTTCATGGAGATATGTAGATAGATAGATAGACATATGTAGATGTGCATCAATATATGGAGATAGTAGATAGATAATAGATAGATAATAGATAGATAAAAATGATGTATATTTTTTAAAACAACACTTTTGTCTTAAAGTATGAGTAATGGGGGATGTTGGGAGGGAAGGGTGAAATGATGAAAAGGATGATATTGATCAAAACCCACTGTATTCATAAACTCATTTTTGAAAGGCAACTCCTTCACAAGGATAAATAAAACTATGTCAAAATAAATAAATAAAAGTCCATTTATTTCTACTTTTAAAAAATAAAATAAAATGTAATGTGCAGTTCATAATTAGGACACATCCCAATATGAACAAGCCAGATCTCATATCCAAAGTGCAGCACAGCATCTGTAGAGGGGAACTGTGCATTGTACTTGATGAGTTGTGATGCTGATACTGTTATCTTTGTGAATGAGGACTCTCTAAAGATTAAATGGCTGGACATTTGGTAAAAATCGTGCCAAGAATGGCCTAAATTAACTCAAATCTGGACTTTTTTTCTTTGATGTGCTCTTAGAAACAGCCATAAAGATACCTTTTTTGGGTTTTGTACTCTCTCAGTGAAGGATAATCTCACAATAATAGTTTTAAGTCACAAAGTTTCTGTTAGGAAACCGTTTTTGTTAAGAGTCAGGAAGGGAAAAAGCTAGGAGAAATTAAAGGAAGGACTGACACAGTTCAAAAGAATATCTGATTTATGTAACTATAACCCCTCTGTACATCACTTTTACAATAAAAAAGAAAAGAAAACCATTGTCTCTTTTTTTCAATTATATTATGGTATATTTTGTCCCTAGAGGGTCAGGCTACCCTAGAGTTCTATACATATCTCCTAAATGTTCTTTTAGGACAGTGGATATAGTAAACCAAACCCAAAGGCTTTGTGAAAGAAATCTTTAAATTATACATCAAGTCTACACCTAGCAAACATAACCTGTTTATTTGTACATGTTTCACCACTGAGTTACCTCTCTCTTCATTCAAAGTGAACAAATCCTCTATACTTGATATTTGTTGCCATAAAAATAGTTGGCATGAATATTTTCATAGGATTGAACTACATTTTATCTCCTATTGACAGATTCAATTACATTCTCATGATAAAGCATGGAAGAGAGAAATATAAGCAATTCTTTCTTTTTCTTTGTCTCACTTTAAAGAACCCACTGCTAACTGAAACTTTAATCCCTGACAATATTTGCACTTTTACCTAGGAGATATGTGGTGTGCTTGTCTGTATGAAATGTGTGAGTGTGTACGTGTGTGTGTGCATGCGTGCATGGATGGGGTAGATGCATGTGTGTATGCATACACTTGGGTATGTATTGTTTTTGTGTCACCGCTGCTTGAATTTGTGGAGGCCTGAAGGAAAAGGAAAAGGCTTATTAAAAAAAAAAGTAAGGAGGGTATTGTATGGAGGAAACAGGGTGTGAACTAATGTTAACAATGAAGACTGTAGGCTTTTTCTGTCACTTAAGATAGAAAGATTAATTTCACTGAGAGCCCAACATAGACCTTCAGGAGTG
Organism: Perognathus longimembris pacificus; assembly: GCF_023159225.1. Classification (NCBI taxonomy): domain Eukaryota; kingdom Metazoa; phylum Chordata; class Mammalia; order Rodentia; family Heteromyidae; genus Perognathus; species Perognathus longimembris. The sequence goes on from NC_063169.1 coordinate 35,915,235, forward strand.
CTTATCACTGCTCTTCAGAAAGGAAGTGGCCATTTTTTTTTGTAAAACAAACAAACAGGGCTTGTTTTTGTAGCCCTGACCTAAAATCTCTCCCACTGAATCTCTGTGTGTTTTCCAACCTCCTCCCTGGATCCAGTAGCAGGTGTGAGGGAATGGAAAACAATGTGTTTAAACCCAGGAATCTCTTCCCCATTGGAGAGCTGTTACCATTTGAGTTCTTGGAAAGGCAAAATGCTGGAGTCAACATCATTCCATGTGGCCACAGCTGCCAACTGGCAGGCAGTTCTGAAGGTTGAACAGAGAGTAAAATAGATTCCCAGTCCTTTAAAGTGTAACATTTTGCATCTTTTTATATGAGCTCAATCCTGCCAAACCTAAGTTTCTATCTGACTAAAAGGAGAAAAAAAATCAAGAGTGACTTTGAACTCTGACTGGAATAGATTAAATCAATCCTCTATTAGAAGACTAAAGGTATTAAATTACCAAAATATGCCTCCTAGTGGGGAGAAGATGGCAACCAGGAGAACATCCATTTTCAGAATTATTCGGCTTTTTGAAAAAAAGATTTTCTTTAAGTTGAACAGTCTGGTTTTTCCTCTTTAAATTACTCAGCCCCAGCAAGCACAGGCTATTAGTGAACTTTACCTATGTCACAATCCATAAACACAAGCAAGGCTTTGAGTACCTAACTAGGTGTATTTTCCATATCTGTTCTCTGCTTCCTCCAGTGTGAGCATTTTTGTTTAGGTGTAAAGGAGTTCTTCAATAGGATTTTTGAGAATAGAATCATTTGGCTTATGGCCTCCTAAACAGCTTCAGGCACACTGTTTTCGATCCTATGCAAATGAGGACTATGAAGAAGAGGGAAAAGCTCCACAGTACAAATTTAAAACTATAGATTACCTTATTTTTCAATAAACAAATTTCAAACAAATTTCATTGAGAAGGCCTACTAGACACTGTCACATTTCCTCAAACACAAAACAAATTCTGTCATCTCATCACAAGGGTGACAGTAGCACAGGTAGCATAAGAATGTCACAACATCCATATACAAAACATACAGTCACATCCCACAAGTGCACACAGCTATGTACACAGAGCAGTCCTATATACACACACACAGACACACACTAAGACCAAATATTCTTCCTTGTGTTGTCTAATGCCATCTGAATTTACTAGGTTACAAATGTGAGCTACCAGCAAAAAGCCACATACATATTTATTTGTAGTAACTCCTTCAGAAATCTTGCATTGCTCAAGAATTAATTGAAAATCTGCTCTTATCTGTTTCTATCAAACACACTTGGCAGGTTGAAGGGCAAGTTGTCTTCTATGGAATATTTATTAAGAAATAATGTTATATAATAAATGCATGATGATATTTTAAATCTTTCATTATACAAATGAACAAATAAATAAACAAATAAGGACCGATTATAAGACAAAAATGTATTGGCCCTATGGCTATCTGTAGTTGTTTCTGGACCTCACACATGAAAATATCAATATATTGTCATATGTACTAAGCCAGCACCAAAAGGGTTAAAAAGAAGAACTAATTACAATGAAGTATTTAGATAGCTACGTCAAAGTAGTAATTTGCTAAGCATCCAATAAAGTATTTTTAGAGTTGTTTTTATTTTCGGTTATCTCCTTTATAATTTTGTCAAATATCGAGTTGGCAGTGAACAGACTAACTGGCTCAAAGTACTCTCAGCTTAGTAATTTTCACAACTCAGATTTTGGCTTTTTAACCAGTGATTTTCTCCAGGGCTGGCTCAACTAAGCTTCATGTCAGATTCACACATCCCTCTCCCCCCCAGAGAGAGACAGACAGACAGACAGAGACAGAGACAGAGACAGAAACAGAGACAGAGACAGAGACAGAGACAGAGACAGAGACAGAGACAGATTATCTACAATAGGAGACTACTTAAAGAATCAATGAAAGACCGTGGTTAGATTCTGGGGGGATTTGTCCATTAGTAAATACGAGAGCCTGAAATTAACAAAATGTACTTGCTTATGTGCAACTTATTCCTCATAAATCAAGAAAAATTCTTCTCTGGTAAGAGTTTTAATGGAGTGTGACTGTTATCTGAAGGAAAGAAATATTGATCTCTTCAAAATTCAGATAGCATTTCCGTTATTATACAGTTTTAGTTAACGTTGGAAAGTAATGTTGTGGATGAACTTCCCAGTTGTTTAGTTAGATGTACATGTCTCTGCAGGATGTATATCATCTGCCCATGTCCTTATAGGAACTGTACATTGCCTATGCATTAATAGACTCTGATCATCAGGGCCAAAGGGATTCTTTGTTTAAAATAACTTGTTTTAGAATTCTTCCTTCATCAAAATAGCATCCATATTGCTCTTTGAGGCTTATCATTTTTAAACAAGTAAGTATGGCAGTAACATCCAATTAAGCTTCCTGACTGATACCTATTTATCTATTTGAAAATGTTCAATTCCTAGGCCTGGCCGTGTGGAGACTATCTGCACCTCCACGTGTTCTTTATCACATGGTTTATGAGCCCAACATTTGTAATTACTAACTAGTTCCTGAAAGTACTGAAAAAGTCCCCCTACTTCCCAGACTTTGCCCCTCTGTGGAAGTTTTCTAGAGCTTCTAATATTCAAGTACTACCTGCTACGTGGCTTAAACAACAGAGAGTCATCGTCCTGTTTTGTCCAAGGCTTAAAGTCTGAGCCTGTAAGGTGTCAGCAAGATTGGTGCCTTTTGGAGATCTGTGACAGAGAACCTGTCTTGTGCTTTCTTCCTTGGTGGTCTACAAAGCAACTTAGCATGTGGTTACAATATACTTTCTCTGTTATCCTATTCACATGACAATCTCCTTGCATGCCAACCTATCTCCAAATCTACCTTACAGGTACAGCAGTCACACTGAATTAGGGTCTACTATACTGACCTCATTTTAACTAAAAAAATTCTATCTTCAGGCACTTGAAACAGGACCTAGTGGCAAGAGTGCTTGCCTCATATACATGTAGCCCTGGGTTCGATTCCTTGGCACCACATATATAGAAAACGGCCAGAAGTGGTGCTGTGGCTCAAGTGGCAGAGTGCTAGTCTTGAGCAAAAAGAAGCCAGGGACAGTGCTCAGGCCCTGACTTCAAGGCCCAGGACTGGCAAAAAAAAAAAAAAAAAATCTATCTTCAGATGACAGTAGAGATCAACTGTCTTCAAATGACTTAGGAGAAGGGGCACTATTCAAAACTCTAATTCTGTCTCTTTGCCTAGATAAGATAGATCCAACTCCCATCTCATTTCCTTTCTCTTTTTTGGAGGATAACTAGAAACTATTTCCATTCATTAGGACACACCCTCCTTTGAAGGCCTCACTAAGCTCTATCTCCCTTCAACTCTCCCTTCCCCATGCTTGATAAGTACTTGTATTTATTCTATGGGTAGGTAATTATCACAGTGATAGTATTTGTAGGTACAATACTATCTTCTATCTATCTCATAGAAAACTTTTTAAGAGCAGGGTTTTCTTTATGGTCATATTCTTGTCACATAGCATAGAACCCTCTGCATGATAAACAGTCAACAAATGCCTTGAAAGTTAGAAATAATATGGAAAGGAGGAAAAAGAAAACTCCAACTTCTACATTTAAACTTTCAGATAAATATTACAAAGAGAAACTTCCTATCCATGGCAGGTTATAAATGATTTGACAGGAATAGATGGACTGGGGAGTTTCATTAAGATAATTTTTCACTTAGTTTTTGATAGGTAAGGCATGGTATATGGTATATCAAATATAATACAGTATTTTACAATGAATAGGAGATGTTCTGAACTGCGTTGTTCCTTCCATAATTTTTGGATAATCAGCTTAAAATAATCTATAGCCTCTGAAAGGTATTCATAGGTTTGAGAGAAATAAGTGGTTGCAGATGTTAAGCCTCAGGATAATATTTTTCAAAATTTGGGAATACATTTGGTGAAGCCCCACTCTAGGAGGGAGCTTCAACACTTACATAAACAGGCTCTTTGATGAAGAACTTGCCTCCATTCCAATTGGAGAATGAAAAAGAAATGCCACTTCCTTCCTCTAGAACACACCCAAGGTGACAAGAGCTTCAGAATATTTGTGTCAAAAGGAAACAATAACTCTCTGAGACTCTGTGGAAGCAGGAGTGGGCCAGGACCTTCCCACCCACCCCTTGTTTACATAAAAAGCACACAAATAATGCCTAATCTACAAAATCATCCTTTTCTGAGAGGTGATTTCTTTCAATGGCCTTGAGTATCTTCAATACAGAACAAGAAAACAAAATCTTGGAAGGCAAAAGTTGCTTACTTCCAGGTTTAGTTCACCAACCTCCTAATGGATTCTTGCTGATCCTGGGTTGTCAGTAAGTATAGACTTGTCACTGACATCCTTGACTACTGTGTTGTACACTGGGCTTGCTCATTTGTAACCTTGTTGAATATTCTCCATCACCTACAGCAATACCTCAAGACATTTTTGTGAAAATTATCTATAGCATTTTCCCCTAAGGTTACTATTTAACATTCTTTTTAAAATGAATTTATTTATTGTCAAACTAACGTACAGAGCGTTTACAGATTAATACATTAGGCAGTGAGTACATTTCTTATCAAATTTAAAGAAAAATGCTTTGGCAACAAGAATTACTATGTAACTGATAAAGGAGAAAGATGGTAAAGATAGATTAAATGTATATTATATGCTTACTTAAAATTAATGGTATTGCATATAATAAGAAATATTGTCAGCAGAGGGTCACAAGAGCCCAATAGCTATACCCTTATGAACACATAAGATGATGCTAAGTGAAATGAACCCCATGTTATGGAAACGATTGTTATAGCACAGTTGTAACTACTTTCAACGTCCCATGTGTATCTGTAGCTTCTATTATTGATGATGTTCTTGTATCAACTTCCTGTGATTGTAAATACACTATCTCTGTAATCTTATCTGAGTATATTGGAAACCGTGTATACTGGTATTAGAACTAGGAAATTGAAAGGGAATACCAAAACTGAGTGACACAGGGTAAAAAAAGACAAACAACTACAAAAGCAATACTTGCAAAACTGTTTGGTGTAAGTGAACTGAACACCTCATTGGGGGAAAGGGAAAGGGAGAAGAGGGAGGGAGCTATGAGGAACAAGGTAACAAACAGTACAAGAAATGTATCCAATGCCCAACATATGAAACTGTAACCTCTCTGTACATCAGTTTGATAATAAAAATTAAAAAAAAAAGAAATATTGTCAGGTAAAGGTGAAAGGCATGTTAGGTTGAAGGAATTAGTTAATGAGATTCCTCTTTGGAAAAGAAAAAGTAATCAAAGATAAATGCCTTTAAAAGGTTTTTAACAAAATCATGTTATATAGTTGTACAGAGGAGTTTCAATCAATATATCAAATTATTAGAACAAACATCTTGATCAATATCACCCCCTCCATCATTCTCCAAAGATAAATATCCTTATATTTTCTAAGCTGTGACATTTATACATCACAAATAATTGGTATTTTCCTTCATTAATCAACATTACATTATAAAAAATTTCAAGTTTTAGTTTACAGAAGAAAAATAGGTAATTTAAGAATTTTCACCAAAAATGTTAGACTAACTTTCTCTTATTGTATTTTGTTGATTACTTGCACACATTTTTTAATCTCAGTCCAATTTTCCTTGGATATTCTTTCCTTATCTTGTGGCTTATTTCAGTTTAAAAGTGACAGAGCATGGATTCATGATGATCTTAAAATAACTTTCACTTGTCACATATGTCCTTTCTTTTCTACTTTACAAATACTAGTTCAGTTCCATGACTTTCTCCTCACTGTTTTATTGTGAGTCTTGATCTTGTAGAAATAAGGAAGTAAAAGCAAAAAAATAATAAATACTAAATAAGCATAGATAAGCACAGTATACTTATATACATGACATAAGTCTGAAGCCATTTGGAGTAAGTGATCTCAGAGTCTTTCCAGCATTTTCAATTCAAACTATGGGCAGAGTGACTTGTTTATATCTGGACAGAAAGCAATGTGTTCATAAAATATATACGGAACTCTAAGGACTAATTTTAAGATGCTAGTGAGTATTAGAAGCAAAGACCTATGGCCTCAGTTTTGTTTTTCAATTAAATAAAGCAAAGAACAAATTAAAGTTCCTCCGTCACTTAGAGGAATGTAACTCTATCATTGGAAGTAAACTCACAATTGACAGGAAAACATTTTCTTTATTATAATCACTACAGCAAAACACATAATGTGTTTCTGTTTAGCTCTTTGTTTCTTTTTTATCTTATTTTATGAGGGATGGAAAATAAAATGAGGTAGAGATATATAATATATATATTTTTATATATATCTATAGATATCTAGATATATATATCTAGATATCTATATCTATAGATATCTATATCTATAGATATAGATATCTATAGATATAGATATAGATATATATCTAGATATCTATAGATATATATCTATAGATATAGATTTTTTTTTTTTTTTTTGGCCAGTCCTGGGCCTTGGACTCAGGGCCTGAAGCACTGTCCCTGGCTTCTTCACGCTCAAGGCTAGCACTCTGCCACCTGAGCCACAGCGCCCCTTCTGGCCGTTTTCCACATATGTGGTGCTGGGGAATCAACTGAGAGCTTCGTGTGTAGGAGGCAAGGGCTCATGCCACTAGGCCATATTCCCAGCCCCCTGAGGTAGAGATATTAAAGAACAATAGCCATGGTAAGGTAAATTCCAAAGCAAAGAAGGAATGAATGAATTTGGAAAAAATTATATGAATTCCTCATATGAACCACATTCCTCGTTGATCACATGAGACTACAAAAATACTAAACTGCATGAGATGATTGCATCTCCTCTCTCCAATTTAGTTAGGAGAAGATATATATGCTTTGCAATAAAATCACTTCATGGAAAGGCTGAGATACTAGAATAGTAAAATTCCACACACGCTCAACATCTTTCTTTGCTATAAACAATAAAAAGAAGCCAAGAACATTAATTTTTTCATTTCCTATTGCCACAGAAACAAGGGGAATTTCAGAAACCAACCCAATGAGTGCTTGCTAACAGATAGTTTGCTTTGTGTTTCAGAAGGAAATTCTTTTACTTTATCAGACAGCCAGTTTGGAGATTAGAAAATTTTCTCTGTTGAATTTCACATTCTTTTTGACCATATTTTGCAAATGCTTAGAGATATTGCTAACATTTTAGTAATTTACTTCTAATTGTGAAATTCATTGCTGAAGGAGTGAAGGAATAAACTTCTGGGTGGGATTTGACTTTCTCCTTCACCCTTACTTCAGCAGGGACCAATTCTTCCCTGAATGCAATACAAACAGCCTTCGTGGAATACAGAAGCATTACGGGTGGAAGCAAGGGATATGTGAGTAAAATTATTTGTCTAAAAAGCCTGTTATTTCACTTATACATGAAATAACAATAAGCAGAGATGATTAAGATAATAAAGGTTTATATGGTATTTGGAAATACTTTAGTTTGTATGCAAAATAACCTTATATGAAGTAGCTTCAGTTATTTGTATCTCTTGCCTATCTGGCCTACAAACATTTGACATACAAACCATTTGTTTCAACGGTTAAAGCTGAGTGATGAAATTAAGAGCAATGTTTAAAGGGTAGAAATCATTACTATCGGAACTTATATGATGGTTATTTTTTTGAGTGCTAAAAAAGATACCAAGATGGATGTATACAGTTAGCATATTTCTAGGTTGAAATACATTCAGAGAAAAAGGGAAACTCTTGTTGATTTGTTCTTAGTGGCATTTTTGACTATCTATAAATTAGAACAATCTCTTTCTACATATTTAAGATCTTCTCCAATACCACACAGAACTAAATAGTAATCAAATAGCCATAAATATCTTTCACAAAAAACAGAACACTAAGTTTTATATACAATGCCATTTGTGCAAATCATAGGAAATGAAATCTTTATTTGAATGATTCTTCTCTTGGGGAATAAGGTATGAAAATAAGGCCTCTACACTTACTTTAGATTCAAATCTCAGTAATAATTAGTGGAACTGGAAAAAAGATTTAACCTCTGTAGTCCTTAACTTTATCTGTTGAGAGAGACAAACAGTTCCTTGCTTACAAGATTGATGTTCTCATGAAGGGAGATTCTGCATATCTGCATCTTGACACACTATGTGGCACATATTAAGTGCTTGAACACTGTGGAATGATACACATCATTTGAGACTACAGACCCATAATATTGCTATTTCCTAGTCCAATACAAGCTGCACACTAATCATTATTCATACACCCTAACTGCCAATTCACTACTACCACTTCAAAAGAAATGCTCATTAGTCACAAATATTTATACAAAAGCTATTTCCTAAAATATTACTTATGAATGTTCTGAAAAGGAAGGTTGTGAATGTGGCTAGCTGAAACTCATACATGTTCACAAAAGGTAAAAACAGATTAGAAAGGAGATCCAGTGAAAGAAAGGCAATAGAGGATTAAAAAAATAAGGGAAGCTGTATCATAAATATGGAGTGGTAACAAAGAGATTCTATATAATCTTAATTTAGTAATCCCTTTAATGGCATATTTGATAGTATGACATCTTTAAATGAGAGTAAATATTTCTTGTTTAAAAGTTTAGAGCAAGCAGAGCCATAGACAAAAATTTAAACCCATATGCTGAAGATGGCAATGGAGTATCTTGCTTTTTTACTCTTCTGTAGATAATACTAACAGGAAATGTCAATTTTTAAGTTTCAATATTCCAATAATTGCAACTTATTTAAAAGTGTATACTTATGTTTCCAACTTCATTTTGGTAATTATGTCTGTGTCATCTTATGAATTTGAAAAAAAATCTCTGTACTTATGCCTTTCTTATAATTTAAGAAATATAGCTCCATTTGCTCTTCTCTAATACATCTCTTAACCACAGTCTTTTAATTTACTTCATCAGTGTTCCAGAATACATCAACCTATCATGTCTTCCTTTGGAAAGCATTACATATAACTTTCTAAAGTAGAAACATGCATCATGTACAGATAGCTCACACCTATGATCCTAACTACTCATGAGGTTAAAACCTGAGGATACTGGTTCAGAGCCAGCTTGGTGAGGCATTGTGAGACTCTTAATTAATCAACAAAAAGCTGTAAATTGAGTAAAGGCTCAAGTAGTAGAGTACCAGCAGTGAAAACTAAAATTTTTTTTTAAAAAGCAAAAACAGAGCAGGGAGATCTGACTTAAAACCCTAATGCGAGCACATACACACAAAGATAGATGAATAGGTAGATAATACATAGGCATTGCCAAATTATCCATTTACAATGTTGGTTTGGGTTGCTGTTTGTGTGTCCCAGTCTTGGGGCTTGAACTCAGGACCTAGGTGCTGTCCCCGAGCTTTTGTGCTCAATGCTAGTGTTCTACCACCTTGAGCCATAGCACCATTTCTAGATTTTGGTAACTAATTGGAGATAAGATTCTCATGGACTTTACTGCCTTCACTGGCTTTGAACTGTGATCCTCATATCTCAGCCTTCTGAGTGGTCAGTATAACAGGTGTGAGCCTCTGATACCCAGCTGTCAGTGATTTTTTTTGATTAAGCCAACTAAAGTAGTCTTAGACCCTGATTACACAAGGGAAAGACTTCCTTAAAGACAAACCAGTAAAAGCATCATGACTTTGAGAGAGGAAAGGGAAGAATATCCTCTGAGTTCTAAGGCTAAAAGTAAAGAGAACACTCTCCCGCTTGCTCTATGATTTTTAATGCCATCATTTTTTATTTGCTATTACTTGAAAGGAATTGAGAGTCTTCTCATTGAAGGAGACACAGTATATTTTTACAGGAACAATTCCAGAGTGATTGAAGACCATGTTGCTTTTATGAGTACGCTAGGTACCCAGAAAAAAAAAAAAAAAGTTTGATTTACTTCATTTTGTTAGGTAACAATGTAAAAGGATAGATTCAAATGGCATAAATCTGATCTAAGAATCTTTATTTAATATAATAATTGTCATCCTGATGTCTTTTATCATTTGAGCACAGCCTGAAATGTAAAATACAGGGATTGGAATGTTTATTTTTAGTATAAATAGCCATCAAAATACAATGAAAATTTAAAAATCTGTAGAAGCTGTGTTTAAAGAATAATTTAAATTCATAGGACATTAAAACAATTACTTCTCTTGACATCAACATTTAATTGCTTTATTCTCAGATTAGCTGGGGGTGAGGGGTGCTTGGTCTTGAAGAAGACAGAACTTTGAAAGCATCTTCTGACTCCAGATTACTACCCACAGAGAAAGAAAGATGGAAATAGAGAACATGAAAAATTGTTATAAATCCCCCACAAAATACATGCAAAAGAAAACAGTTTATCCAACTAACTGAGGAAAAGAATAAAGTACAATAAAAATTAAAATTATTTTAAATTATGTACATATGAAATTATGATTTACATCTATGTAATGCAAAGCAAGCTGTGCTTAAGTGAAAGCCTATATGTACGTACATGCATACACACATATCTCTATATAAAAGAGTAATGCAAAATAGATTAAAATAATAGAACTAAAAATCCAACTCATGAAAGTTTATTTCAAAAAGCTAATACCATAAATTAATTAAAGCTCCACACAGTAAACAGCTAGGAATAAATCTAATGATGAAGTAAAAGATCTCTGTAGAGGAAATTGGTAAAACATTATTCATAATAAATAAAAACCTAAGTAAATGAAGGGTAGGCAGGTGCTATATTTAAGAATTGAAAATTCCTCTAAGGTTTCCTTTTGTAGAAATTGAAAATCTATTGATTTTTAGTCTATTTTTATTTGTTTGATTGTTTGGTTTGGTGTGGTTTGGTTTGATTTGATTTTTAGGGGGCCTAGTGATTGAACTCCCAACATTGAACTTTCTAGACAAGCAATCTACCACCACTTCAGCCAGGTCTCCAGTCCTTTTTACCAATAGCAAAAAGAGATCATCCTAACTCTACCTCTTATGTAGCTGTAGACCAAGTGGTAGAGTGATAGCCCTGAGCACAAATACTCAGGGACAGCATCCATGAACTGCATTCATGCTCTGGGAAGACTCCGCCCCTCCCCCTCATACACACGAGAGAAAGGAAAATGAGATGAGAAAACTGTAAATTAACCATAGTGAAACATCTCAAAGTTCATTTCTACTAAGTTTTGTTAGTTTGAGGGAAATTATGGCTATGTTAAATAGTCTATTGCATCTGGCAGGTTTTTAAAAGTGTTGAAAAAGTTATAGAAGTAATGTACATAAAAGTTTTAGAAGTAAAACACATAAATTAAATTTTTACTTTTAGCTATGTGGTTTGCATAGCTGAGATAGTATGCAATATTATCAATTTGCTACTTCCTTGATCTTTGTGTTGGTCTTTAAGAACATTATCAGCTTTTACAGTAAAGTTGTGGATTTACTGTGAAAGTGGTCATTAGACTTACTGCACATTTTTGCAGATGTAGCTGAATCAATAGTATTCACAGCCTAAAGATTATGAAGAAGTGAATACTACTAACTGTTCTTTATGAAACCCAATGACCTTTATTTAACACATTCACCAGTTATCCAAATCTTAAACTTTATGGCTTTATAGATCATTTACTAAAAAGATGCCAGGCTCACAGAAGTAGCCACATTTCACATAAAGCTGGAAACTGTATTTTTACTTTCTCTGACACAATAAGAATGTTGCTGCTCTGATACTTCCTTCATTTTCACTCTCTAATTAAATTATCATAGTCAAATTCTAGAATGAACTTAGGGAACACCAATCTCCTTTTAAAATTCAAATACCAGTAAAGGGAAATGTACCAGTAAAAGAGATTAATTAAACCAGGCACTAGTGGCTGTCATATGTAATCATAGCTATTCACAAGACTGTGGTCTTGGGATCACAATTCAAAACCAGCCCTGGCAGGAAAAGTCCATGACACCCTTATCTCCAATAAATTACCATAAAAGCCGGAAAAGGAGATGTGGCTCAAGTGGTAGAAAGCTAGTCTTATGCCAAAGAAGCTCAGGAATAGCACCCAGGTCTTGTGTTCAAGCCAAAGGACCAGCATACACACACACACACACACACACACACACACACACACACACGCACACACGTGCACACACACACACATACATACACAGAATGCCTTTTCAAAAAAGAGATAAAATCATCTTCAAATTGAAGGCAGTAGTGACTGGAATGGTTTCAGTCCATCAGGCCTTGAAAATGGAAGAATTCTGTGGACCATTCCAGAATGTGAGAACAGCAGGAGGACAAGGAGGACTTGAATTATGTGGAGCACTCTTAAGAGAGCACCTCTGAATTTTCATCACATAGAGCACTGCAACATGTAACCTGGAAAGGCATGTTTAGATAGAGGAGGTGACAAGAAAATTAAAAATAATACATGTTTTTAAAGCATCAGATGTCAAAATTAAAACTGAACCAGGAAGTAAAAACTGGAAAAAAATCCATATATCACGTTTTCCTTTTTGATATTAAACTACAGAAATAGGACAAAATAGAGGGACTATGGGTACTTGCCTACTTTTAGATGTTAAGAAACTGTAAACACTTAGAATAGCTAGAGAGTCAGGAAAATGGAGACTATGTCTGGCAAATGAAAGTCTAGGGGCTCGCCTGTTTGAGCCTATATTCTGTGCAATAGATCCATTATCCATTAAGAAAACATTATCTCTAATGATTAAGAATTACTGATTGCATGACCACTTGTAATTCCTACCGCTGAAAATATAAAAAGGCACTGGATATAATAACCATCAGAATATTGGGTTTCCTAAATGGAAAACAGAAAATCTCTCTCTCTCTTTCTCTCTCTCTCCCTCCCTCTGTCTCCCTCTCTCTCTCCCTTTCTTTCCCTTCTTCTCCTTCCCTCTCTTCTTCTCTTTCCCTTTCCTATTTCTAGCTAGTGTATACTATTTCACTAGAATTAATTCCTGCTATCCTTTCACACTGCAAGACTCTCCATTTTGTGAGACCCCCTTGACATGATTTTCATTCTGTTTTTCTAGCATCTGTGATGCGTAGGGAAACCGGAAAGCTGAGGAAGTTCCTGTCCTTCCCTTCTTCCTGTCTCACTGGGAGAGGTAAATTGGGGTTATGTGTTGAGAGCCTTGAATAAAAAGCTGTAATCTGTGAGCCTGCTTTTAGTGTGGATGACCAAGAACAGGGAGAGGAGATCAAGGATAAAAAAAAAAAAAGGGAAATTCTGTGAACTTTCTATATCTTTATATCTTTATAGTAATGTTGATACTGACAGTGTTAAGCACTTAGTTTACAAAGTGTTTTTATACATATGGTTTCACTGAATAAATATTTGAAAACTATACTCAGGGGGCTTTATTGTATTTATTTTATAGATAATGTAACTATGGCTGAGTTATGCTACTCACCCTCCAAGATTACCTAACTAGTTGAAATCATATTTACAAAACACAGCTTTCACTTGTTAACTAGGACCCTTTAAACTAACTAGAGAATCATGGGTTTTTCTAGGTAAGCCAACTCTCTCATGACTTAAAATGCCGAAAATGAAAAAGAATGTTATTTTTACTTCATGTAAAATATGTGCATTTTTTGCCAGCATAGACATTTCCTATAAAAATTTTTATCTCTAAAAATGTCAAAATAGTGATATTATTTTACATATTTGGCAAATATTTCTGGTGACTTTCTGGAAGTCAGGAGGATTCTGAGATTGATGTCTGCTCAATCTGCTAAAATGCATTGTGGGCGTAAATTACATGAAAAAATATCTAGCCTTAAATCTATAAATGTGCAAATGGATAAAGTTGTCTTAAAGCAGATAAACTTTGATCTTATACCAAAATGTCAACCAGGAGTAATATCTTCAACGTTGAGTGCAATGGAATTTGAAGCCATATTGATGACTTTTCCTGAACTCCTTTCTTTGAAATCTTTTGGCCTATAATGCTCATCAATTGATTTCTGTATTCATGAGTGGTTTTACAACATCCAGTATTGATCCTATGGAAATGATTGACTCATTGAGTTGTGCAATTTCCAAATGTTAGCACTTTCCATTACATAATATTTAAACATCTTTGGTTGAGCCAGGCACTGATGGCTACTGCCTGCAATCTTACATACTCAGGAGGCTGAGGTTTTTTAAAGCAAGTTTTTTAAAGCAGTTTTTTAAAGCAAGCTGGGGCAGGAAAGTCTGTATGATTCTTGTCTCTGACTAATTTCTCCCCAAAAAGCTGGGAGTAGAGCTGAGACTCAAGTGGTAGGATGGTAGCCTTGAGCAAAAGAGCTGAGGAAAACCTCTCCCAGGCCTCAAGTTCAAGCTTCAAGACTATCAAAGAAAAATAAACAATATTTGCTACCACCAATGAAACCTCTCTCTCTCTCTCTCTCCCTCTCTCTTTCTCTCTCTCTCTCCCTCTTTTCTTTTCTTTTATTTTGTGCCTGTCCCGTGCTTGAACTCAAGGCCTATGTTCTGTGCGTTATCTCTTTTTGCTTAATGTTAGCACTCTACCAGTTGATCTACAGCCCCACTCTTGGCTTTTATTTCTTTTTTCTTTTTGATGATGGCTAATTGGAGATAAAATCCCATGGACTTTACTTCCATGATCCTCAGATCTTAACTTCCTGAGTTGTTCTGATTACAGGTGTGAGTCAAAGGCACTTGGCTCTTTTAGGTAACAGTGGTCCACACTGTTTGCAGGATTCTAAAATTTCATTTGAAAGCTAAAATGGTATCAGTGGAAACAAATTCTGTTGTTTTTCTTGCAGTGACACACTCAATTTAATGGCAAAACAATATGTGACTTTGAATAGCTATAATTTGTCAGGCTTTTTCAAAAATTGACATTTTGTGGAGTGGAAAAAAGTGGCTAGTTCAGCTTGCAACTTAATCACTCAAGTTCTTCTGGGGATCACCATCTACCCTCCCACTTCAGTATGCAGAGTCCTTTATGTGCAAAGTACCTTTGTTTCACACACAAAGTATTCAAATGACAAGAGTTCATTGAACTTTCTCATAAAGGACAATGCAGTGTGAGTGTCACATCCTCCCACCCATACACACAAAGGCACATACACATATACGTATATATTCATACATGCATACATACATGTAATTTTGGTGTCACTGCTTCAATCTGTGTTAAAATTCCAACAAATTTACCCCATTGCTTTTGTACCATGAGACTGGTAACAATAGCTATTTCATTTTATTCATTTTGACCATGCCAAATACAAGTGGCAGGCCCACTAGAGACTATAAACCATATTATAAAGATTGCAACAAATTACACATTTTTTGCATCTCTTGTTGATTCTGACCTAATATTATTAAATAAGGAAAGATTGTCAGGAAAAATTAGTCTCCCCAAAACACCATTTAATGTATTAGGAATCAGCAACAAAATGATCAATGGTAAAGTTTATTAAAAGATTTATTTACAACCAAAATTAAATAGTCTCAAGTAATTGTAGTAGCCTGTATTTTTTTATCACCCAAATTCATATGTTAAAATGCCAAGGTTCTGATTGACTGTATTGGTAGAAAGGGTCACTAAAAAAGTAATTAAAATTAGATCATGTAAGAAGTGTGGGGTCCTGATTCAAGAGGATTAGCATTTTCATAAGAGATCTCTCAGGCTAGGGGTGGGGCTCAAGTGGTACAGTGACTAGCCTCACAGTGTGAGGATTTAAATTCAAGCCCTATTACTGCCAAAAATAATCAGTAGTAACAAAAGCCAAAAGACAATAAAACAAAACAAAACAAAACAAAACAAAAAGAAGACCTCAGGTAGGTTTGGTACTACACATCTATTCAGAAAGCTGAGCCCAGAATCGATGACAGCATAAGCGATATACCAAGCTGCTGTTATAAAAATGAGTAAATAAACAAATAAGAAGGGAGATCCATTCTGCTCCTGCTCACCTGTACCATGTGAGAACACAGGGAGAAAACCCATGGCCCATGAGCCATAAAGAGAGACTGACCAGAAACTTCCACCATCAGGTCATGATCTGGAATATCAGCGCTGTGAGACAACAAATTCTTGTTGTTTAGATCCCCTGGTTGCCAATACTTTATTATGGCAACCTACATTGATACGCCGTGTACTTTATAACTCATGAAAACCAAGTCGTAGCATGTAGAACATAACACTAAAAGGAATGAATGCAAAGATGGAGCTTTAAAGACAGTTAACTTTCCCATGTCCAAAATACTGAGGTTTTATGCTTCATTTATATTTGGATTCATCTCCAATATTAGTATGTTTTCTGATTAGATGTTTAAACTTTTATTTTATTATCTTTAAGTAGTGTACAAATGAGTTATCATTCAGCAAATCAGTTTACAAAAACAATTCATCTTGATTAATATCATGCTTGTCATCCTTCTCCCCCAACCTTCCCAACCCAACCCCTCCCCTCAATTTTCCTAATTTCACGGTATATGTACTGAATATTATAACTGCATTATCCTCATTCAAGATTTATTACATTCTTGAATATCTTCTGAATCCACAGAGAAAGACCATATTAGTTGAAGACTCTGAATCTATTTCCCCAAATCAATACTTTTCCTTTAACAGTGACAGCGTAGCAGACAATTGCATAATGGAAGCTATCTGTCTTTATTTATACAATATATTTTTGTATTCACTAGGCCAGAAAGAATAGTTCTGTGTAGTAACTACCATTGTATTTTTTTTTTTTTTGCTTATCTCAGGCCTGTCTGCCAGCGTTATAATTCACCAGCTGACACTCGCCTTGGCACAAAGCAAGGGCAGTAATTTCATGCCAAAGAAACAACGGAGCTCTGAACTCTGACACAATTCATCTTAGTTCTGGTTAGTAAAGGGGGATTCTTTGGGTGTCCTTTCCCTTCTGTTGAAGCATTTTGCCGCTGGGAGGGGAGAGGCAGAGGGAGAAGATGGGGGGCGGTTGCCATGGAGGTGAACACTGAGGAACAGTTGCATCTCTGTTTGGTGCAGTGGAACCGGGTCACAGGAAGACAGGGTCACTTGTGAGGGATAAAGCCTGAACATCCCGATAATGAAATTCCTGCTTGTTTCGTTTCACAAAGTTGGAAGGATATGAGAGCACATTTGGTATCCCAAAATACACTTCTGTTCAACTCACACTATTTGGAGTTCAAAGTGTAATTCCTGGCACTTTCTGGTTTAGGATGCCTTAGACTCATGCATGAAGGCAGTCGATTGTAGTCATCAAAAACAGCCCTGTTTGGGTTGTGAACACTTGATAAGTAAAATGGAAAATATCCTGCTTCAAGTTGATTTCTATACACTACTGTTGGTACTTTATGTAGGTTTTAATTCTGCAAACCAAATAGTGACAGATTTCACCAGGCAGACAATGCTATATCTAAAAACAAAAGTGTTGGCACATTGTTTCCAGTCTTACCTTTTATAGTTTTTCAAAATGAATGTGCTCACCCTATGAATCCCCTAGATTTCCCACAAAGTATCTATGATAAGAACAGTACTTTCCATCTATTTCCTGAATCTAATTGAATGTGCCATCATGCACAAATTGCAAAATGAAGAAAAGGGGTTAAATAACTTAAGCTTTTAAATACTACCTCAATTGTTTTAATAATATACATCCAATATAATTTAAAGGCAAATTATTTTAATTGAGTCAGTTTCTTCTTCTCCTGTGTGCAGAAGGACTTGGACAAATGACTTTTAAAGTATTCAGACTTTATACTTTGTCTTGGAATAATGACTCTTAGAAAACTATGGAATTAGTTATGATGGGATCATATATTAATAAAAACAAACATTTATGCTTTTTCTGACTGTGGCCTTGGTATTGTGCTAACAACACAATTGAGAAGACCCATTGTGAAAGGAACTACATATCAATATTCACAGTTTTTAGGAATAACAAAAAGAAAAGAAAAAAAGAATTTATCAGAATTTTAAAATAAAATACAACACTGAGTCATGTAACTAGACCAATAATGAGTCAAGAATCACTAAATACTAGGAAGAAAATTGGTTTCATATGCTTTGATGATGATAGAGTTGATGTTGGAGCTTTGAATAATGCCAGAATTTCTTGATGAAGAACAATTTGCAAGGAATGTTTGACCTAAGTGTTTACTTTCAAAGATAATCCTTATTTAAGAGAAGTTTACATGATATTGGTTTTTATCTTAACACTTATAAAATAATTTTAAGATATCAGTGATAGAATATATGTACTTAAAAGAAGGAAAATATTTCCCAGTTTTTTTTAATCCAAGCCTAAAATATTGACAATACTTTTTAGATCTCAACTTAAAACTCATAGACATATTTGAGAAGAAATGACTAAGTGTGAAGAAAAAGCATTGGGACTCACAAAATAATGATGGAATGACCACATATAAACTCTGAAATAATTAATGTATTCAGATTTATCAGGTAAAATTTAGCTTCTGGTCAGAGAACCAATGAAAGGTCAGGCTGAATGGACAGATCTCTTTGCGTATTCTTGCATCTAATTAAGGTAATCATTGTTAGGTTAACATTGTTAGGTCCAATGGCTAACAATCATTGGAGTTGTGCACTTGCTTTTTAAATTGCATTGCAGTACATTTATTGGAGAACTAGACTGATGTTTCCCGAGCTGTCCTGATCAGAGGTGCATGTTAAGGCTACAGAAGTTCAAAAGAAGAAGATAATAGAATTTTTCCTTCTTTTCCAAGTAAATTGTATAGTAACGATACAGCCTATTCTTTTTAAAATTTCAGCAAATTCAAAACACTAAGCATAGAGCTTCCAGCAATTCCACTCTTGGGCATTTATCCAATACAAGGCAAACAAGACCACACTAAAGCTACCAGCACAACCATACTCATGGAAGCATTGTTTTTTTTGTCAACATATGGAATCAGCCCTCAATGAATGAGGGGATGAAGAAACTGTGGTATATATACACAATGGAATTCTACTCATACATCAGAAAAAAATTATATTGTACCATTCACAAGGAAATGGAAAGCCTTGGGGGAAATTACATTAAGCAAAGTTAAACAGACCCTGAGAAACATAGGTTGCATGGTTTCCCTCATTTGTGGTAGCTAGAATGTGCCTAAAAATCTACAAGTAAACACACTTGTAGTAAGCATTGGTTTACAAATGCATTAACTGAAGTATAGCAGATTCTATTGAAAGCACAAATAATATAATTCTTTAAAAAGTCTAAGTCAAGCTGGTGCCAGTGGCTCACACCTGTAATCCTAGCTGCTCAGAATGCTGAGATCTGAGGATTGAAGCTCAAAGGCAGCTCAGGCAGGAGTCCGTGAGAGTCTTATCTGAAGTAGTAGACCACTATCCTTGAGCTGAAGAACTTAGAGACCATGCCCAGGCCCAGAGTCAAAGCCTAAAAAAATAAGTACAAAGCCAGAGTGTGGTCAAGAGGAGAGGGATAGAAGAATGAATGGGGATCAGGGTAGAATGCAGGCAAGAATTCATTTTATGTACCACAGAATTGAGAAATATAAGGGGAGGGGAGGTGAAGATGTTGAAATAGTGACACATACCAAGATCCATTTTATAAATAAACTGGTTTTTATTTTTTAACATTAATTAAGCTTGTTTATTAACATATTAATTACCAAATACAGTAAACAAAATTAGGAGAAATAATATTTCCACTTGTTTGTTCACTTTTCCTTGCTTTTTGATTGATATATATTAAGTAAAAAATCAATCTTTAACATCTTAATCAAAATACTTCTTACCCTAAACTGAAATAAGTGTATGAAAACAAACCTAAATCTACACTATTTATAATCCTCCACTCACCGCCAAATTTGCTTTTATTGTGACTTTGCTTTTCTGTTATTAATTCTCTTTAGTGAAATCTAAATGTGCATACTTTTTACAGATGAGTATATACACATACACTCTAGACTCAGTCCTAGAAAGAATTATCTTAAAATTTGTTAAATGTGATGACCTATCTTCTAAAACAAAAACAAAAAAAAATTTGAATAATTATAAATGAGTTAAATAATGGAAAATGTATAAGCTGATTTTTAAATGTTAAAAACATTTAATACATAAACTAAAATCAAGATGTGTAAGGTAAGGGCAGGTTGAGAGGGATGAGTGAGAATACTGAAAGGGCTGACATTGATGAAGATTCACTCTATTCATCAGTTGCTTTGGTGAATGACAAAACTAAGTAAAACTGTAAAAAATATTCAAAAATGTTTTTAAAAACTTATTTTGAAAAATTATTTTACTAATAATGTAATTTTTCATAAAAGTATAGACCATACACAGTATCACAAAGTAAAAAATAAAATAAAATCTAAAATATAGACAATATGAAGGGCTGTATGCTTTGGTTATTTACACATTTCTACATATTTACCAAAGAGCAATTTGCTAATCTATTTCAATGACTGGTTTTTATTATTTTTAAATGTAGAAATTGATGTTTCAAACTTTCTACCATTTAACATCTACCATTTAACTCTTTTCATTTTTCATGTTAATCATGGTTTTGACTGCTTTGTAGTTTCTAAGGTGAAGGGCTGTGTCTTTAAACAACCTTACTGTTTCTGTTATTAATATTAATTTTTTTATTTCTACATTTGTCTCTTGCTTTCTAGTTCTTAACTTGATTGCTTAAGTTATGTTTCAAGGTTTTTGTTGATATTTTAATGAGTATAAAACCTTTAGTCTGTTTTTGTTGTTGTTCAATGATGGAGATTCATAGGACACTAAACACTGCTAAAAGCAAGAGCTCTAACACTAAGCTACAACTCTACTCCCTGCATGTCTACTGTAAAACGTTTTCATTTTCTTTTAGCTCCTGGTACATTTTAAGTTCTACTAATACATATTAACTTAAATTGTTTAATTTTGGTTCTTTCTTTTAAAATTTTGGAATAGGGTCTCACATTCACATCCAGTTAGTCTGAACTGTAATCCTCCTGTTTATAATTCCCATGTAACTGAAAAGACAGTTGTACGCCATCACACCATATTGGTTAAGAACAGATCTCACTAATCTTTTGCTTTGACTTTCAGTCCTCCAATTTCTCACGTGCTGAGTAGCTGAAATTACATGCAAAAGCCACTGTACCCTATCTAGTTTATTTAAAAAAACAAACAGTTGATTACTTCCTATATTAACTTCTCATTTAATTAATTTGTTATTAAAAATGTCCTGTGCATTGTCTATTTATTTGGAAATGTTTTTTCTTTTTTTTACGTTTTTATTATAAAACTGATGTACATAGAGGTTACAGTTTCATACGTTAGGCATTGGATACATTTCTTGTACTCTTTGTTACCTTGTCCCTCATACCCCCCTCCCTCCCCCCCTTTCCCTTCCCCCCCGCCCCGGAGGTGTTCAGTTCACTTACACTAAACAGTTTTGCATGTATTGCTTTTGTAGTTGTTTCTCTTTTTTTTTTACCCTGTGTCTCTCAAATTTGGTATTCCCTTTGAATTTCCTACTTCCAATACCCATAAACACTGTTTCCAATATACTCAGATAAGATTAGAGCGATAGTGTAAGTACAACCACAGGAAGGTGATACAAGAACATCATCAATAATAAAAGCTACAGATAAACATAGGACGTTGAAAGTAGTTACAACTGTGATATAACAATTGTTTCCACAACATGGAGTTCATTTCTCTTAGCATCATCTTATGTGTTCATAAGGGTATAGCTATTGGGCCTTTTGATGCTCTGTTATGAATTGCCTAAACCTGTACTAATTATGACCAATAAGGGAGACCATAGAGTCCATGTTTCTTTGGGTCTGGCTCACTTCACTTAGTGTAACTTTTTCCAAGTCCTTCCATTTCCTTACAAATGGGGCAATGTCATTCTTTCTGATAGAGGCTTAAAATTCCATTGTGTATATGTACCACATTTTACAGATCCATTCGTCTACGGAGGGGCATCTGGGTTGGTTCCAGATTCTCGCTATGACAAATTGTGCTGCGATGAACATTGTTGTGCTGGTGGCATTACTGTGATTTTGTTTGTGGTCTTTTGGATAGATACCCAAAAGTGGGGCTGCTGGGTCATAGGGGAGTTCTATATTGAGCCTTCTGAGGAATCTCCATACTGCTTTCCAGAGTGGCTGAACCAGTTTACATTCCCACCAACAATGAAGTAGGGTTCCCTTTTGGCCACATCCCCTCCAACAATTGTTAATATTACTTTTCTTCATATATGACATTCTTGCTGGGGTGAGATGGAATCTCAATGTTGTTTTGATTTGCATTTCCTTTATGGCCAGTGATGTAGAGCATTTTTTCATATGTCTCTTGGCCATTCTCATTTCCTCATCAGAGAAGTCTCTTTGTAGGTCTTTAGCCCACTTGATGAGGGGGCTATTGGTTCTTTGCGGTTTTGTTTTGGAAGAAGGTAGTTTTTATTAGTTCTGCATATATTTTAGAGATGAGGCCTTTGTCTGTTGAATGTCCGGTAAAGATCATCTCCCAGTCTGTGGGCTTTCTGTTTATCTTGTGAGCTATGTCCTTTGCCGTGCAGAAGCTCTGCAGTTTGATGCAGTCCCATTTGTCCAACCTTTCTTTGATTTGTAGCCTTTCTGGGTCTTTGTTAAGGAAGTTCCGTCCTGCACCAAGGAGCCCAAGTGTTTCTCCGACTCCTTCCTTTAGTGTTTTCAGGGTGTCTGTTTTGATTTCAAGGTCTTTAATCCATTTGGAATTGAGTTTGTTGCAGGGTGATATATAGGATCTAGTTTAAGTTTGTTGCATGTGTTGAGCCAGTTTTGCCAGCACTACTTGTTAAAGAGGCTATCTTTCTTCCATACTATTGTTTTAGCTCCTTTATCAAAGATTAAGTAGGCGTAGTTCTGTGGGTTCATTTCTGGGTCTTCAATTCTGTTCCATTAGTCTTCAGGCCTGTTCCGGTGCCAATACCAAGCTGTTTTTATTACTATAGCTTTATAATACAACTAGAAGTTGAGTATTGTAATTCCTCCAGCACTGTTCTTTCTGCTTAGGACTGTTTTTGCTATCCTAGGTCTTTTATTGTTCCATATGAATTTCTGGATTGCTTCCTCTATTTCATTAAAGAATGGTGTTGGGATATTAATGGGTATTGCATTGAATTTGTAGATAGCCTTTGGCAATATTGCCATTTTGATTCCATTAATCCTCCCAATCCAGGAGCATGGGAGGTTTTTCCATTTTCTTAGTTCTGACTTAATTTCATTTTTCAAGCTTTTAAAGTTCTCATCAAAAAGGTCTTTCACTTCTTTGGTTAAGATTATTCCTAGGTATTTTATATTTTTGGGGGCTATTGCAAAAGGAGTTGCTTTCCTGATTTCAGCCTCGGTCTTCGGGTTGTTAGCATAGAGAAAGGCCATTTTTGAAGGTATATTTTATATCCTGCAACTTTGCCAAAGTTTTGGATCAGCTCCAGTAGCTTGGGGGTAGAGTCTATGGGATTCTTCAGGTATAGGATCATGTCATCTGCGAAGAGAGAAAGTTTAACTTCATCTTTTCCTATTTGGATCCCCTTTATATTTTCTCCTTGCCTAATTGCTCTGGCTAGGAATTCTAGTACTATGTTGAAGAGCAGGGGAGAGAGTGGACATCCCTGCCTTGTTCCTGGTTTTAAAGGGAATGGCTTTAGTTTTTCACCATTTAGAGTTATGCTTGCTGTTGGTTTGTCATAAACTGCCTTGATGAGATCATTTATTGCCGTTTCTATTTCAATACTGGACATGGGTTGGTTTAGAAGATTTAAATCTTCATGGTTGAGTTTGGGGGTATCAAATTTTTCTAGGAAATCATCCATTTCTTCCAAGTTCTCAAATTTGTTGGCATAAAGGTTTGCAAAATAGTCCCTTATTATTTTCTGAATTTCAGTTATTTCTGTGGTGATGTTACCTGTTTCATCTCTTATCTTGTTTATTTGAGTGTGCTGCCTTCGTTTTTTGGTCAGGTTTGCCAGGGGTCTGTCTATCTTGTTGATTTTTTCAAAGAACCTACTCTTTGTTTTGTTGATTCTTTCGATGGTTTTTCGTCTCTAATTGATTTAATTCTGATTTGATCTTAATTATTTGCTTCCGTCTATTGACTTGGGGTTTGGCTTGCTGTTCTCTCTCCAGAAAATTAAGGTGTTTCCTTAAATTATTCAGTTGCTGTTTCGCCAGTTTGTTGATGTATGTACTCAGAGATATAAATTTTCCTCTGAGTACTGCCTTTGATGTGTCCCAAAGGAGCTGGTACTTTGTGTCCTCAACTTGGTTGAAGTCCATAAACATTTGAATTTCCGTTTTAATTTCTTCAATGACCCACTGATGGTTCAGCAGTGTGTTCTTTAGTCTCCATGAATTGTGGGATTTTCTGTGGTGGCTGATTGAGTTGAGCTGTAATTTTATTCCATTGTGGTCTGAGAGAATGCAGGGAATGGTTTTGATACTTCTGAATTTGTACAGATTTTCTTTGTGCCCTAAGATGTGATCTATTTTGGAGAATGCTCCATGTGCTGCCGAAAAGAACGTGTATTCTGTCCTTGCTGGGTGGAATATTCTGTAGATGTCGATTAAGTCTAGTTCGTCTATGCAATTGTTCAATTTTGTGGTTTCTTTGTTCAGTTTTTGGCGTGTTGATCTGTCCAGAGGTGATAGTCGAGTGTTAATGTCCCCAACTATCAATGTGTTTGAGTCTGTGAAGGTTTTTACAGCCAGTAGTGTTTGTTTGGTGAAGTTGGGTGCTCCTGCATTTGGTGTGTAGATATTTAGGATGGTTATATCTTCCTGTTGGAGAGATCCTTTTACTAGTATGTAGTAACCTTCTTTGTCTCTTCTTACCTTTTTTAATTTGAAGTCAATGTTGTCTGATACTAGGATTGCAACTCCAGCCTACTTATGGGGGCCATTTGCTTGATAGATTTGTTTCCAGCCTTTCACTTTTAGAAGATGTTTACTCTTGTTGGATAGATGTGTCTCTTGGAGGCAGCAGAAAGATGGATCTTGATTTTTGATCCAACTCATGAGCCTATGTCATTTGATTGGAGAATTAAGTCCATTAATGTTGACAGGATTGAGAGATGATCATTTGTTCCTTTCACTATCACTATCTTGTTTAAAGCTGTGTCTTCCCATTTCTTGATCTAGTGTTTACTAATTTGGGTTCATTTCTCTGTCTGTGTTGGGATCTTGATTATTTTCCCTGTATAGTACATCTTTAAGGATTTTGTGTAAGGCTGGTTTGGTGGAGATATATTGTTTCAGTTTTTCCTTGTTGTGGAAGACTTTTATTTGACCTTTGGCTATGAAAGAGAGTTTGGCTGGGTACAGAATTCTTGGTTGGTAGTTATTTTTATTTAGAGTTTGGTATACTTCATTCCAGGCTCTCCTTGCTTTCATGGTATCTGCTGAGAAGTCTGGGGTAATTCTGATTGCTTTTCCTTTATATGTGATTGTTTTCTTTGCCCTAACGCTTTGAGTATTTTTTCCTTGCACTCTGCTGAAGCTGTTTTGATCACAATGTGTCGGTGGGACGTTCTATTCTGGTCTGGTCGATTTGGGGTTCTAAATGCTTCTTGTATCTGTATAGGCCTTTCCTTCTGGATGTTTGGGAAGTTCTCAGCTAATATTCTGTTAAATAGGTTGCCTATCCCATTAACCTCTTTCTCCAAGTTTTCCTCAATACCTATTATCCTTAAATTGGGCTTCCTGATCGTGTCTTGAATCTCCTGTAGCGATCTGTTTTGTTGATTGGACTGGATTTTTATTGATTTTTTATCTTTCTCCATAGAATCTAAGGAATCTTCAGCTCCTGAGATTCGATCCTCTGCTTCAGTTAGTCGGGACTGTAGGCTAGCTACTTGATTTTGAATCTCTTTTCCTTCTGACTGGTCTTTCCTGATGATTTCCATGTCATTTCTTAGGTCCTGTATGGACTTCTTTACTTCAGTAACTTCATTACTTTGGTTTTGAGTGTTGTCTCTCAAATCTTTAAGCTAGGTAGCTATCTTTCATTTGACTCTTGAAGCTCATTTATCTTTCTATTTGTGGATGCCATGAAATTCTCCATTAATTTTTGCTTTGCCTCCTCACGCTCTAACATAATTGACTGAAGAGATTCAAACTTTTCATTTATCATGTTTATCAGTAGACTTTGTAGAGCATTTTGGGGGTTCTCTTCTATGTTTTTGATTGACTGCTCTGCTTCCTGCTTGTTTTGAGTGGGGGATAAGACTTCATTGTTTGCCATCTTTCTTGTGTTTCTTCTGCCCATTTTAATTGGGAATGCCAGTCTACCAGCACCTGTGAGCACTGTTTAAGACCCAAAGCAGCCCTTGCCAAGCACTGTTGTGTAAATCTTACAATTTCTCAATTATATACAGATAATTTGCATACCTGTCTATAAAGTTAGATTTGGTGTTCCTAGAGAATACAATTTCAATATAACAACTGATCCTGGGCCCTGTATTCAATAGTTACTTATTTACTGTTACAACCCTATACACAATTCTTGTTTTTATATTAAGTACTTTTAGGACTGTTTTTCTCTAAGAACCCCCTTGATCCACTCGTATTAAGCTGGGATACCCTCTATCCAATAACCAGGAGTCAATGGAACCTGGAGGTCCAGGCAGTAAGTCTGGAGGGTAAGTTGGAGGTAGTAAAGAGAATAGAGTAAAATGTATTGGGGGGGGGGGTGGAGATTTTGGTTTAGTTTCAGTGACGTGGAGATGTGGAGAAGAGTAGAATCAGTAGAAAGAACAAGGTTAAAATGACAGACACTGGAGAGTTAGCAGAAAAGAGTGGAGGTGTTATTCATAGGAAAGTAATTTTTAAAGGAAGAGAACGCAACGAGAGAAAAAAAGTAAAAATACTGGAAGACAGATACATAAAACAGAGAAAAATTATTTTAAAAAGAAGAAAAAGTAAATAAAAAGTAAAATAACAGAAAAGGAACAACCCAAACAGATAAACAAACACAAAACAACTTCATAAAACAAACCGGTAAAAATGGAAAACAAACAAACAAATAAAAAATAAACAGCGAAAACAACCAATGGTGTTTCAGATGTGAAAAAATTAAAAAGAAAATTTTAAAAAAGTTAAAAAACCTTTGAAAAGAAAAAAAAAAAAAAAGAGTCCTCCTTGTTTGGGTGGTTTCTCCCCAGTCTCTGGTTTCCCTGCAATGGTCTGCAGTCTATTTTCCTGATTGGCTGGTTTGACTTGATTTCAGTTGGCAAGGGGTGGGTCTGTTTTGACCCTTCTCCCCTGTTGGTGCAATCGTGGGTCTCTGAGTTTCACACAGCTTGCAGGCAGGCCTTGGGCGTCCTCTGTAGATGGGGACGTGAGCAGTCTCAGGAACTGTGGTTCCTCTGTCTGCTGTGGGGCCGCTGCGTTTGATGCCTGGACTTGACTAGGCTGTGAACTCAGCAGGGTGGGGCGCCTCTGGCCTGTTTTGCTCAGCTGAGAGTTGCCTCCTGAGGGAGGTTGCCTCCTTGGCATAGGTGAGTATGGAATGCAGCTGCGTTTTGGGCTGGGAATTAGCTTCCTCTGTGACGGGCCCGTTTAGCTGTCCCAGGAACTGTTTGTTCCTCCCTCTGGTGTTTCCGTGCCCCCGGTAGCTGCTTGCAGATTTGCTTTAAATTTAGAAATTCCAGCGGGCAGGGCGGGGCATCTCTGGCTCAGCCGTGCACCAGGACTCGCCTCCTGCCAAGGCAGGGGGCGTTCTTCTGGGCGGAGCTGGTTCTCACTGATTCCGCCCCTCCTGCCCTTTTCAAAGATGGCTTTTTTGACCTCGCTTTCCCCAGTCCCGCTTCAGTTCCAATCTGGTCTGACCCTATGCCAGTGGCAAAGATGGCGCTTTGCTCTGGCGGTGGGGACAGGGATGCCTTCTAGAAGCTGGTCTGTGGGCACGAATGAGAATATCTTTCGTGGGGTACTCACGCTGTCTCTGCGATGTCAGGTCGTCCGTGCTCAGCCGCCTATAGGAGTATTTCTTGCAGGTCTACACTGAGTGCTTTAGCTGCGCGAAGTGCGGGGGGGCGGGGCTGTGCCGGGCACAGTGCCAGAGCCGGCACTGGCGCGGCGGCGGGACGCCGCCCGGAGCTCAAATCTGAGTTTTCAGACGAGCAAAGTCGATTTTTCCTACCTGGTCAGAATCCCTGTACTGTTAGAACTTACTTTGGCTGTCTTTCTAGGAGTAAAAGTTTCTATGGGGTGAGAAAATTACGATATCGGAGGGAGCTCTGCTATGGCTCTGCTTGTCCTCCGCCATCTTCCCCTTCTGGAAATGTTTTACTTTGTAGTATTATTGCATATTATCTATGTTTCATAGCTCATTTATTAATTTTATTTTTTAAAACTTCTAGAAGATTCTTGGTTATTTTCTCAGTTAAGTTTATATGGTTACTGAAGTTCATTAAGATGAATGACTAACATTATCAGTTGGCAGTTTCTCCTTGAAATTTTGCTTTAATTACTTTGAAGTCATACTGTTACATACATAAAGCATATGATTGCTATATTTTTCTAGATCATACTCATGTTTATAATTATTTACTCTCTTTGCTCTTCCTATTAATCTGCTTTTTAATTTACCCTAAATTTTAGTCTCTCCTTATAATATTGTTCCACTGTTTTGACTTGGGTTAGAACTTCATGTTACATTTATTTTTTACTTACTTATTTATATGTATTTTTTACTTATTTATTAATTTATTGAAGTGCAGAGATTGAATTCCTTGTCTCATATGTTCTTCCCTACACTATTCTCTGCCCTCTGCCATAACTTTTTATATTTTTTTATATTTAGCAATTTTGAGCTATGTGTTGTTATGTGTTATTCTTGAACAGTAACAAAAAATATAAATTTTAAATATAGTTTTTATTCAAAGAGACTTTTCTTCAGTAGACAGGTATAATGTTCTTGTTGACATGACTAATACATGTTTACTTTCTACCACATGATTTGTTTTTAGCCAACCTCCCACATTTTTTTATTCTTATTCTGATAGTTTAGAGGCTGTAAATTACATACAAAGATATGTTGATAATGTACACATTTTATATTAATCTATGTATGTATCTGTGTTAAGTGTTTGAGAAAAAAATATATAATTGCAGTATTTAAACCCCAGTACTACAAAATAAAACATTTTGAAATTGGATTAGAAATACTGCATTACTATATTATTTTTATGCATTTGGGCATATTATTTCTTAAATTTCAATTATTGTTAAAAGTTGATGAGAGATAAGTGGTAATTTCATTACTATTCATTATATATTCACTTGGTTTCTGCTTCAGTCATGTTACATGAGTACCTTAAGTCTCAGTGACAAAATAACAGCTATGCTTTCATACCCACAGGATTATGAAGTTAAGTCAGCTAATCTTGGCTAGACTTGGCAAATTCAACTGGGTTCTGAGCTTATTCATCCATATCTAGGGATCCAGGCTGAAGGAATTAGTCTAATTCAGCATGCTGTTTATGAGAACATTCAGATATAAATGGATTCTAGACCTGATGCTTTACAGACCATCGATCATAGTCCATTGGTGAAAATTTTTATCACCAAGCATGTTTACCTAGGCTGGCCTTGGATCATGATCCTCCTACCTCCACTTCCCAAGAGCCAGGGATTACAGGGGTAAGCCACAATACAAATCCCTTTATCTTTAATTTTTATAAATGTCTACAATCCATTCTTTTTGCCTTTTCATCTCTTTCTGTTTATCGATTATTTTTATTGAGTTGTCCTGGTGAACTTCTGTTT